>NW_024884586.1:12506757-13010861 GCF_019232065.1 Centrocercus urophasianus | reverse complement strand
TCCCCCCCCAAAAAAAAAAAAAAATTAGATCAAATGTCATTTTTATTGCTAATAGTTTCCTCTGAAAAGAATGTGGGCAGTTCATTTTGGGAATTCATTGCCAGATATGTACATCAAAGTCTATAATCAAACATCTTCAATATTTTACCACATGTGGTAAAATACAGTTCTTTTGTTTTGTAGCTTCTGCTGCCATCACTTTCTGACCACTGCCAGTATGAAGTTGTTACAAGGAGATAACAGGTTGTTACGAGGTTGTTAACAGTTATCAGGAGAGTAAAACAGGTGTATGAAATCATTCTCTGTCATGCTCAAAAGAGATTGTTTTATTCTTGAAATTTTCTTTATAGAGCTTTATCAATTATGGGTATTAAAATATTCTGAATCATCACTGATTTTACTCTGTGGCTAAAATTGAGATGTAATAAATTATATCGACTACATAATTATATGTTTTATCTTTTTAATAACAACTATGCTAACAAAGTCCTCAGAACAGCAAACCTTTTCTCGTATTGACTTCCTTGCTTCTTGTGCTCCTCACTTGCACCTACAAGCATTCAGATTACATATTCAGTGAGATAGCAGCAATAATTTTCTTAGATATTTGCGCAATACTAGTCTTTATTCATTGTTCTGTGTTTTCACAAAATAGTGTAACAACATGATGTTCCTGCCTTAAAAATAATTATCTAGTTTTTGTGATTCTGATTTTCTGATTTATTTTTTTTCAGAAATCAAATTAAAGAAGTTTGCTTTATATCCTATTAGTCACTCATATATACATGCAACCTTTGTGTGCCAGTGCATATTTGAACCAGGGTTCCCACTGAGTAATTTACAAGTGTTGATTATCTATCTATTATGTCCATATACATGAATTTTATTATCATTTGCATGAATATGCTGTCCATCTTAGTTAAAAATCGTTTCTATTTTTATTTTGTATAAATTTACTGTGCATCACACACTGCAGTAAAGTTTAATTAAGTGAGGGTCTGCATCTTGGTTACCCTAATTACTATGCATTATGATAGTGGCTCAGTCACAGTAGAGGTGTTAAATCGGTAGTAGTCTTAGTACTCTTCTCTTCTTAGTTACTTTACTTTGGGGGTTCACAGACACGACCAAGTCAGAATCTGTTCCAAGTAGATATTTAACAACCAAAGGCTCAATCCTGTTTCTGTAGCTCATTCTCTTTCTTTCAAATGGGTATTGATTTCAAGAAATGCAGGATGAAAGCTATATGTATCAACATGAGACTGATTTTTTTCTATTTGATTTGAAGGAGCTTTTTATTTTGCCTTTCTTTATTCTATTTTATGAGGAGTAGGGTTCTTTCTTTTTTTCAAGCTAAAAGAAAATAGATGTTAAGATGTTTTTCTGCATTACTCTAGAAGGGAAAGCAAGTGATTAATTCAAAGCATAATAGCAATAGCTTACATTTCTGAACTACCTTTCATCTTGAAGGATACCTATCCCAAAGCACTTTACAACCTAAATAAAGCAGGAATCATTAAAATTCAACATTTGCCGTTCCACTGGGATTGTTACACTGTACCTTTAGTGTTATGTATACAACAGCACCATGGTTACTGCAGCTACCTAGAGCAGAGAATAGTGAGCTTCTAATGATACCTTCTTTTTTTTTTTTTCCTGTGGGTGTTTAGCGGGTCAGTTTTATATCCTGATATACAGCCTTGTTTGAGGTAGAGCACATTACTTATTCCATAGAATGCTACCAGTCAACAGCTAAGCAGAGATTTAAAAAGACAGCACAACAGTTGGAAACAATATATTAAGCTTTTAGCAAATGGAAAATGATCGCTTATTGGAACACGACCACAACATCTAGAGTTAACAATTGTTTGCTCATGAAAAGAGATAATTCCTCTTCCATATTGACAAGTGGCCAAAACTTCTGTAAATATAATTTGGCAAATCTCATCCTCAACAACACAAATACTAAAACTTTCATTCTAATCTGAATAACAATAATAGAATAATCTTAAGAAATTAATGCTACTGAACCAAATTTACACACAATGCTACAAACACACACATATCCCACCCCAAACTTTCTCTTCCAATCATGACAGGCAGTCTTTCACAGGTCATGATATCATTGTCCATTAAAGCCTAACTGATGAACTGACTGGAGCCATCTGCTGTTTCTCAGAAAAGAGAAAATATTTTGCTAAGAAAAAAGAAATTTCTTGGAAATTAGTTTTAATCTCTTGTCAGGAAAGAAGTATTGAATCTTATAATAATATTAAGTGAGTATTTAGAAAATGAACTGTATACAGTAATCACACAGACAATAATTTTCTGGAAAAGAGCTTCTAAGATTGTCAAAGAATGCATAATGATATCTTGAGAGACTGAAGAACATTTTAGAGATCCACTGGAGGAAAAGTACAATTGGCCTGTCTTGAGATTACCTTTCATTTTTTCATATTTTTTTAAAGGACATTGATAACACTTGTGGATCTGATCAGCTGTTGTTAGTGGTGAATGACAAAAGACAAAAGACAACTGTATTTTGAGCAGAGCTGAGCAGAGATCCAGCCATTTCATAATTGTACACAAAAACTGCATCACATTAAGCTGCTTTGAAATAATCAAAATAATCTGTAATAATACGTCATAATATCACAGAATCACAGAATCACAGTTATTGGAAGGGACCTCAAGAGATCATCAGTCCAGCTAAAGTCTATTCCCTATAGCAGGTCACACAGGAAGGTGTCCAGGTGGGTCATGAAAACCTCCATAGAAGGAGACATCACAGTCTCTGAGCAACATGTTCCAGTGCTCTGTCACCCTTACCAAAATATTCTTCTGCATGTTTGTATGAAACTTCTTATGTTAAAGTTTTAGGCCATTATTCCTTGTCCTAACACTACACACCACTGAGAAGAGTCTGCTCCCATCCATTTGCTTCCCACCTCCCTCTAAATATTTATAAACATTCATCGGATTCCTTCTCAGTCTTCTTTTCCGTAGACTGAATAAACCCAGGTTACTCAGCCTTTGTGGCTCTCCAATTTACTCCTTTTAGGAGATCCCTGTCTTTTTTGAACTGGGGAGCACAGATCTGGACACAATATTCTAAATGTGGACTCACCAGCACAAAGTAGAGGGGGAGGATCATCTCCCTCAACCTGCTGGCCACACTCTATTTAATGTAGACCAGGATACTATTGGCCTTCTTGGCCACCAGGGCACCTGCTGGCTCATGGCCAACGTGTTGTACACGAGAAAACTCAGGTCCTTCTCCGCAGAGATCCTCATTGCCAGCTGATTTTGCAATACTTTTCTGATTCAGTAAACAAAAAAAAAACAGTGTTCTCAAAAAGTTTGAAAGGAACAGTTTCACTTTCTGCTTGAAAAATAAATATGTATTAATAAATTTTGCTTTATTTGGATGTTTTTAATGAAAAAAAAAAAAAAGCTTTGTATCAATATATTTACATTCAATATCTTTACATTAAGAGGTACTGAAAAATAAAATTTCAAACTAGCTTTACTAAATCAACATTTTTAAGGCACAGAAATTCCCCTACCTGCTCCCTGAAAAAGGTTAGTGCTGATGAATGTGCAGTCCTTTTGACTGAAGCTAAAGCTTTTTTCTTTGATTCGCTGGAAGAATTAATATAAGATGTGTAGGATCTGGCTTTCTGGTTAGTCTACTGTTCTATTAAATTTGTGATGCTCAGATGTGTTGGCTTAAGACAATCAAAATTAATTCTTGACCTCTGTGAGATAATCTAGTTGCTATCCATGGCCTGGTTTAAGACCCTTCTATGATATTTATCACTTTCATTATTTTTTGTCCTTTATATTCACATTATCTTTGCCTCTTCCTGCTATTTATCATTGGGTATAAAGTTGACAAATGCAGTAAGATATTTAAATAATGCTTAGAACATGTGACATGCTTTACTTACCTCTGACAACAATTATCACTTCATCACACCTTTGTAATGAGCTACTCGGTAAGAATAGATCTATGCTTCAGGAACATGCAATACAAGTTACACAAAATACTGCCTTTAAGTAAAAAAAAAAAAGGAACAGGCACTTACAGAGAATAGAGGAAAAATAGTGATTAGCCATCCTGTTACTAATCATAACTACATTAATTATCATTCCAACTGGAGCAAGCAAGAAATTAATAAGATTAATTAAGATTTGTAACGTATCAACTGTGTCGCTAATATCTGGTTTGATTCAGTTTGAAGCTTAAGCCCTAATTCCACCAACATTGCCAAATTCTGACATTCATCAGCATGGTGAATTACTCTGCTGATTGGCTCTTTTAATCTGTGTTTGGTGTTTAGTATTCTGGTAGGAGGCGTTTTAATAAAGGGCGGCAACTTGCCAACAATTTTTGTGGAGATGGATTTAAAAAAGAACTTGAATCAGTAAAGACTTCGTTCAAAAATGTACTTGAACTGAAAAACTGCAGCTTGCTGGGAGGAAAATGCTTTTGCTTGTACCTTAGCTCAGTGAAAACAGCCCCAGAATCTGGAAAGAAATGTGTTTATTTGACTTTTTGAAAGCACTTGCAAGCTTCTTTCCTCCTTTGTTCTGCCTCCAGTTTTCAGAAACAAAGTTGCGGAGGACAGAGATTAATGTTCTTGGATGATCTTTGGTAGCTCTGGTTTTAGACAGCTCAAACTGAATAAATCATCATTATTAATATAGAAAACAAAAGATTAAAGGTAAGCTGATTATGTTGGCCACAAATGAGATACACTTCTGCTTTCACCAGATCCTTAAAGGAGCACAGATAAACCTCTGCATCTTCTAGAGAGTGAATATACCTTGTTTACTTCACAGAGTTGCTGAAGCCAGGGCTTGTCTATTGTCATTTGTCATGAGAAAGCTGGTATGTGCTAACATAACTCAGAATTTTAATAATGCAGCAAGTGCTGACTCCTCTCTCATCTATAAACAATCCAGTTGCACTTGAAATTTATGAGAAGGAAAAAGTGCCACCCTTTAATTATGCCCGTGTTCATCTAATTACTCTTTGGTCCCCCTGTCTGCAAAATTAACACTGATATGGGTCATGCCTTTAGGCAAACAAAGTCCACTCCATCAACTATTCTTCACAAGATTGTAGATGTATGAGTGGATGCATCATGCTGGGCACCCCTCTGAGTCCTGTGAAATTGTAGAGTTTTCTAATTTGGCTTCTCTGGATTTCATTATTAAACAGGCTACGAGTTTCATTTTGTGTTGTTTCCTTCTGTATGAAGTGAAAATAGGCTTATTTTCAATAATGTCAGCTCAGGAAGTTATCTACATTTTATTTATCATTTCAGTGAATTTTAAGACAGTTTATCACATATGTCAGAAATCATCCTTTGAAGTTGGTCTGATGCATCATCTGGGCTAAATCCTGTTCTGTTTAACATTTCAAAATTGTGTCATATGAAATGAAGGGTAGAACTTGGCTACAGGTGGTTTGTATGATTTTTCATACGTCATATTCTAAAGACCATTTTTTGCCATTGTTTTAAATTTAGTGGTGACTGGTGGCCCTGTATCTTTTCACTTTTGATCACTGGCCATCAGGGATGGGAGCTGGAAGGAGGAGGTTTACCGTTCTGGGTAGATCTTGGCTCTTTTCCACCAACAGGAGGGGATGGTTCTTGAAGTGCTTTACAGTCAGAACAGCATGAGTTATGTTACACTTGCACTTTGTACACAGCTTCATTACATGTCAACATATGAAACGTCTTTGCACGTTGCATTCGCAGATGTTGACTTTCTGAATTCAGGTAGCTTTAGAGTGCTGCCTTCAATTTTTTAAAAGGAGAAACAAAAACATCACTTCTGCTATACTCTCACTTCAACAACTTCTGTCAATTTCTTTCCATTGCTAGCCTTCGGGAATTATTACAGTATTGACTAGGAAGAAAACATCTGCCTGTCTGATTCTGGTATTTTATGTTTCTCTCTCTAATGTTTCTGCCACATTCATCACCATTACAGTACTTATGCATCTTCATCACCTAGAAAAAGTGGGATAGTGTGTCAGCTTTGACAGTTAAACAAAGGAACATCATATGTCATCTTGTTGAAAACTTCATAAAATACATTAACAGCTGAACATATGAGATCAACTGTTACTTACTTAAAGACATGCAGAATGCTAGCAGATAACTGCTGCAGCAGATGACTGATAACTGCTCTTGGAAAGTCTGTAATCTCTGAACCAGATGGTTAGTCCTGTTTTGACATGACAGCAAACTTAGCTTCCCTGCTGGCAGGATTCATACCACTTCTGAGCTGTCCTTTACCATTATGGCTTGAGACAAATGTGTACATGCCAGCCTGGTGTACAAACCCTGACAGGTGATGTTCACATTGGGTGTATGAGTGAGGGACTGTAGTTGTAGACATTAAAAATAGTGCCTGTGGGAATGAATGACACTCACATTTAAATGCAGAAAGCTTACATCTGTGTAAATACCACTACCTCAGGTCAGATAAATTCATGGCATTCAAAAACTGTTCATTAAGATCCGTGATTTACATCTGTTTATTCTATATTGCTGCAGATAATTTTCTTCTTATTCAGACGTTATAAAAAAAATTATATCTGCAGCTCTTAAAAAACTTATACAAATCTTTAACTATTTTCTGTGAAAATATGCACACACATACATATTTATTTATTTATGTTTATATGTATTTATATTCTGCAGTGGTGGTGGGGAATTTCAGAAATAACAAGACCAATTTTGTGGAGGATTTGGACATAATCGCCCATCATTTCTGTCTGCAAAGCAACTGTTCTGACCAATGGAAAATACTTTCTAGTATTTAAGTAAGCATCTGAAAAATGTATTTGTTTACCTTTAAGGTTACTTTGGTCATAACAAATTAATGTTACTTGTTTTTGTTCTTATAATGTAACTAAAAGGAATCTGCTTTCTGCTAACTAAAAGGCATTTACTAGAGATGATCAGACAAGGCAATTGGCTATCACAAGAGATTTTGGTCCCAATTGACATTACGTAATTTCATTTTTTTTTTCAAAGAACTGTTTCTTGCCTTATCAAATAAATCTTTATTTTTCTCTTTAATATAGCAATAAAATAGATCTCAAGCTTTTGAGTAGCTACCTACTCTGACTTCCCAAATGTTTTTGAGGTGAATACTTTAAAAATGCAACTTATTAAAACATATATGCATTAATGGAGTCTGATGTGTAGACTGAAAAGCAGCTATTATCACACAATACAATTAAGCTCCTATTTAATTCATTTAAATCATCCTCATTTTGCACACCAAGCATTTCTGGAAGTTAATTGGCATGAAAGGCAGGGTAAACTAAGCACAACAAATTGAGTGTGAAACAGTGTTAATTTAGATAAAAGCCATTGTGCAAAATTGCTGGTTCAACAATATTCGCAAAATGCAAAGGAGAGGAGTGACCAGCTCAGTTTTAATGTCATTGACTCTTTGCACTGTGACGTGGCTCAGATTACATGCAGGAGCACATTTGAAATCTGCATTTATTTAAGCCCCAATTCAAGTGTAAGATTCCCTTTTGTGCTCATTGTATGAGAAGGTACAGAAACCGCTTCAAAGAAATACTACTAACATTAACAAAAAATAAAATAAAATAAAATAAAATAAAAGGCATAGAAATAGTTGTAGTTTAATTGATAGTTTGTAGGAGTGATCTAGCCGTGTCAAATCCTGACAGTGTTCTGAGATCAATATTAACTGTGTCATTTTCAGTCTACATATTTTTGTAATCATTATCATAAAAGTAATTCATTAACATGTTTTAATATATCTAAGTAATGTCATAATTCCTATAGAAAAGTCACTCCAGAGAACTGAGGATGTCAGGGAACTGGGAAAGGAAAAATGTATGGACTGCGATTCTTACTAGACTGAATGCATTCAGCACTAGAGATCAAAGTATGAGTCAATAAACACCACAAGTAGATTTGAAAGTGGAAGTAAATCTAGTACAGAGTATGAAAACTCACTCCATAACTGCTAATGCATTTAAGCAAGTTTTCTAATATAAGTAGATAATAGCTATATAATGGCTAGACATTGAATATAAGAGCAAACAATGAAGAATTGTATGCAACTGTATAACTGGATATTTGTATGAGTACCCTACTTTTACATCTTTTCTTTTTTTCTTTTTTTTTTTTTTTTTTTTTTTTTTTTAAAGTAGAAACCAGTTAGTGAAAGCACAGTGTTGTGGTTTAAATCCTTAGATGAAATCTATGTACACAATTTTGCTCTCTAAATTGTGTTGTTCTGTTTGCTAGGGTAATATTCTCCCCACAGCTTTTGTCCACATTTCTCATTCACTCTGCTATCCTTAGTAGCACAGTACAAAACTATTCTTATTTCTGAGTAGAGAATTATCTGCAAACTACTTGATTTTTAATAAAATGTGTAGTATAATAGAAAAACATTTGATACTGTCCTTCTGAAGGATATGAAGACATGCCTATTAGGAATGACAATGCATAAGAAGATTAGTGAGGTTAGCCTGAAATGCCTTCTGTGTGTATACTAACCATGAAGAAAAATGTATTTTAAACTACTGGACTGCAAAAGCAAAATGTGCATATATTGTCTAGCCCGACAGTATGAAATATTTCCTACAGATGAACAAATTACTACGTATATGGTGGAGTTCATAAGGTACAGAAATACTTGAAGATAAATCAGGGGAAATAATAGGACTGTATGTGTTACAGAGAAATGAAACACATATTATAGTCTACTTTAAAGTCATTATTATACTGAGATTTATGGGACCAGATTAGCTGGTATGTTTTTGGCAATTCTTTCTCCAGCTGGATAATTGATCATAACTCGAGTGCAATATTTTTGTGAAATCATATTAAAATAGTTTATGCTGACTGAGATGGCCTTGCTCAGGTTTGCCTATCTGTTAGGGAAAATTATATTTCTTTCTGTATGAAACTTATTCTGGATCATTTTTCCTAGTTAGCTGGAGTTCGGCACAAATCTTGGAGTAATACAGATGAAGAAAGATGTGAACTTTGAATATAGAACTTTGAGAAAGGGACTGGAAAATGGTGCCCATAAAAATTCATGAAAAAGAAATATCAAGATTCCTCTGAAATGTCCTAATAAATCTGCTATTTTTTATACGCATAATGCTATCTATTAACAAATTACTGCTCACTGATTTACAATCAGAAGTCAGGCAGATGTTATTTTGATTGGTTCAGCCAGTAGGGTCAGTTTACTGTCTGTATTCAAGTCCTCTTTCTGGAGTAAATCAGAAGGAAGTCAGGCCATAGTTGGTAGAAATTATATTCCTCTCATCCATCACTGAAAAATTGTTTATCAAGATGCTGCAGATGAATTAGTGTAATCCTTATCACTTAATGTAGCTTGGCTTGATACCTTTACTGGAATTACTTCTTAGAATTAATCAGCTTAAGAAATGTTAGGGAAATGTCAGCTATTAATTTGCAATTTAATATATATATATATATATTGCCTAATAAAAAAGATAAAGAGAAGAGCTGCTCTCTACAAGCACTATTCTGTGATTTCTATCCATGCAGCATAAGTCAAACATCACTAATTTAAATACCTTGCTAGAGATGTGTGCTCTCTGATTTCTTGTCAGGCTGCCTTTATTTTTGTACAGCGTCCTTCTTAGATGGTGGTATGTACAGAGTTCAAACTATACCAGGTAACATCTTCTTTTGAAACACTGATATTTTCTTTGTAGAAAAGCAATCTATCCAGAAAGGTATTAACTTTAAATGTTAGGCTTTCACTGAACTTTAAGACAAACTACAAAGCAGCAGAGTCTGATTTCCAGTCAGGTTTTAAACTGTGCCTTATATCATCTGCGAGGATACAGGTTTGTGTGTCATAGTGCTTATGTATCTTCAAAAGATTTTGCTAATGTGCTTTAAGAAAGATTACTTCCTCATTCAGCAGTGTGCTAGGTAGGACAGAAAGAACAGCTAGGAGAGTTTCATCACTGAAGTAAGAAAAGATTTTGGAAATTGAGATGCATAAAGGTTTCCTTTTTTAGCTCACAGCTAGAGCTGGGCAGCCAGTTTGCATCCACACTGTCAGAATGAAATAACAGGAAATGTGCTAGCACTGATTTTCATTAGTTTGCCACAGATGCAAAAAAAGAATTTAGGAAGATCTACTTTCTGAGTTGTTTACTGGGAAAATTTATCTATCAGGATATTTCTTAAATATACTTCTTCAGCTGAACACTTTGAGTTCCAGCTTGGAGTCATGGAGGAGACAACAGATCTTTTTCTTGTGTGAAACTCTCAAATACAAGAAGATATTTCTTCATTGTTTTCTTCTTGTTATTTCCTGAGTCAATATAATTATCTTATTTTGAGACCAAATATATTGTGAGACTACTTGGGATTCAGGTGGAGAACATTGATCCTATTTTGCAGTTATTCTTTCCACTGCAGTATCTAAAATTTCTGTGAACTTTGGTTTTCCCTAGAGCTCATGCACATGCTGTAAGCTAAGAAAGAGCTATGACAAGATATTTTGTTACTCTCTTGAAGGGATGAATATAATAAGATTATTAACACTATCATTTTAGTGTGTGGGTTGTTGGTTTTTTGTGGACTTTTGCACTTGGATTCCCTTTGGCCAGATGCTGTGTTAGTCTTCCTGGCCCTGACAATAGGCACCAATGTAATTGTAGTTGTAGTATTCATATCATACAGAGAATTAGATAATCAATCTAACTCTAATAACTCAGAGTCCGCTCTGGAGATGAGAGAAGAAATACTTGGAAAAAATATATTCAGGAAGGAGAAAATGATTCTGGATACTGAAAAGAAAAAAAAAAAACAAAAAACCTACAAGCAAACAGTGATGTGTAAGAAATAAGGATGTGCAAAAACTTCACAGAATCACAGAATTGCAGGGGTTGGAAGGGACCTCTGGAGATCATCTAGTCCAAAACACTCAGTAAAGCAGATTCCCTATAGTAGGTTACACAGGAAAAGCAACCAGATAGGATTTGAATATCTTCATAGAAAGAGTTTCCACCACCTCTCTGGGCAGCCTGTTACAATGCTATGTAACCCTCAAAGTAAAGAAGTTTTTCCTCCATGGAACTTCACATGTTCTAGTTTGTGCCTATTACCCCTTTTTCTTTGCCTGGCCAAAAGGTGTTAAAACGAATATGAATGAAGCCCTTGGGAAAGATTTTCCAAACTATTTCTTCCTCTTGGTATCTCAGAGTACATGGCTATCCAGCTGTCCAGACTTGCTCAGTCCACTCCAGTTGGGACTGTTTAGAGGGGACATCAGAGAAGACTGCTGTTAGAATGCTTTCATGGAGACATCAAAGTAGTTATGAAGCACAGAGGATGTTACAATAATTAGAGGAAATTTAAGGCAATGAAGTCCAGGAAATTATACAAAATTCTCTATTTGAGGTTAATTATCTGAATGCAGGCTCCACAGCTGCCTTACAGGAAATGAATTCTTGCTTGAAGAGTTTTACCCAGTTTTTTCCAAGTGAAGACAAATGACCAACAGCAGCAAAGAGTTTAGAGCAATGTCCATGATGTAAGCCTTTCTCTCATTGCCAGGGTTTTTGCAGTATCTGAAATGGAACAAATTAAAAGCAGGGATATCTATTTTGTTTTGAAATAACAAGAACTTTCATGAATTTAGTATAGGTTGTGTACTCACAGAAAAGGAGATTGTGGTGAATTTTCACAGGCCCTATATTATAAATAATATATTTTACTTTTTATAGTTACAGTTCTCAGGAATGAGCAGTAGATTAAATGTGTAAACTCATGTTTTTGAGGCACATTGATCCATGTTTAACAATAACTTTCACAACTGACAAAAGAGTATAGATTTAATAACCATTGAGACTGAGATCACAATTTTATGATAGTTTTCATGGTGAAATTTGCTAACCAAATATGAATTTACACTTACAAAGGGCCACAATATCCAGAAGGTAATGAATTCTCTTGGCATTGGATGGAGATTCTCAAGATTGCGTGAGGTCTTATTGAGATGACTCCGAGATTGAAGGAGAGTCATTTTCATACAAATGTTTTGTGCCTGAAAGAGTAATTTCAGTCAAAACAGGCTGGAGAAGCTACTACTGCCTTCTCAGACGTCAATGACATAGGAACCTTCACTCCCTCCTGCACCTGTCCTCTTCTAAAAATCTAAACTAGAAAAAAATGCACAATCCCTCAGCGATTTCCTAGCAGGGGAGCACCATGTGTGCAATGGTGCAGCTGTGCAAGAAAATCCCAGGCTGAACGCACCATAGAGAGCAAGCAGGAGAGCAGGTTTCAGGAGCCCATCAGTCAGGAAATTCCTATGAGGTCATTCTGAATGTAACTGTAGCAAAGTGGAATGCAAAATTGTGGGAAAATTAGGGCTCTCAGTGTAAATGCACATCAACCCAGTGGAACTGAGCATAAGCATTGCTTGGAAGGACAGCACAGCTGGCTACAGCTCCAAAAACAAGCCTTCTTGTAGATATGTCAACATCAGCTCTTTACAACTCCTATTGCTGTATTAGTCTAATCAAACTTCAAGTTAGACCTGCTCAGCCTGATTGTATTAGTAGTTACTGTGTTTTTAGTAAAGTGATTTTTAACTATCCTGCTGTATATTTACTCAAAGATACAGAAACAGATGAGCAGAAAAAAAAATTAAATATTTCAGCTCAACTATTTTCTTTCTGTTGTTGCTGTTTGTTTTTAGAGACACATCTGCAGGGACTTCAGCTTGTAGAATTTAAAAGGAGAAGTAATTGATAGAAGGACATCCAGAATCTTGTCACCTGTCTCCTGTTATTTTGGCCAGCACCAGGTATGGGTTTTCTTGTGTTCCTTAAGAGAGAGAATGCTGCAGGTTTGTAGAATTGTTGCCAGAAGATTTTTAGCAAAGACTCCTTTTTTAATTTTTTAATTTCCATCTATTATTTCCATTCACCTATTTTTCTCTATGCTATATATGCTCCCATTAAATGTTGTTGGGCTTTTAACATTGCCCGTCATGTTTTCTTTGTGCATAGCTAAAGACCATTAACTTCTGCACTACGCTGGGTTCTTTACTCTCCCTTAACTCCTTTTGTTTACCAACCTCCATAGAACAAAATGTACATAAACAGAACACAGTATCAGAGCCTCAGTAGCTGCCTTTTACTGCAGGTACAGAGCAGAATCTAATGCCGAGCTGTGGCATGGTCCACTACAAAGTCAGTTTGTTTCCCCTGTTCCTCTAATTATGTACGTCATGTTTGCAGTCCATAGTGAGATACAAGTATATTATAAAAACTAGATCAGTCTAAAATAATTTCCCTGTGTAATCACAGGTTTGAGATCACACTGGCTATCAGAAACATTTTAATGCAGTAATATTTTTTTGATTTTGTGCCGTTCTCCAGAAATGCTTTGCAATAACCATTTTCCATTCCAAATTATCCTGCTGTGCACAAATGTTAATTGACTGGTTCATTTTTTCTTTCACAAGAGAGGTTTTATTTTGGTTTGGGGGACCGATTGCTCTATTTGCTATAAAATACTTGCAATTTTTTTTTTAATTTCGTATCTAAGATATAAGATTCAGATGCACAATATGAGTTGGTTATTATGATCAAATGAAAATGGAAATCACAGAGACAAGGTTATGTCTGGTTTATGATGCATCTCTGTTTTAAATACTATTTCAAGGGATGTAAAGCTAGTAATGACTCCTGAAATACTTTTAGCATTTTTGCTACTTGTTTGTAGTTGTGATGGGGAGTTTTATACAGCAGAGCAATGCAAAAGCTTTTCTTATTCTGAATTTCTGGCACCAGAGCAACTAGAATGTCTGAGAGAAGGGAAGAAAAATAAATGGGACTTGAAAGTTAGGCTGCTCAGATGCTGGGAATTTTCTAGGATACATTAAATATATTTAATAAAAATGCCTATGATGTGAATATTTTTGATAGCATGATAAGCGACATCAAATTAACAAATGAAAACAAAATTCAAAATTAATGAATCAAAATAAGTGAAAGCAGTAAATTTTAATATCACAATATTATTGAGAGTGATTCTCGGCTTGTACTGTGTTTGATATATATTAAAATCTGTTCACTTAAATCTAGTAGAGCTGTATCAGCAAAATGCAGTTGAAGGTGCTTTTTGCTAATAGTAAAATAATAATAAAAGTTTTAAACAAATGTGTTTTACCATTTTTGAGGTGAAATTCTCTTGCAAATTGATGGCGCATAGAAGAACTAAAGTGACAAATTCTTTAATTACTAAATAGACAGAATTTGAATGTAGATCTAATGAGACAAATGAGATTCAGTTAGTACGCTCAGAGTAACAATTTCATTCTTCATTAACATGATTTTGTATCTTTTGGATGCTGGCTGTAATGTCTCAACTGAAAACAGCTTCAGTGCCTGTTGAAGGCTAGTATTTTATCTCAGTGTTCATTCTGCAGGAAGAATGACCCTCACAGTGCTTAATTGACCGCAACATTTCTCCAAAATGACCTGGGGTAGTCTCAGAGGTCTCCCGTGCAAGTTGGAGCAATAATCATTGCTCACAGATGAAATTGAGTGTATCATTACAGAGTGCAGTGATCCTACTCCTAATGGGCTAAGTAAAAAAGGAAGGAGGATTTTTAATTTGAAGTTTCACTGTATTTGTCAAAAACAAGGCAAGACAAAAATGTAAACTGTTCTGATGTTATTTTCAAGGTGGGTTTGTATTCTGGAAATCTTTTTACTCTCACCACTTATTTGGGTTCATAACCATGCTCTTGCTGCCACAGATAACATCAGGGTCACACAAAACTACACCATGTAAATCCTAAATGCAGCCTCCATTTGATCCCCTGCCCTGTTAAGACCCCTCTGGCAGTGTGTACTCTTCTAATCCTGCAATTACTGCACCACACGCATCTATTTACTATATTCACCTCACTGTGTATGTTGTCAGCTAGTAGGTCTGAGACACATACAGTGATCTTCATAGACAAGTCGTGCCCCTGATTAGTACAATATTATGTCTATTTTCAGTTCAATTTCTCTTCCCTATCTCCCTCAATGGAGCCTAACTTTAGCTGGATGCTTGATCTCTGCAGCAGGCCGCCGCCAGATAACCAGGGATCCCACTACAGTTACAAGAAATCTTACCAAGAAATGAATAAAGACTCAATTATGAAACATTTTACATGCAGGCTGCACCTTGGCTCTGAAAATGCATCACCCCCTATGAGCACAGTGCAATGAGATTGGAGATTGACTCTTTAATATGAGTTAGGTTTCAGCAAGATAATTCATGAGGCCATTTTTCCCCTTCAAACCAGCCCCCCTGATGGTTATCTGCTCCCATTGCCGTCCTCTCTGATTTAGTTTGATTCCTTTTGAATACCTAAGTGTCTTGCATGCTTTCCGTGGATTACTATTTAGCAAACTGAAGAGATAATTTTGGCTTAGTAGCATATCGTTTTTGACAGAAATAGAGCCTTGCCCATTTTTTTGAACTTCACTCTCCACTACTGGCACTGAACATAATAGGCAAAAATAGTTTGGTTTGAACCATCTTGTATCTTTTTGAAATAAACTGAAAAAGGGGCTCAAATGCCTTTTTTCTTCCATTTCCTTTCTCTTCCCTGAGCAGGAAGGACATGCATTTCACAACTAAAATATTGAATCAGAGTTCAAGATAGAAGTTACTAGATGCATTTTCTTGCATGACTCTCTCACTCCATTTTCTTGTTATGGATATATAAGCCTTAAAATGAGAATGAATATTTGTTTTGTTTTTCCTCTCTGTTTTGACTTTTTTTTTTCTTTCAAGTAGTTTGGTACTCTTAGCAATATCAAAGTACATAGAAAAGAGGAAAAGAACAATCCTAAATACTTTTATATTTTGCTATTTTTAAATGAAAATTTATGTACATTATGTAAATTTCTCATCATGACAGGTATCATCTTATTTGTGCAACAGATAATTTTTTTTTTTTTCTGTTCACAAATTGTCCCCCTTTTTCATACACCTGCTGTAACAGTTCATTTTGATTTTTTTTTTCTGAGGTAACTTCTGCTAATTTTCCTTGGTCACTGAGCAGCAGTTTGATATCTTATTTTCAAAATTTTGCACTCTTTTTAATAGGCATAGCTGAGTAGCCATCATATTCTTTTGCTCTTGTCAGTTCCATTTTCTTTCTCATCTTACCTTCTTAATCTTAATTTTTAGAGCAAATAAAATTATCAGCAGAAAATCATTTTACAATAGATTTCTAAGTTGCTATTCCATTTCTGCCCAGAAATTTTCCTATCAAATATTCTTTTTGTGTTAATGCAAACAAAATTACGATGGACTTTAAAATCTTGGGAAAAAAAAGTTTATTTTTTTGCTGAATATCTGTGTATTTAACTTATTTGTATGTGTTTTGTTTAACTGGATTCACAAATTAATATACTCGTATTTTCCTTGAACGTTCCTTAACTGTGCAAATACACTAAAATCTTCTTATGTCATGATTAAATATCAGATCCACAGCATCACTTCTTAGTCTTTAACAGCCCTACTGAAGTTTGAGTTTAGGCTTTCCTTGGATTTGTACTAAACTCTGTGTAAAATAGAGTTACAGCTGACTTTCGAGTAGTACTCTTGATTCAAAATCTTTTTATTTCCTTTTTTTTTTTTCCTCTCAAACATTGTTGCTTCACATACAAAAGTAAGATTAAGAATGTAACAGCAATTTCTATTAGAGAGGAGTAAAAATCCTGATTACTGCATCTTATCTTATTACCAAGTTGAAACTTGGAATCATAATTGTCTGGCAAGAATTATTTAATTATTTTGTCTTAAGTGTCCCCCAAGTCTATTCTTGCTACTGGCTGCCTCAATGGATAAGTCTAATGCCGAGAAAAGAAATAAACCAAATCAGTTATTTAAAGCTGAAAGGTCAGCTGCTAATAAAAGATGCCATTAATTTACCAGAATCCAAGAACACACAGAACTGCTATATGCTTTCTCAAGTTTACTGTCCAGGCCTGTTCAATGATCCATTCCATATTTTAACTTTAGTCTGCACGACCTGGGTAGTTCCTGAGTGAGCACCATGTCCTTGCTTTTTTCTTGTTTGTTTTAATGCTGTTCTACTTCACGATGAATCAAGCATGGACATTTCTCTTATATTTTTAAAAATACAATACTCTGGTGTAATTATCAGCATTTATATTTCCTTCAAGACTTCATAGTTGTAATTTTACTGAAATTTAGGGCCCGAGGAAACAGCATGTGATCCTTCATCAGGGAAGTGTCACGTTGGGAGTTAGGGAAAGGTTCTTCACCAGAGGATGGAACACATGGAACAGGCTCCTCAGGGCAGTGGTCATGGTTCCAAGCTGCAAGAGTTTAAAGAGAATCTGGACATTGTTTTCAGACATAGGATTTGAATTTTGGGTGGTCTTATGTGGCGTCAGGGATTGGACTCAATGAACCATGACAGTCTCTTCCAACTTGGGATATTCTATGATAGAAATGTTCCAAGTAAAAAGTGACTGAAGTGAAAGATTTTTTTTTTTCTTGCTCTGTGTAAAATAGATTGCTAGTTTAAATATATATATATATATATATATATTTTTAACCAAGATAAAAATATTGACTCTAGCTCATAGTCATTGAAGAACTTTGCATATAAGATTTTAGAAGCTGATTAAAGAAAATTGAGTGCTACACACCCAGTAAGAAAAAGTACAGTTATATCGCATGGGAAAGGCTATGCTATCAGAAAAAATATACAAACTCCTATGAATTATGCCATGAGCTAATCTTTACCTAAAGGCAGTTAGAAATGTTCTCCAAGAACAGATTATGTTATAACTGCTCAAAACTAGTCTTTTATCATCTTTTTCCTGAAGCATCTGGTACTAGTCACTGTCATAAAAGGGATATTGCAACTGGCAGCATGTTAGTCTGAGTAAGGTAAGGTAATTGTTATGATGCTGATACTTTGTTCATACAGCTAGACAGAATGTTTCTTAACCACAGTGTGCCTTTCTGTAAAAATGGTTATTGTCATGGCAACAGAAGTAGAACAATTTTTCCTGTCTGAGTAGCTGTGTGACAGCTAGTACCCTTTCTTTGCTGTTGTTCTTTTTATACTGTGTAGGCACTCATTTCT
Organism: Centrocercus urophasianus; assembly: GCF_019232065.1. Classification (NCBI taxonomy): domain Eukaryota; kingdom Metazoa; phylum Chordata; class Aves; order Galliformes; family Phasianidae; genus Centrocercus; species Centrocercus urophasianus. The sequence goes on along the minus strand of NW_024884586.1, from coordinate 12,992,654 downwards.
TTAAAAAGAGAGTTGAGGATCACATATGACCTTCTAGAAGATGAGGGAAAATGTGCTTTGGGAGGAGTTTCACAGACACAGAGAAAAAGGCTTTTTAGGAAGTTACAGTTACGATGATGTGAAGTTTGCCACACTTCAGGAAGTCTTAGAGCTGACTGAGACAACAGTCTGTTTGCAGGACTCAGTGGACAAGGAGAAATTGGATAACAATCCCCTTTCTTTTTACTATTCTGTTTTCATTTTTCTGTATTTAAAAAATTGATTAACCTGCTTTATAGTCTACTAAAACTGAGATTGATTGGTTGATTGCTTTGGGGAATACATGGGGAGCTCTGGATTCTCTGCACTGCTGTGGCTGACTTGAGGTCACATCCTCTCCTTCCTCTCTCCCTCTTAGCTGCCAGATCTCGAGCCTTTGACCTTCCCAAAACTAAAAGCTGCAATTAGTCTTCTCTTGAACCACAGCTGATACTGCATCTGCGTCGGCTGTTGCTATTTCAGTAGATTCAACAGGTTAGATCCTGCAGATATCTCCATTCATGGACACACCACAGAAGTGAATTAAAGGGATGCCTATGTAGTTCCTTCAATTTTCATTGTGGTTTATCCGTTCCTAAAAGGCATTACACGTTCAAACTAACGCTAAGCACAGTAAATGGCCCACATTTAGGCTGTTGTTTACACCACTGGAAATTCCCCTCAGGCAATTTACCTCCTGCTTTGTCACAATGAAGCGACTAGAGTTCTTTAAACATTTTATGTCTGTAACTTGGTGTCAGTTCCTTCCCAGTGTTTCTTCTTTGCATAAGTTCTGAGAACACACAGCCCTTCGTTGGCACAAACCTAATGCTTTGAGGAAGGAAAGCCACCAAGTACAGATGAAAGCAAATGAAGGGTACCTTCTTTCAGTTCCTAACCCAGGTACCACTGTCATAATTCCTTTGATGGCTGGTGCAGGAGGTTTTATTCGACTCCTTGATGTTGTCAGTTAAAACCTAACCCAGAAAGAAAAGTAAATCTCCTGTTTCCTTTAACAACGCTGTGCATTCAGAAGGGATTGCACTTAAAAACCACAAAGGTTATATAGACATTTAGTCACAAATACGAATACTTTTCTCATGCATTCAGTTATGAAGCTTGTTATTTTCTATGCTGTAACGAAATCTTGATCCTTCTGAAATAAATGAGACCTTTGCTGTTATCTTGCACAGAGCTAGAATTTTAGATTGGAAAATTAAAATTGCATGAGAATGTTTTAAGACATTAATGATTCAGTTAAAAATAAAACAACACAAAGCACACTAAAAAGACAATGAATGGTATTACTAGATTACTATCAACAAATTCAAAACTGGAGAACTGTTAATTTAACAAATAAAGAATATTCTTTTAAAAGAGATAAAAATCAGGGATTATAGCAGCTAGATACTTCTCAGCAGCTTAATTAAACTATGATGAAGATAGGCTTTTTTCAGCACTGTAACTTATGCTGTGTATATTTGAAATACCAAAAATAGCTATTGACTTCCAAGTAGATTAATATTTTTCATTATTTTTAACAAAGTAATTAACCTAAAACAGCCTCTAAAATCAACTTACTAATTATTAATTGGTAATATAATTGTTTAGTGAAATATACTTACCAAAACAGAAACCAGGATTAGATGCAGTGTTTTGTCTGTGAGACTTTCTATGGGCTGAGGAAGAGAGCGAAAGGCCATATGTTTTATTTTATTTTACTGCCAAGGGAAACTCAGGCAGTCAAACATCTTTAGTCTTTTATTTCTTGTGTTAATTTTAGTTAATTTGCTTTTAACTTTCATACTATGTGCTCATTTAAGTGTATCCTGTTTATTCCACTCAATCTGAAAATTAACTTGGATCCAGTGATTACAAATTACTTTGCTGCTGTACAGCCCTTATGCAGATCTGTTTGCAGAGTGGATCTACTTCTCCAAAGCCACTCAATACATCTTAGTTTGGGACTGCTGAAATATCATTACTCATACGGACTGTCAATTCTTTTAAATTTATTTTAAGTTCCTCTTTCTACTTCTCTGGGGACAATTTTTGCAGGGCTTTATGTGTTACCCAATCCTTAACAAAAACAAATCTTTTTTGTAAGGTAAAACTAGGAAGGCTTATTTGAAAAGAATTATGTATAGTTTCTTTATCTGTAAGAAAGTGAGGGGGAAAAAAGGCCAAGGAATATTTAACCTCCTGGGTCCCAATAATGCCTTGCATCCAAGTAGCTTAAATGAAACATCTTTTTCTTTGCTGTTCACTCAATTAGCAATTCACTCAATTCCTTTTTCTATATGAGCCAAGAGCTGTTGAGGTTCTATCATTCAGGGGAAGAATTTTGTCCAAAAAGAAACTACAGCATGAAATACCAACTTCTTACATGAGAGCACAGCTCTTGCAGGCCCTCTCCATAAATAGACTTGAATAAAAAAGCAAATCTGGAACAAAGGCAAAGAAAAAAGCACAGTGTGGCTACCAAGGTCACTGACTTCTTTCCATCCAGTTTCCTGAAATACAAGGCATATAATGTCTTGCTGCCACTGTTCAATACAAATGATGCTACTGCTCTTGAATATTTCATTGCCTGAGTTCTCCTCTCATTCCACTACTCAAACTCCGGAGAAGATTCTTCATTCTTTCTATCATAGTTTTTCACACTATAAAAAAAATTCCCACACGTATGACTTTTTTTGAATATTTAAGCCTTAGCTTGATTCATAGAGCTTAATATAATTCATGTAACTCATGTCCTGAGAACTATGAAAACACTAGACAAAAATAATTAAGGAAATGTATGCAATTTGAAAAATAAAGGTTTTCTGTTTTGTGACCAGAGATGCATTTCCCTTGAGCTAGACTTAATTTGATAAGAATAGACTTGCTCCTTTCCTTGTTTTTCTCGTCTCCAACTAGTTTAAACTCAAGGAGAGGGTAAATTATGTAAGTGTATCAGTCAGATTCTGACATAAATAAGAGGTAAATCTCATGAAGTCATCACATTTAGGCTTGCTTAAAAATGATGCAAGTTAACAAGCACATTTACTGGGAAGTGGTCTTAGTACACTGAAGATGTATGAATAATGTCTAATAAATGAATTGAGAAAGAGTGATATAACTAGCCTTTTTTCACAGAATATTTTGTACCTGAATGGGACATGCTGTTATTTCATAAGGCCAGTAGACCTGGTCCAGGTTCAGACACCATTCAGACAAATTCCAAGTAGTGGGGTGCTGGTAGAAATAGAATTATTCTGATGTGTTTATATAATTTATATAATTTATATAATTTAGACATAATTTAAGTAGGGTATACTGTGCAGTTTTCAGAAGAGCATTGGTTGTATGAGGACAATGATTGAGTTGCACTTGGATTGTTTTTGTCACAAAGGTGTCCTTCCTTTGTGGTTTTCCCAAAGGAACCATATCTGTGGTAGGACATACTGACTCACTCACAATGACTTCTCTGTGACATTTCTCTCAGTCAGAGCACTTGAAAAACACAGGATAGAATGAGCTACAGCTCTCATTCAGCAAGCAATTTATAGAAGAACCTCTAGCATTCAGGAAGTTGTAACATCTTTTCATGCTACCAAGGTAGACATGAGAGTAATATCCCAATGTCTTACTATAAACTCATGAATTATTTATTTTCTTGAAAGTTTATGGTGTCATTGTATTTAATAGTATGACTTGTGCAAACCTGCAGCTTTATTTTTCCCATTTTAATGCCTAGGGATTTTAAAGATTTTACATTTCAAATTGCCTTTTTTTTCAGTTAAGCTTATTTTAATGTGTGATGGCACACCAGAGCTATCGCTTAAATAATGATCACTACACAATCATTTAGATTAGGCAGAAATTTAAGAAGGAAATAAACTCAACAATCCAACAAGCTGTCTTCACCATTGAAAAATTTTTTAGAGAATTTGTTTGGGGTTCAGAGTGCCTTTTACTTGCAAACTGTCTTCCCCTGTCATGTAATCCTTTCCAGGTAAGATGTACAGCTATTAAATCAGATAGCAAGAAGATGAAATAGGCTACAGTTACAGGAGCAATAGATTTTTCTGATGGTGTTTAATACTACTAAATGTTGTAGCCGGTAGTCACTGCTGTTACATTAAGGAACCCACTACCTATGAACGTAGAGTCACCCAATGTTATTCCTGATACAGCCAGTTTCAGTGGGCGCAGAAGTGGGTCATTCTCCGGTGGGATGTGTTCCATATATTCTCTTCTAAGCTGAACATCGATATAGACTTCAGAAAGCAAATGTAATGATCAAGAAAGCTATTTATGTCAGTAAAGGCGTAGAACACAAGATCAGAGTGAGAAGAATGAATGAAAAACTGCATTCAGACAGCATATCTAACGTATTCTTAGGATTCTTATTTGTTTAGCAATATTGCTACCTTATTTACACGCAGTGCGTGTCATTTTTTTGGGTCTTTATAGCTCTATAGATTTTTCCATGGAGTTTTTTGTAGGTATGAAAAACTAGATAGGACTATCTAGTTTAATGGCATCAAGTTTTATATAATAGATGTTGAACTTGTCTTAAATTGTTTTAGGATGTGTTATGATATGCCCCATTTACCAACATATCATGGAATTTCAGCTAATCAAACCTAATTTCTGTTATAGTAAGGAATTATTGCCTTTGTTGTGACAAATCCTCAAAGACTCATTAATATTTGTAATGATTTAAAAACCTGGTTATTCAAAATAGAGAACATATGGTTGTCATTGCTATAGATCCATCACAATGAATGCAGTTACAATCAGCTACATTTTCCAGAAATTGAGTAGTGATATCATAAAAGATACAAAACAGATTTTTATCTTTCTTCGGGAGATTCACAAGGCAAAAATTACCTCATGAAAGCATTGCCTTTTATGCGTGTCATGAATTGCATGAAAAAAAGTGTAGAAAGAACTAATTTAGCTTCTTAAACTGAAGCCAATATAAGCTTCACATGAGGAAAGGAGGAAAACCCAAGATAGCTATAAATCTTTTTTGTTGTTCTTCAGTCTCCAGTGTAATTTAGATAAGCCTTGGGGCTCTTTAAATTATGCCCCACTGTTTATAGCCCTAAGGCGTAAATCCTATATCTGGAAAGTACCTCCTCTCTCTGAAATGATACCAAGAGAAGCAGCTTCTAGCCCCATGATGACTCACTTTTGGAGAAAAAATTACATGTGTGTGTGATCTATAGCACCCTGCTGCATGTTCATTAGGCAGCCGGTTTCATCTGATCTGGCTTCTCTGCTTCTACTGGGGTTATTCATGGTACTACTGCCTTTATTTGCCAAATACACATTTGTCATCCCATCCAGAGAGGATGGAAACAGTGCATAATAATGGTCAGGTAGGGATAAAATTTATAGTCGTAGGAGAAAAGAAATATGTATGTACAGAGTTATAATTAGAAGTATTGCTGTTTGGATGTGACCAGCGTTCTCGGTCAGGGTCAACTGTGCTTCTGTCAGTGGTGGGTGATTATTTCTGTGCATAGTGGTTCCAAAATATTGCAATTACAATGCAAAAACTTTTTCTCTTTTTTTCTTTTTTTTTTTCTTTTTTCTTCTATGGAGAATATTATACAACGAAACAGAACAAAACACTTTGTATAATTTCAGAAGGGACTAACTCTGTTTCATTTAATTTCATTTTAATTTCATTTCACTTCATTTTTCTAAGCTTAAAATGCCACCTTGTAGCATCCATCTGGAGAACACAAATGAATTGTGCTATAATTTTCAGGGAACCTCTTAGAGAAACTGCATTTAACTCGAGCTGTAAGCTGAGGATCTCTGGGCCATCATAATACTCTGTGCACCATGCTTATAGGCAGTTTGGAAATCAAGCAGAAATGGTATCAGCATACTAGAAAATAGTATGAGGTAGTGAGTATCTGCTGCTAAAAGCTTCAGACAATTCCGTGGACAAGATTGGACAGAATATTTTTTTCCTTCAAAGCTTGGTATCAATTCCTGTCAGTCTCATTGTTGAAAGATTTAAAGGTGACCATGGTTGTGCTGTGGGTGCTTACACAGGCAGATAGTTTAGGGAAAAAAGACACAAAGGAAACACTGCTGTCAGTGCCATGTAGATGTAGATGGACTAACCTTTGTCCGTATTCATTTGTCACAGTAGGAGGTCACTGATTTCTCCAGGGTCGTTTAGCAATATTAACTTCTTAAAAGATCTAAGCAAACTGTGTATGTGTTTATATATGTTGGTATATGGATAGGTTAGATACACAGAGTAGCCGAAGTCCTATTCATTGCTCCCTGAGAAATTGATTTCTATTTTTCTTCCTCTACATCGTATGCCATATATCTCATATTATAGATGCTGTCAAAGTACCTAGGTAAAGGTCACACAACCTCATGGATTTCAAATTCTTCAGACATTTCCTGTTGTGAACATACTTTTTTCGTCCATCTGTTCCTCTTTAGTGTGATAACCTGTTTAGCCTAGCTTTCCTGTATATTTCTTAATTATAACATCTGTGTATTCATTGATTATGCACCTACTGAGAGCCCAAAAGGAACTCTTGTAGAGAAGGGTATGGGTGTCCTAGTGGACAAACGTTGACCATGAGACTGCAGTGTACCCTTGGCCAAGAAAGCCAGTGGTATCATGGAGTGCATTAAAAAGAGCATAGATGACAGGCTGCAGGAGGTTATCCTGTGCCCTGGTGAGATTGCATCTGGAGTACTGAGTCCAGTTCTGGGCTCCTCTATTCAGGGAAAAACTAGAAGCCCCACAGAGATGACTAGAGGCCTGGATCATAACCCTTATAAGGAAGGGCTGAGAGATCAGCTTCTGTTTAGCCTGGAGAAAAGAAGATTGAGAGGGAATCTTGTCAATACTTATAAATATCTACTTTGTGAGTGCCAAGTGGATGGGGTCAAGCTCACTTCAACCATGCCCACTGATAGAAGAAAGGGTAACGGGCACATAGGAAGTTCCATCTGAACAAGTGAAAGAACTTCTTTATGTTTAAGTTTATGGAGCACTGGAAAAAGCTGCCCAGAGAGGTTGTGGATTGGATATAGAGCCAAAACCACCAGGCATTTTCTTGGGTAACTTATTCTATGGAACTCTCTTTAGCAGAAGAGTTGGACCAGTTAGTCTCCAGAAAACCAGCCCCTTCAATTCTGAGATTTTGTGACATTGTTTTCTTATTATTATTTTCAGTAGTGCTCTTTTTTGGGTAGTGCACTTAAGACAAGTTTTGTCTTGTTCTTGGAGTCAAAAACAGCACGTATATCTTGGGACGCTTACAGGAGACGCTCCAGTAAATCAAAGGTGGAACTTTCAAGTGAAAGCTGCTATTAAATATATCATTCAAGTCTGTATTGACTAGAAACTTCCATTGTTTCATTTCTGTAACTACTGTATAAGGACATGTAATGATCTAAATCTTACTTACACTGACTATGTTTTCACCTAATGAAAAGAAAATACTCATCTGGCTCATATCAGCAAGCCTGTTAATCTCCCAGCAAACTCATGAAAGAAGGTAAAGGCTGTGATAATTGCTTTAGGAAAGTATTACACTTGAGGCATATTAGTCTTGAAATGCTGACACTGCCACTTCTTTTGTGAATAAAAGACTTCTATCCCTGTGACCATCACCATGGAGTCTTTCAAAAGTCATAAATACATTAAGAATAATAAAAAAATTAAATTAAGAGTCTGTATCTCAGATCTGTATAGTCAAAGTGTTGAATTTTGCAGTCCTAGTTTTGCAGTTCTGTAGTGCTTCCTAAACTGATTCTTCTGAACTGTGCCAGGATTTGATGTACTTTGTTTTCAATTACCCTGTGGTGACTGCCACTACTTGCATTTTTCAAACAGCAAGAACTTTATTACTACCACTGATATTAGGCTCCATGGGGTAGTTACAGAATAAGCCTTGCTACAAGATTGTCAAATTAAGGCTTCCAGGCACAGAGTAAGGCTTTGGATCTGGTGTACAACAAAGTCTTTTAAATAGCAGATGTTTTGAGTGAAGGTGGTACCATACAGCCATAGGATAGTAAAGTACATATAATCACACGGGCAAATATTCCAGCCCCCTATGGTAATCCAAGTGAAAGAAAGCGTCACTTTCCAATAATGAACTATGACAGTACCATTATGTACAAGCAAGACTGTTATAGCAAAAGCACAGGGGACTGTAGCTGCTGTGCAGGAGGGAAGGACATCTACTGGAGTTGAAGTGTGTTATAAAGGCCAAGGGAAGCAGAGAAATCTGGGCACAAGTATCTATGTGTGCATATATCATGAAGAAGACCTCCCTTTAGTGTATGAAAAGGATAGCAGTGCTTTGCCATAGCATAAAAGAGAATAATTTTCCTTTAACAGCAACAGGGCTTGCTGTACCCATAAGTCCTTCTACTCATAGTGCCTCATACAATATTATAGAAAACTAACACTAACCCATTTAATTTGTTACTGTGGAAGGCAAGAGCTAGGAAAGGGACACCTGGGGCTCTGCACACACCTAGACTCCAGCTCACCTCTGCCACTGTCACCAGTGTGTATTGCTGTTTGGTTTCTTCCAAGAAACCAATGGCTAGTTTAAAACCAACCTATGTTTTACAATAAGAACTAAAGAAATATAGCAAAGGCTGAGGTCATGACCGAGAGCTTGGATCCAGAAGGTGTACGTACCACTATCACATTCAAAGGCAGGTTTCTTAATTGGAAACTATGGAGCCAAAAGGAGATAGCCTGAGACCTGTGCATGGCACGAAGTTTCTTTGAAGTTCTTGCAGGATGTTTCACGCTATCACTAGCTGATTATTTTTTCAGTGGCTGTGGGACTCAGCCCACACTGGCTAAGTAAGCCCATAGCGTGTTGGGCTCTAGCCTTTGAATGGCTATGAATGCCAGGTATGAAATTGTTTCCTCAAAACTGTAAGAATTTCAAATGGTTCTGGAAGGAAATCCCTGTTCCCTTCCATTATAGTTCAGTTAGTTGTTCCAGGTGTAATAGTTTCTGATTCCTGCTGCTAATTGGCTTGCGCTTGAAAGCTCGGCATCCCCTGTGAACTGAATTCTACCTTGTATAATTGCAGCAGCTGGTTTTATTTGATGTAGGGTAACTTCTCTTTACATTCTAAAGGCTTCACTGTAATTTCCAGACAGCCTTGTATCACAGTATGCGCTCATACAACAATAATGAATGTCACTCTTGCTGTTTCTTTACTGCTAAATTTATAGACAGTGAGCTTCACAAAATAATTTGCAAACTATTTACTATGGCTAAGCCACCAGAGAGTCTTCAGAAGGAAGAGGCAGCACTGCAAGCAGGAAGGCCTTGAAGTGTGCAAGTACTGATGAGACTTTCAGACTCAGCTGCCCTTGAGAACATGTTCTGTAGGTTAGAAATGAAAGCAGAGGAAGCTGCTTTTAAATTTAGTAAATACAAAAGTATATTTTGATTGAACAAACTAAAAGGAAAGTGTGACTAACTAAATCATTTGACTTGTAAGTCAAGGTAAGAGAGACTGTAGAATCTGAAAACAGCGAAATAAGAATCACAAAAAAATCAATATAGTACTGCACAAAGATTCAGTGCAGTAAGTGCAAAAACAGAAGTATTACAGTACTTAAATACGAAAGCCTCAGCTTAGCAGTGACCTTTGGAATATGCAGCACAGGCTTGAAGAGGATGCCTTTCAGATGCTAGTTAAATCTAGAAAGTCAGTAGAAGGTCACGGTGCATATGCATGGAAAAGAACTGGAGTTTAAAAAAACTTCAGAAACCAGAGTTATTCATTACGTAATTGAAGAATGACTGTGATGCCAACCTGACTGGTTTAGGCAGCAAGAGGTAGATATGAATATAATCATAATGCCTATGTGATACCTCATTTATTTGAAGATAGAGGAAGTGCCCTCATCTGCTAGAACAGTTTATGTAGTCTACCTCTGCACCTCAGACTTTCACCTCCTGAACTTAAGCTGGCATAAATCAGTATGGACTAATTGAATTGAGGTTAGCCACAATGATTTTAACACCTGTTGGGGATTTTTGTCCTCTGCTTTGCTCTGTAAGACTGACTGAGTTTTAGTACTTTTTGTATCCATGTTTTCTCTGTTTTGTTTCTCTAGGGATGACACTAAAGTTATTTTACCACTGTGCTGCACTTCCTTGTGAATTAGTATGCCTGAGATCAAAGCTGAAGTGCACAATTGAAATAAAAAGAAAATCAGTAGACTGTTAGTCTAGAGGAACAAACAATTTATTTTTTTTTTTTTAATTGAAGAATATTGTGCACTAATGTGAGGACTTAAGTGAAGTTTAAAATTTTGGAAATAAGATTTTATACAAAAGGATTGTTTCTGTTAGTCTTTCCAAAATAAAGTTATGTATGGTTTTCACTGCTCCGAGAAAGTAACTGCATACTCTGATCTAACCCAATTCTCTTAAATTGAATTATAATTGCTTTGCTTGATCAAAAATATTTTAATATTTCAACACTGAAAATTCTTGGATTTTGGTATTGTTATATGCAGATTATTAAAAAGTAAAAATAATTTCCCAAGTCCCATACTTCTGGTTTCTACAGTTTAAAATGATGACTTTACAATATCAAGCAGCCTCACCAAACAAGTTAAGTACTTATTATAGTTACTTGCAGTTTTGTTTTCCAAAGTGGCTGAGAGTAAGAGCTCTATCTAGCTCTACCAAGCCGGGCCATTCCATGATTCTATGAATTCAGTTACCAGTGAACTGAGTAGACGACTATAAATTTTTCTGTAACAATAAATAAAAACTGGTCTTGCTTGTTAACAGTGGCCATCAGTGAGTCCTCACCTTCTTTTTCCTTCTTATTTTCTGGTCAGCTGTTTCCTAGAAGCTGAGCACCTAACTTAAAAATAAGCTGTTTGTCACTGTAGGTTATTTTTGCAGAACTTTTTGTACTGTCTTGAATTTTGCCCCTGGAACTGTGGCTTTTGGGGTAAGACATCTCAAATTTATAGGCATTCAAAGTTGTGCAAGACTTGAAACAAATCATACTATGGATTGTATTATGGATGGCTTTCTCAGTCCAGACAGAAAATATAGCCTGCCACCTTTATTCATGTTGAATAATGTTTAATTCCTCAAGCAACTTTCTATTCTTATTGAAACAAATGGAACCATGAGAATAAAATCATTTAAACTAGCAAAAACTCTTTCAGTAAATTTTACTAGCATCACTACATTTTGTTGTGGAAACCAAAACTGTCTTTCTACTTCTGACTGTATTTCTACTTCAGTCAAAAGCAGTCTTTCAAAGATATGTGCATTGAAATGAAAGTGTTTTAGGTTTATTCTTCCTACATTTTCATTCACAAGCCCTCTCTGAAGTTCAGGCATGTGCTGAGCTGATACTAAAACAATTTTTCTATCTATTTCTTTCAATAGTTGCATGAATTTATGACATATTTTTGGACGTTTTGCATTATTACTTCAGGCAAGCATTCACCCACTGTTATTTACTGGCACTTACAAAAGTAGGCATCAATAAATATGCATCTAAGATTATTTTCTTTTTCAGTAAAATTCGGTAATTTTAATACGCTACAGTTATATCACTTCAGGTATCTCGGAGACTGAGTGAACATTTAAGGGTTCTTGTCATACTGAAGAAAAAGTTTGGTGCATTCATTACCTGACAACTGCTTTGACAGTTTACAACACAACTCTGCATGGGAGAGGAAGAGGGTTGGAAGAAAGGCACATTCCCAATGCACAAAATCTACAGGAAATTGAATGACAGCTTTTGCTTAGACAAAATCTACTCAGGCTGTGTATTTTAACATATTTAATGACTCTTAATTACTGGTTATGCCCAACTTCTCAATCTTAGTAAAAATGGTGATAATGAAAACTGAAGTAAAATCAGAAAGATCCTACTTTTTTTTTTTTTTTTTTTTTTTTTTTTTTTTTTTTTTTTTTTTTTTCCCAGGGATTACATATGGAAGAATTTATAAAAGTCAGCAAGTGAACTATAAGCTAGAAGCTGACTAAATAAGCACAATTGTGGAAGAGTACTAGAATGGCAGGATCAGTATTCTCATCTAGTAAGATGCTTACTCTTTCCTTAGGAATCAGAATTACTGGGGCAATATGAATGCCAACCTAATTGTTAAATTTATTGCTTTTCTAAAAATCATGCTGGGCTTAGTCCTGCCCTGTATGAAGTCTCTGACAAATTACCACTGACTTCAGGGAATGCTGGATCGGGATGTAATGGAGATGCTAGATGATGAAATATGTGTAGAAAATATAATCATCTCCTAAAAACAAATGACATCCTATCTCAAAAGTGATAAAATGTCATTTAATTTCTGTTGGCATTCCTGCTCACATCTGCACCTGCAGAGACAATATTCTCATAGCTGAACGATATTTAGAATGAAGACAGAAGTAGAATGTCGGCAGGTAAAGTAATTTGACTCTCACTTTGACTAGAGCAATTTGGGGAGCCACTGCTGTGAATTAGATGAATGACAGCTGGAAAAAATCAGAGCAGCAGCAATAAAAATTCTGTCGATAAGAGAAATATATCTAAAACATATAAAATATTAAAATGTTTGATTACCTTTCCACTGTTACCTAGCATAGCAATCACTCTTTTGTAAGAGTTTTCCTTAGAAAGAGCCATATAACATTTCCTAGGGATCCCATATGATTATTCTTTCTTGTCTCACACTGCCTACTTAAATACCTGTGTTTGCCAGATGTACTAAAGTAGAAATCCATCACATCTAACTGGCTGGCTATTAATCAAGTTCTGGTGGAAGACTGAGATATTTAAAATATATATTAATATTATACATTTTATATATTTTAAATGTATATATACCCAGGATAGCTAGACTAAATGAAATCAAAAGGCAAAGGAAGCATTTGCCCTAAAAGAGATCTGACAAATAAAAATGCCTGTCTTTAGACTTCAGGTTTCTACATGTAGTTTAAAAAAAAAAAATCAAGGAGCAAAGTACATTTTGTCCTTAACTCCTACTTTTCTGAATGCCTTGTACAACACAGAACATGGGTTAGAGAGGAGTGAGAAGGAGGGTATGGCAGATGTGCTTGGTAAGGATTTAAATGTTAGCCTATTTTCTCTAAAAGTCATGGTCTAAACCTGACAAAGTCAGTATAGAGCTGCCATTGGGTTCCATGATACTAAGATTGCATTGCTAGAGCCAGGGGAGTATAGATAACACCAAGGTCATCCTCTTTAAAACTGAATGCCAAATACATATTTTGACATACTGGCATAGATTATATAGATATAGAGAAATATAGCTATAGATGTTTTGATACAGCTATAGATACATACATGTCAATATATATGAACATTTCATACAGTCATAGAATTGCTCGGGTTGGAAAAAACCTTAAAGATCATCAAGTCCAAGCATGACCTAACCATACTACCCTAACTCTAACAATCCTCTGCTAAATCATGTCCCTGAGCACCACATCCAAATAATTTTTAAGCACATCCAGGGGTGGTGACTCAACCATTTCCCAGGTGAGCCTAGTCCAGTGCTTAACAACTCTTTCTATAAAGAAGTTTTTCCTGATGTTCAACCTAAACTGTCCCTGGTGCAACTTAAGGCTATATTTATGTATTTTGGAAGCTGGAATCAAATTATTTTCTTAGAACTTGTTATATATGTTGAGATACAGGGCAGGGAATAATTATAATTAGATAATGGCAATATATTTTATTTCAACTTTGTAAGAGCACTGCTTTTTTTGTATGTTTTCGAAAGTATTTTATTTTAATTCATTTGCTTTGGTTGTTGTCTGAATTGTACGGAAAAATCAGAAGTAAACGTAGCCAATTAAATGTGTCAGTAAGGTCATCTTAACACTTCCAGAATAGCATTTTCTTGTAATCTTTCTTCTCTCTTGTAAACTTTTAATAATCTTCTTAGATATTGACTTCTTCTAGCAGTGTGAGATGAAGAGAAAATCACAAATTACAGAAATTTAGAGTATAATTAAAAACGTGTTATTCTAATTAATACTGAAAATGCATTTAAAATTGTTGCTAACTTGCCTTGCAAGGCTGGTGGAGATTTCTCTAGGTTTCTCAAGCTCTGAAGACTGCCTAATGGAAGGTGCTCTTTTGTGTGAGCACAAAGTGTTATTACTTCCTGGGCTTCTGAAGCCAACGTAGAGGCAACTCCCATTCCAGCAGAGGCAATTTATGATCCCGATCTAAGCAACCAACTTGCATACACAGTTCTCCCCTTAAGGGAATATTTTCTATAAGTATTTTACAGTCTGCAGCTTTATTTATTAATTTTGCTAGTGAAAGGTAAAGTGCACTTAAGCAAAAAGCAGTAAGAATGACTCTTGGAAAAAATCTGAACTCAGACTTTTCTCAGTTCCTTCAGAGTGAAATGCCTGCAATGGTGTATAATGAGTTTTTGTCTCATGGGAGTGTGAAATGTTACTGTGTTATTTACTTCTGTATATAAAAAGTAGAGGAGAGTTTTATTAGGAATATGGACTGAATCAATAACCTGGCCTAACCCAGCAGCAAAAGAGAAGATCCCCTTCCTGTCTTTCTGCAAAGTGCAGCTGTCTGAGCTAACATGTTCCATAAGGGATGAAATATCATGTAAAACTTTCTCTTTTTTAAATTTGTTTTTAATATAAAGTGCTTAGTTTGTGTCTCAGACAGGCAGGAATAATTTGACTTATTTTAGTTCCTTAGTGAGAAGGTAAGAAAAATTTTATGGATTTTTAATATATGTCTACATGTGATATATGTATAGGCTAGCAAATGTTCTACTGATGAAAACTTAAAAGCACAGAGGCAAATAAGCTTTGTTCTTGCATTTGATCTTTAGGTCTGCCATGCACAGTTCTGCTCACATGCCTCAGTCTGGACCCATAGTGATTTTTTTTTCCAATTCCAAACCCAAGCTTGGGCCAGCTCCCTTTCTTAATTTTAAATTTTGTTGAGGTTTACTGCATGACAGGTTTAAAAAACTTAAGACACATCTTCATTTGAACAAAGAAGGTGGAATCATTAATTTCTAAGTGCCTAACTGTGATAGGGCTGCAAATGCCAGCATCTTCAGTCACTCAGTGCTACGCTTTTGGTAGCAGTGAACCACTCCCAATATCCCAAAATAGTGATCTGAGCAGTTGTTTAGCATTTTCATATATGGATATTTCAGTTCCAAGCACTCTGTATTGTGCCTGGTATTCTAACCTGATGAACCAGAACTCACATTGTATATATTATTGACTTCAACACTATCAATAATATTTTAACCAGTTCTTCATGAATTTTTGTTAGTTCATTTCCATTATCTGGAATGCCTAATGTTATTTTGTATCAGGGATATTTTTAGCAGTAGAATTTGATTTCACTCTTCTTTGTTGTCTATGGCAGTGTTGAAGTTATTTTTCTCTATGACTCTGTGAGTGTACTGACACACTCAATATAACCAGGAAGAGGCAGAGAACATTATTCCCTGAAAAGCCATATGTCTGGTATAATTTGAAGGAAGATTACATCCCAAGTCTGTCTTGCCACCTCACCTTTCAGAACTCACTGGAGAACCTCACATCCACTAACATTAATCCTAAGAAATAAAACCAGTCTCTTCCTTACTCAGGTTATTCCTTAATGTTTTGCAAAATATTTTTTTAGAAGAAATTGAGAAAATGGATAAGGAATATCACTGACATTCTTTTTTTATGAAAAATTCATATCTGAAGTGACATTTAAGATTTGAAAGGTGCCTACAAACTCCTCAGTATTAGATCTTTGTTCCTTGTAAAAATACTACCTAAGCCACTTATTTGCTGCAATGATACAACTGAGAAAGCACAGGGAAAGCATTGTGTGTGGCACTTCAAACAGTACATCTCCAATGATGACACGTTTAGCACTCTTTCCAAGACTGTATTAATGGGGAGGATTTGATGATTTCAGATGATAAAAAGGTTGTTCTTTCTCAGTTTATTGTCAAAAGATGATATAAAGGCTGATTATCCTGTTTCTCAAAATCCAATAACTCTTCAAATGCCCAAGGGATAAGGAGTGAGATAGAGGAAATAGCTATTTGATTTTTATTATCTTTTTTTGAAATAATAGGACATGATACAAGATAAACACATGCATACAACTACTGCAGCACTCCATGAACAAAAAGTTTATGATTACTGAACATGGTCTTCCAAATAGCGCAGCTAAGGCAACAGTAGGAATGCTAACAAGGGATTCAGGCAGGTAATTATCACCATACATATGATTAGAAGATGTGGGAAGGAAGAGACTCCTGAGTGACCTTGCTTAAACTTTGCCTCAAATATCAGTGTTTTAAGAAAAGTTGAAGGCTCTCACCTTTGTGTTGCATGTTTCCTGGGATGGTTCTGAGAATTTTCCACTTGCAGAGATTAATTTAGGTACAGAATGCAGTCAAACACCTGGCAGGACTAGAGAGCTGTAGCCTTTCTGTAATTCATGAAGTCGAAGCTCTGTGTTTGTATTTCAAAACCTCACTTCCTAGACAAAGACTTGCTGAAGGGACAGAGGTAACATGCCCCAAAAGATTTGTAGAGAACAGGAATAAAGGGTAAAAGAAACAAAGTTTCTATCTAAGTGGTTGTACCGTAAAATAAGGGAAAGCTTTGTTCAAGCTAACATTCTTGGAGTAGACTTAGGAAGCTCACTTAGAACAAAATCATGAAATTGATAAAAATTTTGGTAATAAACTAATAGTCTCTCTGTAACACATTTTATTTACAAGCATTGTCCCCTGAGATAGTTTCATTTTGCTTTTTTAAGATGGTGCCTTGCAAATCAAAAAGCAAACTGTAACTCCTTTGCTTTTTTTACAAGTTTCAAAGTTCTGCATTGTTCATCTGAGTTTTTAGGTAAATTAATCTTACTTAATTCTTATTAATCTTATTAATTCTTACAATTGCACTTCTTTGGTATGGTTGAGAACTGCCCCAAAACTGAAATTGGAAAATGAGAAGTTTAGTATTTTGAATTGTAGAGAGTAAAATATGGGCTAGAAAGGATACACACAGACTCAAGTTTGTGGTGCAGGGCAAGCCTTCAAAAACAATCAGAAATGTTCGGATATTTTCCCTTTCATGAACTTTAGTTCACAAAAGAAAGGCTCCAGTTTTTAAAAGCCACTGAATATTGTGTAATTGTTGCTGTGTTTGGGAGATGCCATGGAGGTGAGCTGTGTGTTGGGCCAGTGAGACCAACACATCTTCTGCAAGAGCCACAAAGGAGGAAAGTAAAGGAAGACATTGGGCCTTTCCTCTGCTTATGTCTGGCACTGAGTGATCACTCACAGAAGCTCTAGTGATATGCAGTGAGCTCTTTGTGTTGGCAGAAAGCTTTAGAAAGAAAGCATCAGACATTTCCTGCTGAAAGGGAAAAACTTTCTCTGCCTCCACATACATGTGTATACAGCAGATGGTTAAAAGCAATTTATCTCTTTGATTTGACTGATAGCCAGTTTCTGCACTGAAGAAAAAGTAGTTTGGTTTTTTATGTCCTTGTCAAGAAGATGTATTAATCTGTCATTTCACGCATACAATGTGATTTAAATTAGGTAGATACGTATTTACTAGTGTAAATATGTTAATGTGTTGAAGACCCCTTAGGGCTGAGAGTGAGCAGCTCTTACAATCCATTGAATAAGCTGTGTGTATTGCAAAGAAGTAGTTTATTGTAAAATCTATTTTAACAGTAAGATTAACAGAAAGGTTTTTACCAAGTGCTGGGTCCAAATTCATACCACGTGTAACTTCACAGGCTTTAATAGGCTTTAATAAACTACCTGATGGTAGTTTCAGATCAATAGTTATAAGACATTTTCTTGTAAAATGTCTTCCTTTAAAAGACAGAATGCTTTCATTCTAATTCAGAGTATTTTCACTGTTACTGAAATCTTCTGACAGCTTTGGTATAAGGAATTGCCTCTCTTTCCATATTATTTCGGGAATAGGATGGTCATCAGAGACTGTGATAATAAATATAAAGAAGCTATGTACTGTTAAAATCAAGGTAATCCTGTGAAAACACAAATGCAAATGCAGAGTCCCTAGGAAATTATCATGGGGTTTGAATTCTTGAGGTTTGGTTAAGTAATCTTTGAGATCACTGGTAGAAATCTAATTCACTTCGGACCTTACAGGCCACTGCAAGATGAATTTTTCTGCAGTAAACTTTCCTGTACACGAGCAGCAATGCATTAGTGAAGTAAGTCTTTCAGCACATGGTTTTTATAAACTGTAGTTTGAAAGGAAAAAGAAATGAATATTATTTCTAAGAATACCGTGAGGACTTCAAATTCCAAGTTTGATGTGTAGATGCTTGGAAGTCACATACGTATCCTACAGCCAGGGATAAGTCAAGGGGTTTTTTTTCCACCAATCTTCTCCATTTTACTCCATTTTCTGTTCATGATTTGGAATTTAGACAGAACTACAGCATTTTACATAAAGTACTATCTTTTCTCTTTGAAAATTATGCAATGATTTCAGAAGTTATAGTGCATGCAAGCTCAAGAAAAGCACACGAAAAGTGAGGTATCTCAAAAAAGATACTGAAAAAAAAAGAGACATTGTTTTGTGTTTGCAAGTTCTACATATATAAGTAATATAATTAATGGAAATTGTTTGGAGTTCTGCCATTCATATGAACAAGAGTTCATCCACACACAAGATTTCGTTCACTGAAATGATGCTCAGGGGTCACTGATATTATTACACAGGACTGAAAAAAAGAATTGCTGTCCACTGTAATGAGATAGATACAGCTAATGAAAGAGTTATTAAAAAGCCAGAGCTCTTCATTCTTTCTGTGAATAATTCTAAAAATGTCAGATATATGTTTCTGTTCTCCCTAGGCCCTTGTTTAATCAAATATTTTGTCAGGATGATTCCTTTCAATACTACAGAAAATATACATATTTATTCCTGTTGCCAGAGTTCTCTGGTAATAAGAAGTATTTGGAAAGTGTATAGCCCAACAATAGTCAGTTATTGATAGACATATATAAATAACATATCATTTATGTTATAAATAGACATAAAATAACATGAGAAAGTACATGGTTTGTGAAATGTCATTTATTCTAACTGTGCGCCTCTATCTGTCTGTCCAGCTATCCATCCACACAGCCACTCATGCAGTTATGTATCTGTTTGCATACTTATACATCTAGGAATTGTACACCCATAAGTTACAACTTACACATCAACAATATGGTTTAATTTGTGGTAGCAATGGTAATGAGAAGACTAGATGATCTTACAGGTCGTTTCCAACCTTGTGATTCTATGATTCTATAAGTGATAGATAAGAGACCAAACAGTGGATGTGAACACAGTGAGCCAGTGGGTGGCAGATTTCAGCAGTGGTGACAGGAACAATGTGTTGCCTCTGGTGCAGATTTTTACAAGCATGGCATGCAGGCTGCTGTTCATTACTGGCAAAAATGAACAGCTAATGGTGGTGACTACGCTGGAAAATAGTGTTCTGTAACTGTGAGTTTATTAAATAATGTTATGGTGCTCTTTGTATCTGCTGTAGTTTCCATGGACACAAATAGGTATTACTTCCAGAGTTTCTATGTATGTATTTATCTACACATTTATCAGAAAGAAGTGTTCATGCTATTCCCAATTTCTTGTCTGCTGTCTTGAGATGTAGGTCCAGACCACGATTGTCTTCCTTTTTGTCCATCCAGCCCCTCTTATGCTAAATGACAGTGAATAGCAAGTAGCAACTGAGCTTATCTAGTTTGCCATTTCTGTTAACCACCTTTGTAGCCTTGAACAGAGAAGAAAGACTAGAAAAAATTGTCTCCTGACTTAGCTAGGATGTGGCAAAGAACAGCAGTTTCTTCCAGCTGAGAATGCCATTGAACCACACAAACGCATCTCTCATCATTTTTAGTCCTCAGAATGTAATGGGCATTGATCTCAGTTGATCTCAGTCATAGACTTTTGTGCCATGACTCAAAGAAGACCATAGTTGGAGCATTCCTTGCAATCTAGGAGATGGTTGCTCATCTGCTTCTTTCCAAGAATTGTGGAAAATGAAGGGATCTTATTTACTTTGGCTCTGAAAGTGAGCAGTACCAATAAAGGGGTGCTGGTTGAGACATATGTATGTTAAGGGAGAGCTGTTTTGCTCTGCCTTCCTCAGAGTTGTTAGACAAAACCTCTACTGGAATGAAGAAGAACTGCCTCAGTCACTCCCTGCCAGCATCTCTCGGCTGGCGCCCCAGTTGGATAAGCTGGGAGGTTTGGCAACAGGCCTGTGCCCCAGATATGCAGTAGAAGCTGACTAAATTTTCCTGTTGTTCTCCTTCTTTGGCCAAAAAGCAGGGCTCTAGCTGCTTCTCTTCTGGATTGTCCATCTGCTACTGCAAGGCAAAAGAAGCAGAGTTGCTTACTGCAATGCAGTGGTACCCTTTCCCACATTCACATCAAGAAAGAAGAAAGAGTACTTCAGGCACTGACAAAGTGTTGGCTTCTGTATTTTACACTGGAGACATGCACTAGCACAGAGGATCCCCTGCCCTGTTGATCCCTTTCCCTCGTGGAGATCTCAGATTTGACTTATTCATAAATAGTTCTTATTAATTTACAACTTGTTGTGGAGACCTGGAGGTTATATTTTTTATTCTTGCTTTGATGACATACATGCAAGTTGCCACAGATGCTGGGAACAAGTTTCTCTACCATCCATATGGATGGGATCAAAGATCACAGCATTTCTGACAGAGAAGCAAGAAAGACAAAACATAACAACCTGTGAAAACATCTGTCTCACCAGTTTGGGAGAAATATGCCTTTCACAGCCAGCCAAACATTTCACTTTTTGGTCTTCAGAAAAGCAAAACAATTCAGATTCAGAATGTTACGTTAAAAAGTCAACTGGCAGGCAAACAATGCAGGGCCTGATATCTGAAGACGATGTGCAACACTGTTTCTGAGGCAATCAAAATATCAAAAATGTTCTTCAAGACAGAGACAGAAATTTCTAAACAACAAAGGGAAAGACAAAATAGAGACAATTTTTCAGAGTTGTTACTTTCATTTAAACATTTTGGTGTGCATCAAGACCTCAAAAAAAAAAAAAAAAAAAAAAAAAATAGAAGGGAATCCTACTCAAATCCAGAAAGACTTTTAAGAGACACCTTCTGGTGTTGACAGACACTAAGCTGAATTCCAAAGAGATGAATACATCTGACAAGTTTCTTTTCACTTGATCCAATACTTCTAGTCTTTTAGACATTATTATCTATTTCACAGAAACTGTCTTACAACAATTGCATGTGTGTTTCTGATCTGACCTGAATTTAAAATCTTCCAATATTTTCCCAAAAGTCACAGGAGAGCACTGTGAATTTTGTCCTAGGAAATGAAACTGGAGTGAGGCTGTAGTCAGTCCCGTAGCAATTTTCATAGCAGTGAGGGCATATTAACGCTAACTCATTGGCAATATTCCATGTTGGCTAATTATATTCTCTTTCCTTAATGTTTCCTGCAGTTTCAATTAAAGAAGTTATTAATTGCTTCCCCTCTTAAAATCTGCTAGCAGTAATGCTGGCCCAGAATAACTTTTGCATTTTGTCAGCAGCATGTTCAAGCAACAAAGTACTTGGGGATCCTTTGATGAAAATCACTGTGGAAATATATGCTGTTAGTAGGTTTATTTTATTTATCACATCAACCAAGATTAATCTTTTTGTTAGTAATGATTATTATTTATTTTCTTTTATCCAGTGCACCTTGTAATGAAAAGATGCAGCCAAAATTCTAATTAAAAACACTCTTTTTAAAATAGAAGATATCTAATGATTTTAAGATATAGTCTGGATGTAGTGTGAACACAGAGGTTGTTTGTGATTACATTCAGCTTACTATGTGTGAAGAGACTCTTCGGGCTACACAATCTAGCTCCAAATACTCCCAGCTGTGTTCCTGTAACGGTACAAATCTTGCCACATTTCGCTCACTGTAATTCTGCAATAAACTCTGAGTAGACCAATCATTAAGCTATCATTTCAAAATTAGGATTATTTTAAACTTCCTCTAATCGTTTTAACCAGCTTGTTTTTGTTCTTTTTCGCCTGCCTTTTTGCCATACTTAATAATTCCTGATATTCCTGGATGTTTCATCTTTAACATATGGCAAAAGTTAACTTGTCTTCACTCAGACATATGTTAACCTAAGTGTGATCTTTCCCCACAGAGCTATCCTTGAAGTCCCCTACCCATCCCTGCTGTTACTCTCTCCTGCTTCACTCAAATATCACGGCTTCCTCTGACCTCTGAGATCTCAGTGGCGGAGATACTAGGAAATGGGTGGGACTCACAGTCAGTCTTTTCTGATTTACAAAACCTACCTGAATAATTCAAGAAACGTATGGTCAGGTGCAGCTCACGAACTGAGACATGGCATTTGATGTCATGATAACACAGAACGTAGTCACCTAAAACTGTAATAAAGCAGCAGAACTTGGAAGGGCTCACCCCGCATGGGAATGAGCAAATTGATTCTATACAATTTTAAGTTCCCTGCGGCAATGCCATTCTTTGATGCTTTGACCTTTTTGCTTCTGTCAAGTTTAATGAGTAATCTGCTCAGATCACTTAGGACTGATGTTCTTTCTTCCCTTCTTTCAAAGAGCCCAGTTAGTATAAGACTTTAGACATATTTTCCTGGCTTGCCACCTCTTGCTTCTCTTCAGAATACAGAGAAGGCAAAATGAAAAAGCCCTGAAAAACTTTTAAACATGTGAACCTAACTAAGCATTTATAAGTTGTTAAACAATGTGAAAACTTAGAAAAGTTTGAATACGTAATAAACTTAATCCAATTGATGTGAAATTCCTGCTTCTTTGAAAATGTAAGAATTAATTATTAACCCACTGTCTCTAGTGCAGCTTGAAAATATTGACATCAGGTAGAACATTTTCTGTGAAAATAACAACATTCTAAAACAGGCAAAGAAACGCTATATGTAAAACATTCATGATTTGGTTTTTTTGTTTGTTTGTTTTGTTTTGTTTTTAAGTAAAAATAAGTAAAATTGTATGACGGCATCAAGTTCCAAATGTGGATGAAAGAGAAGACAAGAGATCCAGTAGATAGAGATCTATTTTATTTGGACATATAACTTTTCATGGTGCAGTACATATGTATGGGCATTTTTGTATTTGGGCGCTACTACTGGGAGCCAACGTTTTTAAGAACCTGTTTTTAAGACCTGTTTTTAAGAATGGTAGAAAGGTACTATTGGAGCTGTTCAACCTGAAGAAGAGAAGGCTCTGGGGAGACCGAATAGTGACCTTTCAGTATCTAAAAGGGATCAATAGGAAAAAAGGGGACAAACACTTATCACGGTCTGTGGTGCTAGGACAAGGGGAAATGGTTTCAAACTTAAAGAGGGTAGATTTAGATTGGATAGAAGAAGGAAGTTTTTTACAATAAGAGTGGTTGGGCACTGGCACAGGTTGCCCAGAGATGTGGTTGATGCCCCATCCTTGAAGACACCCAAGGTCAGGCTTGACCAGGGTCTAGGCAGCCTGGTCTTGTGTAGATGTGGTGTAGATGTCCTTGTTCTTTGCAGGAGAGTTGTAATTGATAACCTTTAGAGTCTCTTCCAACTCAAATGATTTTATGATTCTATGACACCTTTTAGTTAGAGGATTTCTTCAGTCACATTCATATCAAGTGAAATCCTATTAATATGTACATTAAATTGGTATATTCAGTAGTTCAGTATAAACTTAGAAGCACATTTAGATGTAAGGACACATTCACATGGAACGTCTTCCATCTCCACAGACCATACAGTGAAAAGAGTCTCAAAATGCAGAACATGAGAATATGATTTGCTGGGAAAGTCACCGTGTAGAACTTCCTTGAAGTTCAGGAGTAGCAGAGTTTTCCTCATCATTGTGCACATAACTTGAGACTTTGTCTCCTGCCAGCAGCTTCATAAATGAGAATTTTAAAATAAAAATTTAGAAAGAAAATTTTAGTTGCAAATGGATTTCCTCACTACAAAGACAATCCAATTTTTAGTTAAGTTCTTGTAAATCTTAATGGGGACTTAGGGACATAGTACGAAGAGAAGACAGGAATCCACATATAAAGAATTCCCCAAAGATATCCCTTAACTGCCTGTGCAACTTGTTGTAGGGAATCTGTTATAGCAAGACTCAGTGGTCTCTTGAGGTTCCTTCCAATCTCTGCAATTCTATGATTGTGTGATTCTTCTGCATCCAAGTCTGAGATAAGTCTTCAGACTCCAGTTATGAAAAAAATCAGTAAGAAAATGTCACCATAAATATTTTACAAAATTCAGCTATTGTTCTGGAAAGTCTGTTATGCAATAAATTTTCTTCTGGATAATTCATCTGTGAGCTGTGCATAGTTCTTCTTATTCTAAATAGTCTTCTAAATAGAATGTATAAAATGAGTTTCTATAGAAGCAATAAATATAGTGACATATTAAATGAGGTATATCACAAAAAGATTCAATATAGATTTAATCAGCTTTCACTGTATGAAATACAATTGAATTCTGAATTATATTCATGTAAAAGTATCCACTAATTGTGCATCTGATAAGAGACCGTGTATTTGTTTTAGAAAATCAATTCTTATTTAACTTACATGTAATAACTAGTAGAAATATTTATGTTTTTTTTTCCTTTAAGGAGACTGAGAGCTTGAAGGGTCACTAACATGAAAAGACTATGAGTCCAGTCCTGTTCCCACTTCATTTTAATCTCTCTGTGGGAATACAGTGAAACCTTCTAAGAAAAGAGTGAATAAACTTTTGCTGTAAAAACATTACATAATGAATGCAATTTATACATGAGTATAACTGCTACCAATGGCATTTTCGAATATTTCAATTTTTTATCTTTCAAAACATTGACAAATGATGCAGCCATTTAGTTACAGGAAGGGATGTTAAAAGGGTTGTTATATCTTAAAGCACATGATGTGTGCATATGTATATGTGTGTCATATACATCCATGTCATAGCCATGGGAATAAGTTCTTTTTCCAGTTGCTTCTTAAGGATAGCAGAATTTGCTTTTATGGTAAACTGAGTAAATGCTTTTAAGTTTTTGCTCTCATTAACAATCCTGTGTTAAGTCATTTGTGATTTTCAGACACATATGTATGCAGTCAGAGAAGAAAAGGAACTGCAAATTTCTTCTCATTCAGAGTTAGCAATTATTTCAGAATCAAACAAGTAAATATATCTCTAAATATACCATAAGAAACAGTGTAGGCAGCTACTTTGATACATGCCAGAGTAATACTGCAGACCCATTTTTTCAGTTTTAGGAAGTATGGTAAGTACTGTACATGATGCTAAGGAAAAAAATGGCAAAAATAACTATTGAGGTATTCCCCTCTGATGTGGTATAATGCTTAGTATATATCTCTAAGTGAATTTTGCACTTTGCAGTCCATTTCAGCTGGGGAAATTGATGACATCTTTGTGTCAAAAGTGCTTTTAAGTCACCAAATTGCCTGTATCTCTTATGCCATCCACTGGGTCAGGATAACTTCCCTGTACAAATACAGGAAGAGAATTGGATCTGTGTTCTGATTTTGAGAAAAAAGGAGAAGATAATGCTCTTTTTGAAAAGCAAAATGTTCAAACATTAGAGCATTTGAAGCATTTGAGTTTAACAATCCAGATATAACTTTAAAGTTGATGTGATTTTTCTCTTATCTGTGAAAGCTTTGGAAAGATTTACAGGTGGACGATTGTTCTTTAGTCAGTGGCTCACTGTCACATGGGAGATGTGTTTGCTATGTGAATTATGCCAGTTATGTTGGAACAGAGAAACACTAAGAAAGGAACGTTCTAGAGACAAGCAAAAAACTGCAGAGATCTGAGACTTTTCAAAGAACAAATCTAACTGTAATTTCATGCAGAAGGCAGCAGGCAACATCATGAAAGCATTTTTTTATGTGTCAAGTAAAGCGTTAAATATTGATTTCAGGATCTGGGAGATGATATGGTTTATCAAAGAAACAGTTTTAAGAATTTTTCCTAAATTGTTTGAAAATAGCAGATCCTTTAGTGCTAAAGCATTCCCAACAAAACTGATTAGCATGGAACATTTCAGTCCAGATTTTTTAAGCTTAGTCAAGTTATTAAGTAATCAAGTTGTCATGTTATTTTTGTTCTGAAGATAGCATTTTATAATGGATAGTATCATTCTTAGCTGCGGGCCTTACTATCTAACATACATCAATATTTGCAGAATGGAGAAGTAGTCCTTTTACAGTCCAGGGTAATGTGCTAAGTTTATGTGCCGTATATAAGTAATTCCTTCCATCTCTGGCATATGAAAGTGTTACTTAATAAGCACTTTCATCAATTTACAACAATTTTGGACAGTAATTTACAGCTGAAAAATCCAATTATGTTTAGAGAATGTGAATGCATCTGAAGAAAAAATTGTATGTCAAGAGGCAGATTAGTCATCACACTTTTCCTTTAATTCATGCCATCTCTGACATGGGAACATAAGATCATAAGAAAATATAAAGAGGTTACATTCCCTGATTTGTGCCATGGAGCGTGGGATGGGTGCTATCCCAAATATAGTGTCTCACAAACAGAAATGGAATTTGAGCACGAGGCTTCAGCAGCCGGTGGGACTCCCACAACTTTACTCCTCCCCTTCAGAGCTCAAGAGCTGAGGTGAAAATGCCATTTATGTTCTGTGGCAACCTCACCCCAAGTATTACACCTCTGGTCCTCGCTATTTACATATGCTTTTTCTTTTGATTGTGATTCATGAGCGTGAAGTCTGAAGAGTCTACAGAAATATCAGCAGCATTGTTTTAATGTGTTCCAAATTGCTAAATAAATGTGGATCATTGCTGAAGTAAAAACCAAATGACAATGCTGGTCCATGCTTTACCTGTTTCAGTACTTTTGCAAAGCTTGATTAAAGGAGACAGGGCAGAAGCTGATGAGTGTGGTATTTCAAATAGTTTTTAACATGATTTGTTGAAATTATGCTGGTTCAAAAAGAAAATTCTCATTAAAATCAAAACAGGCCTCATTAACTCTGAGGTTATAATATTTTGGGCAGATTAGCTTTTGGGTTGATCAAGTTTAACCAGAAACCTCCAATTTAAATCACTCAGTTCAACATCTGGAAAATCATTTCCATTGTGCATGCTACTCTTTATTTGAGAAGAAATGTTTGGAGAGAGGAGATGCACTTCTAAGACCACAGATGACATCAGGAAAATATTTTGCCTCTGAGAACCCTGTGGCAATGGCATAACTACCTTTTCCCTTAACAAAGCATTAGTTACACATTTTCCTGGCATACATCATTAAAATTTCTACACTGTTTCAGTGAGTAAACCAAATTACATGTGTTCAATAATTCACATTGATAACGTTTACTTATCTTTTTTAGGAACAAAAGAATTTGCAGTAATACTACAATTAAATCTAGAAGTTACTGTGCAAATGAATTATCATTCCTTTAGGAGACATGGCAACACCAAGTTAGAGACATTCAGACAAAGGAGGTTAATGAGCTAGTTGTAAATTTGAAGAGAAAAGCCCATAACAAGAAAAACAAATGAGCAATGTGAGAAAAAATGTTTTTAAGAGCTTAAGGAATGTGCTTAGGACCACTCAGTCTGGCCAGTTATTCCATCCTGATAGTAGCCACTGGAGTTGCTGTTGAGACAGGACCAACAAGTCATGCCCTAAAGAGCATATTTTACCTTCCCCTTTTGTGTTCCTATTTTTGTCCAGTTAGGTATAGTAACACTTGCTATTATGTCAAAGTTGAACTGAAGAAATTGTAGAGTAATATTTCCTTGAAAACCAATGAAAATGCTCAACTATAGAAAATATAGAACTGGCAGAGGAAACACAAGAGAACAAAGCCATCAAGGATCTAACCATAATATAAGAGAAAGATAGATTTCTAAATTTATGCATGTACTGCAGGAGGAGTGGGATACAGCAGATGAGATAAAAGATATATGGAAATACTTGGGATTAAAATGAAAAGACTAATTCTTCCACTGAGTTTTGCTCTACTACAGATGGAATTGGTTAACTTTTGCTTCCTTGGACGGGTGAATGTTCAAATAATTTTTCTCATCTCAGCGTCTATCTTTTGCTTACAATGGACTTTACCAACAATAACTTAGATTGATATCCAAGAAGTACCACCTAAGCAGTTTAATGAACTTCTGACAGATCTGAGAAAATACTCTTTTATGACTAATTTGGACCTAAGATATAAACTTGCTTTTCCACTCCGATGAACTGCCTGGTCTAGTAACCACCATCGTCTTCAAAAATTCCACATAATGTGAAAAGAATTTGATTATATTTCAGCACCTGCAGCAGTTATAATAGTTAAATCATATTTCTCTATTTTGAAGCCAGGCATCTATATTTCTGCTACATAAAGGCATTAGAATTCAGTGATGAGACAGGTAATAAATGAGAGAATATTCTAAGGTAATAACTACAATTCCTTTTAAAGGTCATCAATAGATGAGAAATTATTATGTTCTGTTAATGATACTTGTCATAGTCTCATTAGGTTCCATCCCTGATCAAAATGAAATCTGGGAAGACACTCATTCTTTTATTATGAAAAATAAAAGAAAAAAAAGAGATAAAGAAAAAAAAACAGCATCTGTCTAAGCAGTAATGCTAAAGAGTACTCTCTTTTGTGAAGTAGCATTTTAAAAGAAAATCCTATTACAGAGCAAGTGACTCTTCTACTTCCAAATTCAGGATCTAGAGCTTAATTTGATTGATTGACTGATGGTTCATGTGATGCTGCAAAAAAAGTAAACAGGGAAGAACCCTAATTCTGAAATGGTGACCTTCATGTGAACCATATTCCTAAATTCTTCATTTTCACAATGTAAGACCAAATAGCAAAGAGCAGAAGGGAGAAAGTATTTTAATATTTTAATATTTTAAGACATGCTCTAAAGACACAAAAGAAATTTTTATGCATTACTTAATGAAGCTAGGTAAAATAATCTGAATTAAACAAATAAATAGCCCATGGTCTGGTAGTATGTGCTAAGTTATCACCTAGAATTGCAACTTAAATCTAGACTCAAAGACTGCCCAGGCCAGAGGAGTTTTCCTTCAATTATTTCAATAGTTCCTGATGAATTTGTTGTCCAGGAATCTAGCCAAACACTTTTTGAAATTGTTATATTTCAATGGAAAAGAAATATAAAGTAGCAGAGGAATAGGAGCTTGTTAAACTTCATGTGGCTTCACAGAGTCACATGAATACTCCTAATAGCTAATCTTGCTCAAGTACCTCTGAGTACTGCACATACAACTTCTGGTAGTAAATATTTTAGATAGAAGTAAAGGCATTCTTGCTGAGAGAGGTTAAAACACAGTTCTAATGATTTACTGAGGTGATATTAAAAACAGAGAGAAGAAACTTAGGGTTGAAGATCATGTTTGCTTTGGAAATCAGAGTGAACAGGTACAAAGTTTTTCATAGTATTGATGTGAATGTCTGCTGCACAACTTAATTCCTTAAGTATTTTTCTTACTTCAATGTTCCTTGCTCTCATTCCTACCATATATACATTCACTGAATCATATACACACAAACAGAATGATATTCACACTCATACATGTTGTGGGGAGAACTTCAGGCCTTAGTAAAGGTTCAGAATGCCACCTAATCTCTTTTTTTTTTTTTTTTTTTTTGTATTTTGTTGCTCATCTCAGAACATCAGTATTGCGAAAAGACACATATCTTTCTAAAGTAGTTTCTATTTTCCTGAAATAAAGTTCTCAGATTGTTTCAGCATTTTTTATGCCACAACTTAAGTGACTGGCAAGTTTAAGCACAAAACATAAAACTGCTTATTGTGACATTTGGCTAATTAGTGCCTTCAGGGACACAGTGCACTTAATACAGCAAGAAAAGAATTGGTGCCATTTTCATTTTATATTCACAGAACAGATAGTCCTCAAGAACAGTTGGTACTTTGTAATCTAGTGGGCTCTATAGCCTTCATGATAAACTGCCACTTACTTAGGCAAGATTTTAGTGCAGACACCTAAAAAGCAAGGATTAAAAGCTAGTCCTTTTACTCGTATAGAGGGATTTATAGGTCAACATTCTATATTGCCCAAAATGAGTAATAATCCTTTGCCATTACTCTATCTAGATGACCTTTGTGTATACAACCCACTCACGTGTTTTATTTTTTCTTTCTAACGAAGGCATGTGTTAATGCAGATGAACTATTACTTTTTTTCCCACTGTTTTCAACATTAGGCTGGTATTAATCTTTAGATGATATGAATTGTAGCTACTGGGGTTTACTCCAGTTGAAAAATTTAATGTGCCTTGGTAAGCCAATGATGATAGAAAATATTTCTTGCTATTATTTTTATCTGTCTTGGAACAGTGATGGATCTAACATGATCCTATGATTGCAACCTGACAGGTTTTCCTGGGGTATTCTTGTAGAGCCTTCTTCTCTTTAGAAAAGATATTTCAGTTTTCTCTGACTGTGAAAAGCCCAAGCCAGCTGGTCATTTGTTTCTACATGATTTTTCTGTTAGTTTCTTTGGGATTTGGAGGGAGAGAAGTTGATGAGGTTTTGTTTTGTTTTGTTTTGTTTTATCTTTGTGACATGACTGACGGAATATCTCTTTGTTGTGAAGACATGAACTTAGCTGTGATCTGTCCTAGCTTCTGCACCAAGCAGGAAACTCATGGTTATTCAAGATAGTAGCTTAGCAAGAAAGATGAACTAATATGTTTTCTGTAAGGAGTTCCAGAGTTTGAAAAGGCCATATTTCCTTTATGTAAATTAAATATTTCTACTCGATTCATATTAGGGATCTTCAGAATCTCTTGACATCGCTGCATCCTTTTAACCCAGAAAGCTGTCAGGCAAAAAGAAATATTGCCCTGAAACAAAGAATGCAAATAGTACCTGTGACAAAGTACAAGGAGCCAGGCAGTGTTCCTTTCCTGTTTTTTTCTGCAATCAGTGACCACAAGACCAGAATCTGTCCCATTTAATGCTTGTGATGCTGCTGCTTCCATGCCACTTCTCTAAAAGAAACTGGTTTGCATCCTTACAGTAAACTTCACATAAAAGCAATTAACTATCCTGATCTGTTTTACCAATTTGTATATTCTCTGGCTGCTAGCTCTGAATTTTAAATATGCACAACTTACTTACAACATATTTCTTTTCAGCTACTGTATGAAGTATTTAATACCCAGGAGGATTTCTTTTCCACAAAATATTACAGACCAAAATATTTCAATTTGTCTAAATTTGTACACCACAGCAGATGCTCAACTATGCAAAAAATGTTACTTTTCCATCTTCTATTTGAAGGCAGTTATATGAATAAAGCATTATGGTTTAATCTAAACCAGCTATCATTCCACTTTATGGACATCAAAATTTTTAAATCTAACCTTTTTATATACCATCTGTATGAAATTGTTTCTATAGCATACTCAGTACACAGACACTCTCCAAGGAACTTGAAAAAAAAATTTTCATCCAGATTTACAAATTAGTATTACTTTAATGTAACACTACATTTCATTGTTTGGATGCATTTTCATTTCTCATTTACCTTGCATGTTTATACATATATTTTACTATTCTTGAAAGGAGAGCAGGGAAGCACATCAGACATTATCTGCTCCATGAGATTAGTCCTAATGCATAGCATGACCTAAATATGCTATGTAAACAAGGCACTGCATATCTTATCACTGAGCATATTAAACAATTTAGCTAAGATCTGAAGCATTCCCTATAATCTCCAAAATAATTCTTCTGTTATATTAAATGAGAGGAAATGTGGGTCTAAATTTCCATTGTTAGGTAATTTTTAATATGTAATATAAGAGTTGATAATAAATATCAATAGTGAAGTCATATTTGCTTGAATTTTTATACTTCTTTCTGTAGATATAATGTATACACTAGTGAAAGAAAGACTCGTTTCTAACATCCTTTTTTTTAGCTTGTATGTCTTAGGATGTCGGCATACTCTCTGTTCTGACTCTTGCTGTGCTGGCTAGAGATATTACATACTTTTCCCCCATCCCAAGTTATTCATCACTCTCTATAAATTGATTTTGTCCTCCAGGCACAGTCATTCAAGTTAGCCCAAACCACTTTCATATGGTGTTTATTCTAACCTGTCTGACTGCCTGAAATGTTCTTTTTTTTTTTCTTTTGTAGAGCTGAGGGCAATAAAAAACAGTTCATAGGAACACTGTAGGTGGTATGTCTCTTTGCAGAGGGAATCTCTATCTTACAGAATAAGTGATAAAACAACCACTCCAGGATTTGTAAATGTGTCCTCTATAGAATTACAATCTGTTCTTCTTTATTATTATTAGATATGTAAAACTTTGTCTAATTAGAACTTAATCTCCCTTTCTCAGAGAAAGCGTGTACAAGAGGCATTAATACTTTCATTTTAAAGATAGAAAGAAATGGCAGAAGTCTTGTATGTTGTGTCCTTATAAATAATATTTTCAGTCACATCTTTTTAGATATTAATGTTTTCAAAATACGATGTAATGCTAATTAGACAAAGAATAGCATGTGAGTGATACCGCCATAACACATACAACGGCCTCTGATGTTGTAGGCCAACATCATAAAAAAAGAAGCATTAATTTCAGAGCAGCCCAAGTACTATATGCTTCCCATGTTGACTTTCTGCAGAATCTGGTGGATCTAATTACACCAGGAAACTCGCTGTTCATAGCTGTGATCTCAGAGTCCTCTAAAAAGACATAGTAGGGTAAAACAGTCTTTGATGTTTAAACTGCTTGGAGGTTGTATGCAACCCATGCAGAACAAGGACAAATATGGAAAGCCACATAGTACCATTTTGTATAGTTACTTATCTGACTTTCATGTAACTGAAATCCAAGGCAAGAGCTGCTGGCATTTTTTTGTGCTTATTCTAATAGAATTGGTAAATTCCCTTTGGGCCCCTTGGGCTAATGTCATTAACATTGTACTTGCTGCAGAAGGGCACGTATTTTCAGTATTAATTAGTGTACCATTAATCCAAGCACTTAGCTCCTTAGTTGTAGTTAAAATTATATATGTTTAAGAACCTTTTTTAAAATTTATTTTCAAATTGCAGTTTGTGTGACATTGGCAAATACACTGATTAAAACAAACTGGGCTTAAAAGAACCCTTTCCCATGAGAACTGTTCAAAAGTCTAGTGACTTTCTCTGCAGATGGTGCAGCCAGACACAATAAGCCATTTTAAACACTCCGACATGCCTGCTAAATTACTCATAAACATTTTTATCATCCAAATTCATAAACATTTCATACATAAAAATTAAAAAGTCTGAAAAAAGCAAGCCCTTGCTGGGCAATAAGGCAGACATGGCTAAGTGGAATGATGGTTATGTACCGCGGTGAGAGGACTAGCTCAGAATAGACAACTGAACAATCGGTGAAAACACTGAATGGGTTATTATCAGACAAATGCATTATTCAGAAACTTCTTCAAAGCTCTAGCCCTGACCATCTGGAGGTTAGAACACAGAGGTGAAAGCATGGGAGGTATATGACTTTCTAAACACCAATTCCAGAATGCAATCTCATAATTTTTTATCAAAATTCATCCACTAAAAAGCAAAACAAAATCAGCCATCTTTTCTCGTAGAAAAAATAAAAAATAAAAAAAAATAGTACAAGATAGAGTTCATTGATTCAAGGTGAATATGAAACTTCTTACTGCGTTCTGTGCTATACCATCAAGCTGTCTAAACACTGTACCTTATCCACAAAAAAATATTCAAATAAATCTTCAATTCTTCGCCTGTGTTAACTGTCAAAAATGGTGGAAGTTCTAGAATATGATAAGATCTATTTGATTTTTACCTGCCTGGATGCCATCTACCCAGAGGAAATGACACAATCTTCTATCAAGACTGTACTAAGTGCAATTGCCAATGTATGTTGGGGTTCTGCAGGGAGAATATCAGACAGGATCTTATTACTGTGTACTAGCGCAAAATTTGTTTTTCTTTTCACCTCTGTAGAACCACATTCTTGATGTGTACTTTGCATCTATCAACTGATACAAAAAAAAATTCTAGAACTTGTGTGATCATCTTCATATTCCAGGGCAATACTTGACCCTATCAATTGTAAAGTTTATGAGTGATTATGTGGCAAACTTCACATTCACTTTCCCAAATGGCCTTTCTCTTATCGTGGATTAAAATACTAGCAAGGCAACTTATTCTGATCCGGAATTTAGACAGCCAAAGAATGTGTCTGCAATTAATTTTCAATATCATTTGGTTGTGACATGTTTTCATCCAGATTTAACAGATTGGAATATGACTGTACTAGTTAAAGTATTCTGCCACCAGAGTCAGACGATTAGAAAACCAAGTCTCTTCTGAAACCTAGACATTCCCAGCTTCAGGGCATTAAAAAAAAAAAGAAAGCTCTTCTTCTATTTACTGCACTAAAATCAGGTCCCTTGTAATTTAAATTATATTAATTATAAGCTTCAACATTTAAAACTTAAAAAAATATATCTATATGCTGCCTGTGGAGAAGAGCAACAATAATGAGCTAGAGTTTTCTAGGCTCTGAGTAATAATTATTTCAAGGTCATGGACTGGCAGATCAGCAGGGGAAAAAGAAGACTGGTAAATATCAAAGACTGATGAAATCGCCTTATCCTCAGGATTTGTTGAAATCGTGTTAACTACAGGAATTTATTTAAATAGCCCTGCAAAACTGAAATTAGTGAGTTCTGTGGTAAATGACTTCATGGACACATACTTTGAGATTAACTCTTTTCTATATTTCTTTGAATCTTCTTGATTCAAAACCTAAACACAATGTGGAAAGGAAAGAGGGTGATAGATAAATGCTTTTTGTTCTAAATAGTAGCTGTCCAGGGAAGAACACCCATACTTACCTGAAAATGCTTAATAACTGTATTTTCTTTGGTCCCAAGGAAATGAGCCACTGAACAATGTCATCTACTGGTAAGAAGGGTGTGTATTCTGGAGACTGCTTTAGTTTTATCTACATTATCTAAAATTTAATGAATTATTTTAAGTCTTTATTAGGGCATGTATAATGAATCCAGAGAAAGTAATATGTAAATACTTGAAATGTCATGCTTTATGTATGCACAAAAGAAAAAAAAATCATATATACCAATGCAATAAAGCTTTTCATCTCCCCTTCAATCAGAAACATAGGTAGGAATAAATATGGAGTCACTAAAGCCAGACCATTGTGCCATAATAGTGCCATTGTCCTTTAATTTCAACCCTTTCTTCCTCACTCTCCTTTTCTGATCAAAGTCAGCCAGAATTACGTATACAGAGCTTTACTAGAGTCCTGTACAAAATACATAGCAAACATTTATGTGCCAGACACGTTCTTTCTGATATTCCCAAGCACAGAATTAATCTTTTTCTACAGCCACAACATGCTGTTTGCTCTCAGTCGTTCTGTGACTGATTCCTACGCCCACATCTTTCTTCTACTCTGTCACTTTTAGCTGATCAGATTCCAGCTCATGGCAGAAATTCCTTTTCTCCTCAGTACATGATCTTGTACTTTTATACAGTTATATTTGATCCCATTTGCATTACCACGTTTCTCAAGGCCATACAGTTCCGTGTTTTTCATCTTACAATTTACTATTAGCTCTCTTCATGTTTGCTGCAATACCATTCCTTTTTCTGGCAGTAGATTTCTCTTCTCACAAGACAGCCTTGACTCTGTAGCAGGCAAGAAAAAAATGGGCAATACAGGAGTAATACCAGATGGATGCCTATCTCCATTATTACTTTTTTTCCTTTCATACTTGTGAACCTCCTACCGGCTCCCTGCTGCTAATATCCCTCAAGGTTGTGCCCAGCTGGCTTGCTGCACCTAAGGTCTGATAACTCTTGCAAAGAGCTGATCAGAGCCAAGAATCTTGCCATCAACCATCCAACTGGTAAAAAAAAAATACATCCTTCCCTGCTCGGTATTACAGAGAAACAGATGGAAGGGCTGAGGACAAAGGAATCCCATAATATTTAGCCACAAAGACCTGAAAATACAGCAATTCCATTAACTTTTATTTATGTTGATCACAAGCTTGATAGCTGATTTTATTAAGATGGAATAGTATTTCTTGGTCAGACTGGATGGACACGTTAATGTAAAGTGAGTCTCCTGGCTTAAGTTATGCAGGAGTAAGTTGTGGTCTTAAGGAATAAGCACACCTCAAACTGAGTGTTTGATTCTTGTGACTCAGGGGCATCAAATTCCTTTATTTGTTTCAGACCTTTTTCTATTCACATTTTTAAATGTTAAAAGACTTTTTGCTTTATGATTTGTGAAAAGGCATTTCCAGAGTTTTGATGCTGAAATGGAGAAAATCAGGAATTTTTTGTCATGCAAGTTTTCTGGCCTTGTTTAGTAAGGTCATCTCTATGAGATCACTCTTGAGGTTTGGTAAAGCAGTTGTCCACATACAAAGTGTAAGATCTTCAGAGTGATTTGACATTCCTTTTTCGTACTGACACTATAACATGCATGCATGGTCCTCTGATGCAATATCCATCCTTCATCCTCATATTTTAAAGAACTTCCTTGTATCTCTACGGTCTGTACTGTACTCCCAGAGCACCTGACCTTTGAATCTTCCATATGTACATGATCACATTGCTGCCTTTCCCCGAAAGGAACCTCCGATTGCTATGACTGTGAGGAGCACCAGCCCAAAGAATTTAATCAACATTTCATTGGCTAGCATGTGATGTACCACAGTGATGACAATAAAGTGTTACAAAACTTAGTGTGCCACTCCAGGGACAAACAAACAGCATGCTGTGTAGGAATCCTAGAGCACATGGTGCCATCTGCATAGATACCCAATCAAGAGTACTTGGGGGTTACTTTTTATTTGGTTTCAAAGATATTTAATTCATTGTGATTGATCCTGTGCACATTTAAAATATATATATATATAACATTTTTAAGAGTGTATTCCAGTAAACTACTAATTCCACCTTTATTTATCCACTTGGTTAACTGTTTCAAACAACTCTGCAAGACCAAGGAATCATTATTTTCCATAAAGAAGCTAAATTGACAAAAATTTATCAGGTTACACTTGCTTACTTCATTCTTCAATTAGGCTTTTTAATGTATTCCCAGAGCAAAACTACAATCTGTAAGAGTGTAATTCACAGGTTTTTACCTGTGTCCTGTTACAAGGAACCAAAGAAGTGACCTTCCCATTTCAAACAGTCGACATTTTGAGGATAAATTCCTTATCATTAACTCTTTTACTTCACACATTCCTTGCTTCAGGCCTCTTAGATGAATACACAGTTGTCCTAGTTGTTGAACTCCTCAATAACTTCCTCCTCTGAGACTTCAGCCTCTGTCAGGACCATGCTATTTCCATTAAAAACGTGTCCTTAGATTATGAGTTTTCTCAGTGGTTTCTACCAGGGACTGAAATAACTTTTTTCCATCACCTTCTGAGCTACTTTACTCGCTTCAGTAGATCACAATATCACAATTCTTGGTGATCTAGAGGAGCCTTCAGCCATGCTTGTAAATTTCTTACTCCTAATGTTCTTTAATCTCATGTCTTTCCCTCTCATCCTCATCTCAGTACCTCTAACTTCACCATTTCATCATTGCACTAACCTAACAAACAGCATGGCCCTAAAAGAAACAAGCGATGTAGTGCTACAGAGCTGAATGTCCCCATAGGGAACCACAAAATTCCTTTAAAGCAGGGATTAAGTTAAGGCAAATAAAATGAGCTGGTGACCTAGAGGATTCAGAAAGTGGTACCAGTGTGGCTACGTGCTAACTATATACATTTTGTGGATTTGTGTCCTAAACGTCCCAGCATAAATGTTTAGACACTGTTATGATGGTATTTTCA
Organism: Centrocercus urophasianus; assembly: GCF_019232065.1. Taxonomy (NCBI): domain Eukaryota; kingdom Metazoa; phylum Chordata; class Aves; order Galliformes; family Phasianidae; genus Centrocercus; species Centrocercus urophasianus. Next base: position 12,954,576 of record NW_024884586.1, on the reverse strand, counting down.
AGAATAAAGACTGAGAAAGAATTGAACAGAGAACAGAGAATTTGACTTAATACTTGAAATTTATGTCTCTGTTGCTGCCAATAAAAACCTAAAGGGAGACCATACTACAAAACTAAAAATCCTTCACTCCAAATTTATCTGTGCATGTTTGGAGATCATGTCACTAAAGTTTCATGTCTGTGAAGTTAAATACACATTTATTCATTTATTTATTTAAGATCTCTGAGATTTATACAATAGTTCTAGGAAACAAAAAAAAAAACATTATGACTAATTAAACTTCCTTGAGAGTTTGTATTCACAGTCTACAAATACAGTTGGATCACTTAAGGAAGGGCAAAAATATTAAAAGCACAACAAGGACAGGGTCTTCCATGCATATATCTATATAGGAATATGTAACAAGTTGCTTTAGAATCCATTTAATTTAATATATTATTTAGACATGGTGAAATGAGATTATTTCAACAGTACATGAGATTAAACCTTAAACCAGTTTCAAAGCTTGAAAGGCTACATGAGCTTCCTTGGAAGTGCTTTGAAGGAAGGAGGCAAAAGAAGCTTTCAAGGATGTTCAGGAGGTCTGAGAAGATATTTCTAAGGGCTTAACACTTTTATTTTAGAAACTCAATGAAAATGGCATTTCTTTCATTCTTCAAAATAATCTGTAAGTCTTGACAGAGCTAACTGTTCAGAATCTCCCTCATGTTAGGAATGCCTGTTGTGAATTATTGCTCGTGACAGAACAATGCAATATCATTGTGAAATTATCACACAGTGCTTGTAATTTTTTTGGGGGAAAGGAGTATCTTAAAAAGTTTGAATAGACATAATAAGGATGATCTCTTTAGCCACCTATATATTCCCCTTTGCACAAATTTAAGTGCAAAAGCACAAGGCATCCCTCTATGTAACCCATCTTTAACCAGATCTCTATTTTATCAGCAAATATGCAGGACCAGTCTGAATGCTTTTAAGTGTCTCTTTAACTCGTTTTCAAATGCATGTATAAGGATAAAATATAAATGTCTAATACTTATGCATCTCAGCTTTCAGTCATACAAAGGGGAAGAAAATTACTAAGTTGGACATGATAAAAGGAGATCAAGACAACAAAAATACTGTTAACTGCAGAAGAGAAAGCAGTATGTATATTTCACTGAAGTGTGACACAAACTAGCTTTCAGAATTGATCTAGTACTTTTGCATTTACCTCCTCACTGTCACTGCAGCAAAATAAATAAATAAATAAAATAAAAGCCTTGTCATATCACTTAGAGCTGTATTGATTGTAATCCGTAGCTTTGTCAAATTTAGGTCATTCATTAAAACTTAGCGCCTTCATTTTTTAACACAGGAGCACTTGATGTACGAATAGCAATATGACAGAAAATAATTATAAAACTATGTCAGATAGAAAAGGTAAGAGAATTCATGGAATGATTGCAGGTAGGACTAAAATGCAGGTAGATATAAGAAAACCTCTTTTGTATGCTTTTGTGAGGAAAATCTACAAGATTTATTTTTGTAAAGGATTTTTCGGGGGGGGGGCGCACAAAAAAAGCCCTTCTGTTTTTGTTCAAAAGAAATCGTGATGAGAAGTCTATGTGAAGCCATTAAATGGAAAAGGCACAGATTCTTTGGTAAGTTCTCCTAGTACTCTGCCAGTACTCTCTCCTTTCAAAATAAGCTTTGGTGGCTGCTTCTTTTGAAGCTTCTGGAAGTCTTTATCCCTGGATATTTTTAGTCCTGGATTGGACCCATCCCTGGCTGATGCTATTGTTCAAAACACAATAACAGTAGTAGCACTTGGCAGTGACACAGGATGTGAAGGTTTTCAAAGTGCTGCTAAGCATTTTTCAGTTAATTTTCAAAACAGACTTTTAAGTATTATTAGCTACCTTTTTTTTTTCAGAATAAAAATATGAGATACAACACAGTAAAGTCACATATTCAAAGATATTACTGTGAACTAAGTACTGAAACATTCTAGTTGCTGGCTATCTGTTGGGCTTTGGTTAAGCCATGAAACTTGGTTTGCTAAACTTATGAATACCTTTCTGAAGAAATCCTTTTTTCTTAGAAAGTTCACTTGGAAATTTGCTGTAGAAAGTATTGAAATTGTGGGGAATTCAGCACTTAAATGATTTTAAAGTTTAAACCTTCTGTACCCAAATGTTGATCTTGCAGACATGAACTACAATATACAAGTTTGTATCTGGATATTCATATTTAGCACTGAGAGGTGAGGACTAGGCAACATTTCCCTCTCACAACATGTTGTGGTACTACAATTAGTGCTTCACTCAGGTACAAGGCCTGATACCTTAAGTTTCCAAAGCACATTACTGGAGGTGGTAGTACATGTAGCTATCATGTGTTTGCAGTACTCCCATAGGTGGATCAGACCTACGCAGGAATTAAGAAACAACCAGAACAACCTCTCCAAATCCACACCTCAAAAATCACTATCAATGTTACTTCCGATTGAATAATAAATCATTTGAGTTTCTTTTTGCAATTCTTCTCTCTAAAAGAAACAGAAAAGCGAAAGGGCAATGACTGCTTTTTTTTCACAGCTCCAGAACAGAGAGGGCTTTACGTTTAATTGCCAATTGCCATTGTCATCATGAAACATTTTGCATTTAGTAGTATGGCAGACATTCGTCAGTCACAAAAGCTAGCTCATTTAAGTACTCTTAGGATCTAGGTAGAAAGAAGTCAGATTTCTTGGAAGGCCTTACTTGAAAAGGACATCAAAATGAAGGTATATACTTTGAGTGAGCCCATTAATAAAAAACACAACAACAACAACAACAAAATAAGAAGAACTACCTAAAAATGTGATCTGCTAAGAAATTAAAGCTCTGGTCTAGGATGAAAGAAAGTAGAAGTAATTATACCAGATATTGGTAACATGGAGTCTGGGATCAATCTTAGCATCCACTGGGAGCAGCATATTCTCCAATTCCCACACAGATGGATCTATGAGGCAGACCACTGGAAAATAAAGATCCATGCCACTATTTGCATGTCTATAAAAGAGATATTCAATAATTCCTAAGGTAAGCATATTGCAGTTTTGACCTTATTCCCAACTGCCATTCAATGACATTTCTTGATTGATTGTCTAATGTAAATAGGAATAGAATCTCAAATGAGGGATTAAAATAAAATTACTCCCAAAGCAAACATAATCCTAGTCAATATTTTATAAAACCTCGACTTAGGTGATCATTTCATTTGCGTTCCTTTTCATAAAATAAGATTTACATGGCCTATGATGGCTCTAACCTTTTCCTTAGATGAATAGCACATCTCATATATTTAAGTAATTATCTGATAGATCTCTTGAATTATCACCATGAAAAAAAAAACAAGAAAACACGTCAAAATTATTTAAAGGGACCATTACACACAGTTACCTGTACTTGTCTTATTTTTATTAATGCTTTATGAAAAAGATGTTATAGCTATATCAAAATCTTTGAATTAAATTGTCATTACCTAAAAATATTTTTACATTGTTAAAGCAGAAGAAACTCATTGTCACCGCAAGTTAAGTATTTCTTTTATTGATAAAAAAGTAAGATCCTTTTTCATATTGCACAGTCAGATTTCAGTCCACAGTTATCCATCCCCAACCTTGTTTTGTCCTTTCTGTTTGTTTCTCCAAATAATGAGACTTGCTGTTCCCTCTTGAGCTAGACTAACACTTACACAGCAGGCTGTAGGAAAGGGCAGAGGTGGAAATGGTTTAAGAGGCATTTAAATGGAACAGTGGTCTAGGGCTGTCCTTCTGCACAGGGGTTAATTTAACCCACTGAAAAATGCATTATGCAGCTGGAAATGGACAGAGTGCACAAAAGAAATCTGCTCATGTTTCTTCATACACTGTGACTCTGCTTGCAAATGCAGTCATTTGCGAGGATAGCATTATGCTCATCTGTCTTCTCTTCCTTTCATCTTCTGCTACTGCTTCATGTTAAGAGTAATCTATGTCACACTAGAGAAAGCAGCGGAAAACAATTAACAGAATTTAAAACACAAGAAGAAGCAATTAGGTGAATTGTTTCCACTCTAGATTATCAAAAGGAACTTTGGAAATCCAGCTCTTTGATTTTCACTGCCTGGTTTCATGCATTTATAATGCAGTTTCAGATGTGTTGTGAGGCCAAGCTTTTTTATCCTTCCTAGAAAATAATGTTATAAGTGAAAGACAGTATGTGCAGATGCCCACGTGCCCATTATAAACATTTTACAGACAGCCATTATGAAATGTATAGTGGAAAGAAAAGATATTTAATTGAGACAAATTAATATTTCTTTTTAAGAAGAAAATATATGCCATGGTAAAAACTTTTTATATGAAGGCTGTTTTATTAATTTGAAACAATAGTCTTTTCAGATATGACAAGATGCTTTTTACTATTCATTTCAGTGTACTGGAAGAGAAAAAGATATTCAATTTCCAGTTGTGATATAATAATGGTACATTTATTTTATAATTTTGTTTCTAAATCCTAGTTGTAAAGAAGTGTATCTGCTGCCTAGCCCTCTGGGTATATGTACGTGAATAGAACACATTTCTACTAAATATATAATATCTCAGATAATTCAGATATGCACTTTTACCAAGAAGGCAAGGAACTGTGCACATAAAACACTGTACTTTTCATCATACCAGAGTCTATTTCTCCAGCATCTGCTTAACATTCTTCACCTGAACCGGCACACCTTTCCCCATACTACTTACTCTCGAGTAGCTGAAACAGACCTATGCTAAGAGATTTCTTTTTAGCCAACTGTTCTTCTGTTCTGCCTGAAGGTGCAATTTCCTCGTGCTGCACCATGTGCCAAACAGCATTGAGTATGCAAGCATGCAGCTGCAGTGCTGCATTAACAAATATGGTTGCACAACTAATCTGAGCAGCGCTTATTCAGAAACTGCCTGATCCCTACTAAAAGTTTCATGATTTCTGATTTGGTGTCTGTCATACAGTCCAGCCCTTCTCAATATTTTTGCGGATCATACTTTTTTAGTGAAATTAAATCCAACTTTGGATTTTTATGTCAGGCAAAAAACTGAAAACTGTTTTAGTTTCTTTTAGGCTATGGTGTGTGCTCTTTGAACCAAGCTATGTTTTGCCTCTGAATTATTTGGGGAAGTTCAACAGAAAAAGTAGTCTTGGCAGAAATCAGATCCTGAAGACAGGCAAAAAAATAGATTAGCCTCAAGCCTGAGCCAGACCTTTTTCTATGGTCTAAATTATCTTCTTTCACTATCTATGGTCTAAAGTATCTTCTTTCACTAAAAATATAGGGGCAGATCAATGATCAGACCAACTTCAAGAGGTATAACTTAAGACAAAGACATACAGGGCAGTTCACAACACTCCCCAACACAGATATTGAAGTACTTACACTAGCCTTCAAAGCAGGGGGGGATGAGAGCAAGCAGGAGTGGAGCACGTGCTCTCCTCTTCAGTGGAAGAAATACGCAATTGTCAGAGTCAGTAATGAGATATATTAATTAGTGTTAATTATTCCAAAAGTGTGTAGGAATATAGTAGGAAAGGAAAGGAATGAAGGGAATAACACGACAGGTAAGTGAATTTCTCAGCTTTTAGGAACCTCTGCTCTATCACATAACTGTAACTGTGGTTCATATCTATCAATGAAAAGACAGATGAAGTTGAAATATCTTTTTGAGAGTTATAGCCGTTATAAATAGAAAATGTTTTTAAGTACTTCAAAACTTTTCAAATCGTATAATTATTGATGTTCCTAATGTTCATTTTTGTCTAGTTCAATGCCCACAAGTGATCTCAAATATTGTATTTTCCTTGAATTTTCCTACGCCATTTTTTTTGAAGGCTACCACAAAATTCATCAAGTTTTCATTTTCCCCACTCTTTTTCATTCATCTTGCATTCACTTCTTTTTTTTCAATCCAGATTAAATGATCCTTCATTGTATGTGTCCTCTAATAGAGAATGATATCAAAGATAGAGGAGTTCTCTATGAAATACATCAAGAGCAATTGCATTTCACATTGCATTGATACACTTTCTCCACATACAAACAAAAGAGCTGACACATTATGTTAATACAATTGAATTCAAGGGCTCCTGGTCTTCCTCCATCTCTTGGAGGCATTGAATCAGTATACGATTATCTGAGTCCTGGTATTTACTTTTCGTGCTTCAGTGCTGCAGTTATAAAGATCATCACAGCAGCAAAGGTGCTTGATCAGAGTGACATGGGTAGTAATGAAAATGTAACCTCCAGAGCTTTGTCAGCCTTGCATACCATACATTTTGTGACAGTGATTCATGGTTTGGAACTCAGGACCATCTGTTTCTTCAGAAAGCTCCCTAGCCAAGGTGAAAGGTGAGGTTTAACAGCTGTATCATCTTCACTTTTCTAAGTCCATCCAGAGCTGCCCAAAGGACAGCAAAATCCTCACACTAATAAGGTTGTGGCAGACAGTCTTCTGTGTGTTCCAGTATCAATGAATTCACTGAGCAACTGTTAATCTTGTCTTGAGCTGAACTACCAAAGTAAAGCTCAGTCCTGTTGCTCTCTCTAAAATTCTCTAATCTCAGCCTTTATCTGCTGGCACCCATTGCAGTCCCCTGTCTGGAGCTGTTGCCATTCTGCAAATGTTGTGTAAGTATCTCCCACGAGAGGTACAGGAGTGCTGCCTATGGCTCATAGCATATGGCACCTCTATGGAGATACTGCTATAGTACCCATTAATGATTTATTTCTTTGAATCAGTTCCCTGATCTGCAGAGATCATGAAGAATATGTTAAATTGGATCTACATTTGCTCTTTTATTTCTCTATCTTTTCATACAAGAGAGGAAAAAAAAAAAGAAAGAAAGAATGAAAAAGAAAAAGAAAATTCTGATTATAATAGGCAATGGGAACTTTTATTTTTTCCATAAGTTGGATAATAAAGGAGAATATAGTTTCATATAACAAAACAGGGCTTTACGTTCCATTTACCAGAAAGACATTGAAAACTAAGTGAATTAATTTTTTTCTTAAGGTTGAAGAAGTAGCAGCAAGATGCTGCCATTAATATTTTCTAAGGGCAGTAAGAATACTGGTTTTTAAGTCTAATTTTAAACTGCAAGTGCTTTACAGGAAGAAATAAAGGAAGGGAGGAAGGAAGGAAAGAAGATGTGAAAAACTGCTGGTGAAGACATTAGCAATACTGGAGAGCTGGGGGGAAGCAGGCAGTTCATACTCTTTGTTCTACCATTCAGCAATTTTTTGTTTGTTTGTTTCTAATCTCTTCTAGCTTGTGCTTTAGGCAGAAAGCTAAAGTTAGAGCAGAATATTTTCTGGGGGGAAAGGTAGAATGATGAAAAGCATTAGTCTCTAAAATATATATATATAATTAAGAGTAGAAATAGCGATGAAGAAAAATTTTGGCATATGCACTTTTCCTTGTAGTATGGAGAAGCAAATTTTGTTTGCTGTTTTTGTTGTTGTTTTTGTTGTTTTACCTAATACTTATTTTGTTATAACTTTTAGTTTCCTGGTAAGTGAAATTTCTGTCTCATTCTCTAAGAGACTGCTCTTCGTTTTAATTATTTGGCCTGTGAAAAATTTATTCTGTAATATAGTCATCTTGAATTTCCTCTTTTTTTTTTTGCACTCTGTATTTTAATCTGCATGCTCTAAAACTATGCAGGTAATTCTTTCAGGTGTCTTTTTTCCCCAAATCTTTTCTTTGCTTACAAGAGCACAGTGTATTAAACAAGGGAGGATATTCATTGAATAATGGTGTATGAAAAAAAGGCCCAAGTATCTACATTGGAAACAACTGAAGGGAAAACACTATTTCTAAATCATTAGCTATCATCACACTTGGAGATTACATATTGCTTCCCATGAAAAGAGCCATGAATTCTGCAGAGACTGACTCTAGATATACCTTTTATTTAGGGATGAAATGTCCCATGTTTCTACTGTGAGGTGATTCTTTTCTTTTGATTTTCTTTCCTTTTTCCATCATTCCTCCTTTCCTTTCCTTCTCCCTTTTGTTTGTTTGGGTATTTTTTAATATCCTTTTTTTAGAGATATGATTTAAAAAAAACAGATGTCAGATGTGACCAATATGGGAGTTCCTAGACTTTTGAGATTACAGACCAGCTCTAAAAAAGCAAAACCATATAGATTGAAAATCTTCAGTTCTAATAGGAGAATAACCATTTCAAAACCTCTTCTGAAGAAAAATTGGCATATAAAATTGTAATGAGAATTCTCTCAGTGTTTCCAATTGCAAACCGAGGTGTGCTGAAAAATCTCATGGAAATGGACTTTCCTGACTGATTTTCAGTGTACATCGTTTTCTCAAAACTGATCTGAATTACTAAATTCTTATTTTATTAAGGCTGAGACAGTGGTGTGAGCTAGCTTTGGGGGCTGCATTAGTGCAGGCTAGTCTAGTGGAGCTTTAAGAAGACAAGGAAACAATAAGAAGTGAAGTGACCTATTTCCTTTCTATTGTTTCAGAACTCAGACAGCTGGCATGGCCTCAGGTCAGCCACACCACAGACTGCCTTTTCACTTGCTGTCATTAGATGTGGTATTTCAGGATATATATATATATGTAGATCTATCTATCTATCTATCTATCTATCTATAAACTCTTTCATCCCACTTTGAAGCTTTGCTAGCACTTAAAGAACAACTGTAACCAGACTGTGATAAGCACTGTCATCTAGAAAAGGCAATATCTGACAGCCCACAGTCAATTCCTCCTATTTGGTTATTGATTTCTTTTTTGTCAGTTGCATGGATAGTGCATCTTTTTTGTCTGACTTGAGGCTCTCCATAGATCTGTCTGTCCTTCAAAGGTAGGGGACAAATAATCCCTCCTAGGGGTTTTGCATAGTCTCAAACAGCTGAAAGGGGGTTAGAAAATGGCCCTTTCTCCTACTGATCTGAGACTTCGCACCTCTTTTCCTGCAGAATCGAATATGTTATATTCGTCTTCCAAAGCAATTGTGTTCAGTACCTAAGTCATCATGGAAAAGGTTGTTGTGTAGAGGAGACCGCAATGTGATATTAGAGGATTTCTTCATGGACCTGAGGTTGAATTATAGTGCTTAGGATGGCTTCCTACAGTACAGCTGGCACTCTCCTGCTCTTCCTGTTCTCCCTTCTACATCTACCTGATTTGTGCTCAGAAGACAGTGTTACAAAACAAATCTCTGTCAGAAGAGTGTAAGCAAAAATGAACATAAGAGATTCTGAATGTCGACAGAATGAGAGGAAAAACAAACGTGAACATCCATTACATAAGGCTGTTGTTTGTGTACAGAGGGTTCTTAATTGCTTTGTTGAATACCTGAAGGAAAGCCCTGTCTCCACATGATATGAATTGTACAGTTGAACAAAGCATACCCAGTGGTCTGAATCTGTGAGAACTTTGTGAACAATTATCTGAGACAAGTAAAAAAGACAGTGAATGAAATTTAAAAAATATAGTTCTGTAAATATAATTTCTTTTCTTTGGTGAACGTTAACACCAAATGTTAGCACCTTGAAAATTCGGGAAGTAACTGGTAAATCTTGTCATATTTAAGTGATACTATTTATTCTGACTCATGAATGAAAGGGAGCTTTACATGGAGTTCCAAGCGAACAAGATGATTACATGACATAGCAGCACACTCTGGTAGCCAGCAGAATCCCACACACAAGAACAGCAGGCAAGCTCCTCTCCTTCCGTATGCAAACCACGCTCTACGTGTCTGGAAATGTATGTAAGTGATACCCAGACAGCAGCAAAGGGGACACCAGATTTTTCTCAGTCAGCTGATGATAACAGCACAGCCCTGATGCATACCAGGACCAGTGTGTTTGCTGTCTGTACTATGGAGCTGCCAAAGGCAGGTGTAAGACAGATTTCCACTTGTCTGCTCTGATGCTGGAAGTGCAGGGAGAGATAATACAACTGGTCTTTGTGTTCAGACATCATTTGGGGCACGAGATACACATACATGGTTCAGTGTCTATACTGGCTGATTTGCACGGAACAGAATAGATCCAATTCAAGAGAAGAGTGAGATCTTATAAAGAGCAGCACATCCACTACCAACTGAGGAACTCCGCTGTACCATACAGGACAGTCACATTAGTTGTCCCTGGGACAATCACTCTATCTCCTAAAAAAAACCTCCTTGGAGAGATTTTACTTTTTGAACCTATTACCAAAACAAGCACTACTATTACATTTTTAGGTGCTGGCTATCCAGTATTTTCCAAAAATCTCCACTGAAACAGAAAATCCACCCACTACCTCATTTATTTGCAAACTTGTATCTATGCTTTCCCCACCACTGTTACCCTTCTACAGGCAAACACAGATGGTGCACAGCTGTTGAGCTAGGCTTGGACCATGTTCAGGAGCCCAAATGTCTGCAGGAGGATCCCAAACCATTGCCTCCGGTGACATCTGTGATTCTACCCAAGCCAAACTCCTGTATTGAAAATATACTGATGCATACTTCCACTGTTCTGCCCACGACACCAGGTTTTATACTGTCCTCAAAATAATACTGAAATAATTTCACTTGTGTTAGTCAACCATTAGATTTAATAAAGGAAATCTAACTGAAGAGCAAGCACATCTCTTCATGCAGAGGAATGTGCTTCACTTATTGTAGGTGTAACTGCTCTTTAGTCTTTTCTGACGGATACAGAAACAGGATCATTCCCTGACTGGAAGACATGGTGAAAAAATGCCAAAATCATTCATTCAGCAAACCCCCTTGCTGTTTCATTAGTAGTCTGGGCACCACTACTCACCATGGCCCTGGCATCTCACAGTATTAGAAAATGAAAGCAGAACCTCCCACCACACCACATCACCTTGTTTGTCCAAATGCTACCGTGGGAGAGAAGCAGAGTTTCTGGAACCCTGCCATCAGATCTGATCCTGTGCTACCAGCACCAGTGGTAGTGCTGATACTAGTGCCACTGGTATCAGCAGAGTTGCCTGATAGTTCACAGCTCCAGTCACATCCAGAGCTACTCAGCTTACAGCCTCACCCACCTGCCTTTGTTTTGTAATCAGAAAACTCTCACTGTTCCACAGCAGAACTCATTAGTAAATAAAAGCTCAGACTCAGCTGTGACAAAGTCACATCCTCTTTCTCTCTTATCCTTACCCCCCTGCTTTTTAGCCCCTGTCCTTTTGGGTAGAATGTGGTGTGATGTGGTATGGTGCTGTAACAGGGGTTCTGTGCCCTTTGCTGGCTGTTCCCATTGAAGTAGACATGCAGCCCTGACTCTGTCTGGCCTGATAATTAGAGTCATGGTGCAGGCGAGAGCTGGGCTGAAATAACAGGCAGAGTGGATAAGCACACAGGGGGGATTTAGAGTTAATATCCATTGGAAGAAATTAAGTCTTGCTTGAGTGAGTGGGTGGCTGGATTATGGTGCCAAAGAAGGGACGGAGGAGAAGGCCCGTGTAACAGCCATGCTGAGAAATTCATATTGGTAAAAAGTATTCTGCAACAGAAAGGGCTAAGCAGCAACTTCTGATGAAGCAGGCAGGAACCGGTGTTAGGGATCTGGCGCAGAGAAAAAGAATGCTGAGCAGCTAGGAGGAAGGCTGTGAAACTGTGATATAATAGCTCTGCTGAACATTGTACAAAGATTTACTATATACTAGGCATGTACCGAAACCAGCTGATTTAATACAAACTTCAGTTCTGTTAGATATCTGGCTGATAATGACATCCTGAGGTACAAGGGTTTGAAGCCTTTTTCAAATCACTGTTGAGCCATCTGCATGCATGTCCCTTTGATGCATTCCCTGAGTTTGTCATATTGCAGAGATGGTCTTTTTCCTCTTTTATTCCATTTTCCTCATTTCTCTTTACTAACAGCAGAGATCAGACTATTTTCTATGAGTTTAGACTTTATGGGTTATTTTAAAAGCTTCAGAAGGAGCTGCTTTCTCCACACATTTTTCTGAAGTACCTTCCTTGTCAGGTGGGTATTCCTAAAATCCTCACACAAAAAAGACCTTTGCTTTCACAAATGTTTTTGAAATCACTGGCTATAAGATACAGTGGAAAAGAAGGGGGAAAAAATAACCATCTGAGTTTCTCAAATGAAATTAACTTGGATCCAAATTAAGTGCTTATTTGGTGCTTGAGTGGAACAACCGAAAGGAAATATCACTGCAGTGAAAGGCAGCAATGTACTTTTTCTTTCATAATGACAGTCCTAGAACATGAGGTGCCTGCACAAAGAATCATTACCAGCGCTGTATACACTGCAGCCTCTCTCATCCACCAGAGGAGCATGCATTAGCGAGATGGCTGGATAATGTAATTCTCAAGTCATTACTGTCCTGCAAGTCCAGTGTCTTAGTGCTCTGCATAAACTTTCATCTAATACTTTTATTAAGTAGAAGGTTATGTTCTGCTGAGGCTCAAAAGCAGAAGTATTGGGAAAATCCTATCAGATAAGGCTATTGCTACATTTTGCCAGAGCCTGGTGCTGTATATCGCCTTAATGAACAGTGTGTTCCTGGAAGCTCCTTTCATTGATTCACTATGACATTGGAGCAGACCTTTAATCTTATTTTTATCACTTGGTAAAAAGAGGATAATTATGTTTGTTTTAACCATAGTTAGCTAGTTAAAGATAGTTTCTAAATAGCTTTGGCATTGTTGGATAAATGATAGAATAAGTTCTCATGCACTGGATTCATTTGGTGTATTTTCCTCATTAGTCAGCAACAAATGAATGACAAATCTGAAATATCCTGATTCAGCAAGCTCCTTTAGCACCGTAAGGACTATAAGACTGCAAGAGAAACAACTGATAGGTGCACACACAGGCTGCGACAAGTCAGAATGATGTAGTTTCCAATTAGAGACCAGAAACAATGTTCATCAGGTTCTATATAATGACTTTACACATGACCTTTGGGGACAGTTTGCTGCCGCACGATCACAGAGGGAATGTTACTCAGGGAAGCTACAATATGAATGACAGTACACAGAACAGAAATTGTAATTAGTTCACCATACATTTATCTTATGTGAATACTGAAGTTCAGCAACATCCGCTCATTTTATAGGACTTCAGATGATTCTTCAGCTGGTCTAGTTTAATATAATACACATGATTATGTTGCTGCTGAGGCTTCTTTGTTGATACCAAATCCTTTGGCTTTTTATAGACTGACCTAAGAAGGAGAGCCGTGATTTATTTGCAGGATATGGATAGCTGTAGCCTCCTTAGAAAGCTTATTGACATTTGACATTACTTTTTAAGCAAATTCTGAGAAGAATTGTAAGAGACCGAAGGACAGGGAAAATAACACAGTCCTTACATAGCACTGACTGTGAAATACAGGCTAGATTATGAATTAATTGAGTATTTGTGTTGTCTTTGTGAAGTACTTCAAAGTGTTTTATGGCAGCAAAAGTATTTCCATTTTGAAATTCTAGTAGTAATGTCATGTATGATTCACAGAATAGAAAATATGTTCTTGCCCAGCTGTTTTTCAGATTTTCTTTGTGTAGAAGTTTTTGTGCCCTGTTTCAAGGAAAGGATGGTGTTGCTGTTCTGCATGTGTTCTTCAGTGGATGTTCTGCTCCCACTGCACTTAGAACCTTTATAGTTGTCTTTCCAGGATCTCTTCATTTCTTTGGAATTTTTCTAAATCATGTTAAACCCCGAATCTTTCAGAAATTAATCCTTAGCTCTTCACTGAAGTAGTTTAGCTTCTACTGGTGGTGATGCCTACACAAAGTCTACCTCTCTAGAAAATTTCTGAGGAGGAGTTTTTTTTATCAGTATATTTATACATGAAAAGTACCTCTATTTTCTCCTTTCTTCTTTCCCTTATGTATGATTTGCAGTCCCAGATTCAAAAATATCTGAGATAGGATTGAGAACTTTTTTAAAATATCTGCAGAACAGAGTCTGATCAGGGCCTCTGGGCTGTAGCTGAGTGCAAACGTTCAGTGATACCGCATTTTCTTCAGAGATGATTTTAGGTGTGAGGTCAGTGTGGGATCTGAAATCAACAGCAGGCCTTCTGTGAAATCTGCAGAAAAAGTACACAGGCTCTTTTATGTAATAAATATGTGCATAGTTGATGCAGTTACTGCACAAGACCCGACAGATCAGACCTACTAAGCTCTATGCTCTGAAAGGTTTGCTGTGCTGCACTTGCAGAGCAAAGGGACTATATGTGTTACAGACTTGAAAAGGTATAAACGTGACCATGAGAAAGTCAAAAATTTCTTCACATGGAAGAAGATGGTGGTATCTGAAGTAGTGGGAGCTATTTAGGAGCTACTTAGCTTTGAATATCTTTCTAAAGAAAAGACTAAAAGAAGTTACCTGAAAAGTTACTCAGTGGGATTTCATGTCTTATCAGACTGTATGGCTTCACTGGATAATAGTAACAATTTAAAATGCTTATTATTGCTGTGCTAAACAGACAGCTTTCAAAATACATCTCCATACTCTTCTAAGATCTTCTGTGATTGATAGCATTCTGAGCCATACCCCCTGTACTTCACTCTCCACAACAAAGTCTTCTTTTAAACAAAACGTCCTTCATACAATTGTATTAGTTCAGAAATGAAACTGCAATGTATTAAACTCAGATTTTAAATTGCCCAAGGAATATAGAGATTCGGGCCTTTTATAGTCATTAGAAACAATTTGTACAATTGTTCTGATGCGCAGAGATCCTGAGCTACGCAGGCACTTATATTTCATTACTAGCTTTAGCATACAAAATATATCCCAGGGATATTTCTCCCTCTCCCTCCTGCTTTTCACACTATTTGTTTCTACTGGAGAGTTGCGCAGGAAATGTGTAAACCTCATTATTTTGACCTTGAAGAAAACATTACATTTCGGAACTTTTGTTACTCTAAAGGGTCCCGCAGTCTTGTGAGAATTGAATTATGGAAGGTCTCCAAAAAGGATGCCAGCCACATAGTTTGCTAAAGGAAGTGCAAGTATATAGCTCTATAATATTGTATTGTTTTCTAGGAGGCATTGCCCTCTCTTTTGAAAATTTCAGGTACTTGGTTCCTAAGTGTTGGCAATCAGCTGCCACCCAATTACAAGTTGACCACAAAGTGAACAGTTTTATTCCACACTGCTTCTCATTTGGGCTTCAGGAAATGTGGATTTAATTCTCTAACTTCCCTATGATGAATTTGTCCAGAATTTTTGCCGTACTTTTGCTGTGTAAAAGAGTCACTACACATCAAGTGGCTAGGAGTGAATTTTACAGAGAGAAAGTGAATAGTTTCATACACTTGACTGAAGGAGACAGAGAGAATGGGAGTCCTTTGCAGGGCCTGGTGTTAGCCTATATTCTCATAGGCTTTGTGATAGAGTCTAGTGTAACTAACTACACCAAATAAAATGAATACCAAGCAAAAGGATTGTTGGGCATTGAAGTAGAGCTAAGTATTGTCTGTCTGTAATAACAGACTCATAGAATCATAGAAGAAAAGACCCTCAAGATCATTCTTCCATTCTTCCATTCAACCATCCTCCTAGCACCAATATTTCCCCACTAAACCACATCCCTTAGTATAACACCTAAATGTTTCTTGAACACTTCCAGGGATGGTGACTCAACCACCTCCCTGGGCAGCCCATTCCAACATATGAAGGTTTGATGAGCTGATGGCCAGTTGTTAAGAATGCATAGCACCAGATCACTTTGGGGAATACATTTATATAGCAGAGATGCAATTAGAAAATAAACAGGGCTCTTCTGATCTGGTTCATAGCCATGTTCAAGCTGGAGTTGCGACCAGATGATCTCCAAAGATCTCATTCAACCAGATTTTCATTGCCTGTGTTAATTAAGCACAAAGTCTGAGAGAGTACGTCATTGTTCCTAAGTAGGTCAATAAATTTCTTTCTGAAGTGTGTGAAATACAACTGTCCATTTGTCGTGCTTCTCCTTTCTCTGTTGTTTACTTTAGAAGGAAAAGAGGCTAAGGATGGGCATGGTAGCCAAAAGGAAAATCTGTCCCTGAACTCTACCTCAACACTCCTTTAAAATCTTGCCCAAGGAGAAACATGTTGTCTTCTATAGACTGGGGAACATTGCCTGCTACAGGCCTCCCACTAGATTCTGTGCCACTGATCACATTATGATTTCTTAAGCCAATTCTTAATCCACCACACTGTCCACATGACTATCCCGCGCTTCCTAAGCTCGCCTACAAGGATATACGCTATGAATAGTAGAGTCATCTGAGGTTTAAAGAAAAACTTTTTCTTTTTTTTTCATAATGTCCATTTGCCCATTTCTAAATTTTTTTATGATCAGCTTAGCTATGCTAAGTGGGACTGATTAGACAACTTTAAAGTCTGCTGTCCTCTTAATTCTCTGTAGAGCAGTCTACTGCCTTGAGGAAAGCTCTAATAATATATCTGAACTTGTTTACGTCAATTTGGCTTGCAGTCTAAAACTTCTGCAGAGAACAATTCAGAGTCACATTTTCAAGAAATAAGCCAACAGATTTGTAAGCACACATACAAAGCTCTGATTCTGTAAGCTCTGATTCTTAACATTTATTCAACAGAAAGTGTTTCAGGAAAGATCTTTAGAGGCAGAAATGAGTGACAGGTATCTAGCACACCGTGAAAGAGCTGCTTGATATCAGCTTGTGTTTAAGCCTATGAAAATCTCTTAATAGCCTCATTCCAACTGCCAGTTGTTATTTACACTTGTGCCTGTTCCCTTCTGAATGCTAGAGCAAATGTTCTATGCTATGAATTTGAGATTAAATAAATCAGATATGATAATCAATTTGCAGGCAGGGCAGTATAATTTGTGCAGAATGAACACATGCCTGAACAGAGGTTTACTGTAGCTCCATTGCAATTTTCTTTTGACAAGAAAGCAAGTTAAGAGCTTGCAAACAGAACAGCACAAGGGCTATGTACCAATGCACCTGTCCATCCACACTGTCAGCACTCCCTGTTCTACAGCTCATGCTCCATGTTGCCAAACTGACTGGGAAGAGCAAATAGCTCTGCAACAGCCTGCCCTGCTCACAGCAAACTTTCCACTATAGGAGCTTATTTTCAGCATTCTGCCAAGCAGAAAAAATAATCCATGCCCATTTATTGTCCTCTGGATATATTATAAGTTACAGGACAAGCATTTCTGCCACATCTAACACTACACAATCAAACTTAAACGGCAATGACATCGAAAATGCACAGTAAGTAAGATTCAGTCAGACAGGAGCTGCCGGAGTTCATACTGCTGTGTATAAAATGCACCAAAAAGAAAATAAACAGTAAGCTTCTGATATTTTTCCTCTGGCAGCATATGCGTAGCAGTCAAAACACCTACTCACAGCTTCCAGATAGATTTCCTTTTGTTATTTTTAACTGTTGCTCTCTTCTGGTGGTACCCTTGAGAGGTCTAGAGGTGGAGTTAAATGTAAGTCAATTGGTAGTCATTGGATAATTTATGTCTAAATGAATAGTTGCTCCAGAGGAAATTAAACAGCCTGTGGCAAGGTTTTTATGTAAATAAGCACACTGATATGTTGTATATTCAAATAGTATTCATCAAACCAGAAAGAGGAATGAACACAACAGCCTTCATGCTAATATGAAAATAGTAACTTATTTAGGGACGAGATGATGTTGTGCAATAAAAAGATTTATTGTGTGACTAAAATAAAAATTAAATTCCTGTTAAAATATTTATACACAAGTTGCCGAAACATTCTGCTTAGAGATGAATCAAAGAAGCTTTTGGCATTTCACAGATAAATAATTCCAACATTCTTCTGCTACAAATTTAGTGCTTACAAGATGTTAATGGCAGTTCAGTTTTCAGGACAGTCTCGGCAGACTACTTTTGCTCAGCAGGTGGTGAGGATTTGCATCCATATTTCAAATATACTTCTATCTCATTACTGGCTTCTTATTTCTTTGTGATTTATATCTCTATAAAATTCTGGCTTGCACAATGGGGAATGGGATTTGAAAAAGGCAAATTCTGCATAATGTGAACATTTATCATATGCTTTCTTGATTTTTCCTTCTTTAGACTTCCTTTCTGAGAGATTGGAGGAAATAATGGCATGGCATTCTTAATCAAAAATAAAATAAATTTAAAAAAGAGAAGGAGGGGAAAAAAAAAAAGTTGTCTTTTCTAAAAATAAAGTGTTTTAAAAGAATTAGAAATAGTGGTGTATTTTACTCAGATATGATATGCCATGCTAAGTGGTAGTATTGTTTGCAGTGCTACCTCCATTTGACTAAACTGTGATCTTTAAATAATACATGTGCACTTGGAAGTTTGCTTGGATAACTGTTAATTTGTGAGAGTTGTAATCAGTACAAATTCAGTAAGTGCTTTTTGTAATAGGGCTGAAAGTTATGAATCGATTTGGTATTCATGCAGATGTCACATATAATTTCAGAGCTGTTACACTGTAATTTTGTTGCACTTAATAGAGATTATGGTGGTGGCAATTTTGTCACTGTAGATAAGGGGCTCTTAGTGCTTCTCTCATAGATCTTCAGCTCCCCTTTTTCAGGTGTTTATAGCATAGTGTAAATCTAAAATCCTCAGCCTAATAAAATCAGAGTATAATTCATCACTGAAGAAGAGGTGGATCTGAACATGAACATTTTAGACCTCTAGTTTAAATTAAAATGTACAGGCTGATAGTTTTCATTCAATCTATGATAGATGCAGAAATTTAGAAGTACGTTAGGATTCTGGAACCCTTCTGCCTCCTCTTGTGGTCCCCCTCCACACAGCCATTCACTGCTTGCTAGCCAGCGTTTGTCACATTTTGGATTTCAAATCTTCTAGCATTTCTATTGAAAACTGGTTTTCTTTTTAATCATAATATGCCCCATTTCTACAGTGGGAAGAAAATAGCAGATTTGTGCACTGGAATTCTTTTCTTTGAAGTATAGGTATTAGGGAAGCACTTTATATTCAGACAAAAAAAGCCATCTGCTATATACCAAAAAAAGACATAGAATATTTGTACTTGGCACACATGACTTTTAGATTTTTGGTCTGGTATTGCTGGTGAGCTGGAAAAACAACATGTGCAATACTAATAGGGAGAATAGGATTTCAGTGCATTTCTTTTCACTGCATTTCCATGCCCATAGGCTGTTCTCTGTGCCTTCAGATTTTCATCTCTAAGCTAAGCTCTGCAATACATATAAGCTCTTAATACATGGTCTGCTTTCTGTGCCTTATGCAAGAAAGGTTCCACAAAACAAACAGGATAATTTTATAGCTTGTGACACCCCAAAAGATCTTTTATATCCAAAGCCAATAAAATATGAGATGCTCTATGCCACTCATGCCATGTATTTATATGCTCAGTTGGAGAATCAAGAAAGTAATTTCCTCTGCACTCTCTTTTGAGATTAGCAACCAATAAGCACTGAACAGCTGAGGCTAGAAAGAAATTTCTGGTGCGTTTTCCCTACTCCAGTGGTCAATAAAAAACAATTTTTGATTTAGTATCTGCTTAATTGAAAGCTTTGTGAATGCTGTGGAAGTTTTCCCACTCTTTTGCCATTCAGTGGGAGTGAAAACATATAGGGAGTTGCTAGAGATCAGACATCCACATACATGTATTTACCATACATAATAAAACAGATAGGACCTTGCTGAAGAGCTGATCTGGTTTGAGGTGAATTGTATGCAAACTATTATTTCAGAGAGAAGCTTAAATTTTATGATTCCTATTCTGGCTTAACAGCAGTGGTTTCATACCCTCAGAAGAGTATAAATGTGTCCACATTAAAACTGAAGACAGCTGTCAGTTTGAAATAAAATGTGATCCAGAGTTAAGCCTCATTTCTGATAATATTCAGAGAGAATGAAATCCAGAGGCAGTTCCAGACATTCAGTATTATTCAAATACTGTGCTCATGAGCTAGCAGTACCTTGCTACTGTGACAGGAGAGTTTCAGCTAGTCGTGGTTAATAACTTCTGAATGTTTAATTAGCATTTTCCAGTACTTCATGAATATAGCAATCTTCTGTAATCACAGAATCATAGAATGACGTGGGTTGGAATGGACCTTTAAGATCGTCTAGTTCCAGCCCTCCTGCTATAGGCAGGGACACCTCCAGCCCGGCTTTGAGCGCTTCAAACAGTTATTACAGCTATTCAACATAATTGGCAGATAAGATGTAAAAATCCTCTATGAGAAGAAATGCTCTACTGTATCGTTCACTAGTCTCTATTTGTGCCACTCAGACTTAAATTCTTACCCACATAGTAATCTACATTTACATTCTACATTATTTCCAAAATTAAATTAAATTCTATCCAACAAAAATTTTACAGTTTGTTTTGAATAATTAAATTTGCATGGTATTATTTTCCTTCTGCTGTCAGGTCTCATACAGTGAACTACCTTTCCAAGACAAAGAAGACAGAAATTGCTCAGGGAAAGGTAAAACAGTCTCTTCCTCTTTCTTAAACCCTCTACCTTTCTACATCTCCTTTCCAGAATTAATTCCATATAAAAAATATCTGGAAGTACTTAGAACTGAAATATGGTTTTAATGACACAGTGTTAAATATGAGATTCATCTTTGGGAGAGAGACTGTATTAAATCAGTTACAAGAGATTTAATGAAACAAATAATTATATGTAGTCTTATTCAGGTTATAACCTTTGGGAATGCCCAGAAGACCAGCAAAGTGCCAGCTAAGAGGCTGATCTTTTTACAAAAAGCACTACTCAGTTTTACTGCTAGAAAAAAGGCAGTAAGAAACAAGTATAAGTATCACTTCTCACTCTGTCAGTCATGGTGCTTCTATGCCTCCTATGCTTCCTCTCCATTTTTATGAGAATACGGAACTTTAAGGATGCTTTATTCATCTGTAATTACCGTGCATTTTTTCCTTCAGTACAAATTAGCATCTTCTTTGTGTCAGAATATGTACTTGGTTGAGGCTCTTCAGTGAATACATAGTGAATATAGCTTGCTCAGAAATATGCATGGGAAATTATAAGTGGAGAGCTGTTAGATCAATATCATAGGAAAAATGGGAAAGAAACACAGCATTTTCTAAAACAAGAGCTAATGTAATAAAGCATAACACTGCTCACAGTTCCAAGCATCAACCACGGTGTATTCCTGACTTGTCAATACAGAAAGCTTCTTTTCCCAGAATCATACAACACCAAGTGAAGAAGGTGGTAATCTTTTAACAAAAATTGTTAAATGTTCAGATCAATAGTGCATTTCTGTTCAGAAAATCGACTGCACAACAGCGTGCCAGTCCTGCTACTGACCTGATCCCCACTCTGAAGTGAGGGAGATGCTTTGGTTAAGGCGCAAAAGATATAAGCAGGCTAACACAAACTCAAATTTAAAGGCTTGTGCCGTTCAACCACTGGTGTTACTCTGAGGGGTTAAACTGAGCAGATTTTTATCTGTTCGTACATCTAGATCAGACTAAATGAAGAGAAAAAAAAATTCTGAATACTTCCTTTCAAAAGCATCAGCATCCATTCTTATTATAAATACTTACTTAAGAAAAAAACTCTCCCTAAAGACCCAAAAAAACTAGAAAACAAAAAAACTTTGAAGCACTTGCTTATGAGGAATTGTGAACTGGATGCTTATTTCAAAAGTTAGAAGCAAATATTTTCTTATATCTTATCAAAGTTGATCAAATAGCATTTTAAAATATATTGTTCATAATGTTTGCTCCAAGGTATGTTCTTTTCATGTGTCTATTTTAAATACAATGGCATGAATAATTTAAAGTAAGAGTCCTTTTCAGTTTCAGAACACAGCCAAGACAGTGGCACCTAATGGGCTTTATGTAAATTCACAGGATAGATCACAGCATTTAAATTATGGGAGGATATAGCATATTCAGAACAATCAAGGGAACAAAAAGGAATTGTATGAAGAAAATGTATGTTATAGTCTATAAAAAGCTGAGGCAGGTATCCTGAATGTCTCTGTTGTTTCATTTCCTGAATGCATTGTAACATTTAAAACAAGAAAAGACTGAATTTAGACATCTATTGGCTCAATGAATCACAATTGTGAGAGCATATGCCTTCAGTGTGGAGAGCCTTGGATCATTAAGGACAGATTCATTAGCAGACAAGAGACAGCGGCAAACTAATTAAAATAAGATCGGAATCAAAGGAAGAAGCCAAGTTAGGCAGCCCACTAGAATCTAAAATTTCCTTTTCAACTAATTTTCTTTCAGTTAGGAAAGTGAATTACTGAAACTTATCCATAACAGTTTATTTCGCAGACAGAAACTGTATTGACAATTTTTCTGTTCAAGATTAGTAATCTAATATATAATCCATCAGCACAGTTTCTTTATCATTTTATCCATTAGCTGTTGAAGGTAATTGGTCGATTAGTAGTGCCAGATGGGATTCCAGTGGGGAATAGGAAAATAATTCTCCTTATATTTACTTCCACACAGGCGTATGTGCAGTAGAATCATGATCCCTATTAGAATACACAGATGTCTTACTACAGTCTTGTAGATCCAGAATGTGGTCACGTTCATAAAAATGCTAACATAAACTTACTCATCCTTGGCAGAGTCTATCAAAATTTATATATAGATTTCGACAGTGATCCAGGTTGCTGTCTTCTGTTTTTAGTGCTGAAACTCTATTTATCACCATCATTTTGAGCCTAAATAAAGAAACAGTGAATAAAATGTATTGGATATGTCCTTTCAACCCATCCTACTTTGATTTTAGTTCTTCTTTGGATTATTTTTGTGCAGTGATGAAAAATGAGGTTGAAAAAAATGGAATGTTCTATGAATAAAAAGCACACCATATCTAGATGATGGAAGAAAACTTTAGAAATCTGCACATATATAGGAACAAACAGATAGCATTTTCCAGAAAGAACTACTGGATAAAACTAGTGAAATGAAAACTGCAGCAAGTAATGTAAAATACTTGAGCTACAGCTACTGTTCTGTGGTTTTGAATCAGCTAACATCACAATAAACACATCACTATAGAGTAGTAAATGATTTTTCTGCTATAAAAAAGTAAGTCTTTGGAAGCTAAATGGTTTCCAGTACTTTAGATGCTCAATCCTGTATGGGTGCCTGTAAGACACTGGAGGTGCCCAACTACATTTGGGAAGCCTACAGAATTTGCATAGTCAGGGAATGGAGAGGTGATCCTGGACATCCCAAGGCAACTAAGGCAGCAGTAGTTACTTTTGTTTGGTCATCCAGTATGAAACTCAACAGTCATGGGGCAATAACATGCTATTCACACCCTTGCTCCATCTGTCACTGGATATCAGCTCACTTATACAGAAGTGAATTCCTTGTGTTCATTTGAATTCCTATCTTTCCATGCTTCGTTTGTAGAAGCTATTATTTCTTTTGTAGCAATTCATTGAAAGTCACTGCTTGACAATGAATTCACATATTTCTTTATGCAGGCATGCAAGCTTTCTGTTGAAACAGTCCTTGAATTTCTCTATCTAATCCAAATCATTTTAATAATTACCTCTCACTCAGCTTTTCATATTTAATTTATATTTTAGCCTCAACTCCATGTCACTCAAGTGTTTCCTTCAAAGAGAAAATGTCTTGCTGGCAAGAGACTATTTTTTCTCTTCCTGAAGCTGTAATGTTCTTTAAGAATTTCCATAATCTGATATTCTGCAGCTAATGTTCATTTGCATATCTACAGAGATCATGATAGGGAATTCAACAGAGCTTGCAGCTAAGTCATACATTTCCTTCAGTCAAGATGGAAAAGAAATTGATTATAGGATAAGCTACATTGCCAGTCCTCGCAACTATGCCAAATGCATGCAGAAAGTAATTGTTCACTAATTTTGATGTATTCCCTCACCTGTGAAATGTGATACTCTGCTCAGAGAAACCCAGGAAAGTCAGAGGCCACCTCTCAAACAAAGAAGCTTATAACTGCTATTGTATGACAATAAAGGAACCATTGTCTGAGCTCTTTGTATGCATGGAAGGCACACGCCTCCCTGATGTAACTCAACTGGTGTGCTCTTTGGCAGATGGGAATGTTTTCGTCTGCTTTCTATGATGATAATCACAGATGGTGAAATCTGTGTAACTAATAAAGAAATTATAAGAGGAATATATCCCATTTATTTCAAATGTCATTTTGAAAGGCAGAAGATATTATAGTAATATATCATTTCTTGACCCCAAAGTCTATTACTGTGTATGCAAAGAAAAGACACTTCTATTCCTTGAGGCCTTAATAATGCTGTGCTGTTGATTTTAAAATGAACTGATTAGTCAGCATTTTGTTTCTTTCCTATGGACTGTTGCCATAATATTCTTATTTTTAATTTAGTGCTTGAAGTAAATGAACTCCAACCCTACACTCCAAAACTCAGCTCAACTTCTTAAACAAGATCTAGGGAATCTATTCTTATTTTTTTTAAACGAGATTATCCTTCAAATTCAATACACTATTGTAATCAACCAATACTATTCTATTATTATTGTAACCAACCAATACCAATTGCATTCTGTTTAATTTTCTCAGAAAGGAGCTGTATAATGGGATCTAGGACAGCCCAGGTCTCTCCAGAGCTAAGTTTAGCAGATTCTCCTGCAGGCACTGCTGCTCTCAGCTTTGGTTTCCAAAGTTCAGTCCTGGGAATGATAGTGTGTGCACACCCCTTCTTTGTTTCTCTACAGGAACAGCTAGTTAGGTTACTTTGTTTGATAGAGTGTTTTAACTTCATGATTTTGATTATGCGGGGTAGTGAATTAGGAAAAGCTCTTCAGATCCAAAATAGATGTGGTGTCTCTCAGCGCATGTTGACAAGAGGAAATGACATCTTTAAATGCTACAGCATTTTATTTCCAAAGTAATTTACGTCACTGTGTAATTCTCAGGTGGAGAATTCAGTCCCATCGGGTATTAAACTTAGCCATGCAAAACTATCACATACACTATTTTTGTGGGGAAAAAAAACGAATGGCTGTTTTGTGCATTACATTATACATGAACAAGTACATTTATATATGCAGAACAAACAAGACAGAATACTTTCCATAGACTTCTGATTGCTTTCTATGCATTTATGAACTGTTTGTCAAGATGAGATATCATGTTCCATATGTGTGCAAAATGTTCAATTCCCCTACACCATTTTTGAAAGTCCTTGTTTTCCATCCTGCCTGCTTTTCCCACAAACTTTATTTTTTCACTTTTCAGGCATTATTCTGAAACAAGCAATCAATTAATTCTCTGAGCAAAAGAATGGCCAGCATGCATTTCTGAAGGTCATACTGTTAAAGCTGCAGAAGTTCAAGGAGTGTTTGGAGAATGCCCTCAGACATAGGAGTTGAATTTGGGGTGGTCCTGTGTGGATCCAGGATGGCCCTTTTGAATCCCTTCCAGCTCAGGATATTCTGTGAACAGACACTTGGGGATTTCATTAGCAGATCTTAAAACTTCTCTTATATTATTACTTTATTTTGTTTGCTATGCTGTGCTGGTGAGTCACTTCTTTTCTTCACAGACATGAATATAAATGTGAAACTAACCAAAGACTCTTAGATTTTGTTTAGAAGTTTTTGTGCCTATTGTGCAGTGCAAATTGCTGCATACAACTGTGACTCTAACATTTGCACTGTGCAAAGACTACAGAGACAGCACACCATCCCTCACAGTCATTGTCTGTTCGGTCTTTAAAATGAAGAAGATAATCCTCCTTTTTTTTCTCTGAGCCTCATTAATTTAGAAAATAAATTCTACCTAGACTATACCTTAATTTGTGCTTGTTCTACATGGCCATCTCTACTGAGATCTATAGGGACTGCCACATTTCCAATAATCATAGTGAGAAAGCACATAATAGGCTTATCACTAGTTGGGGCAGAAAAAATGCACACCTTCATTGTAACATTGTTACTTACAAGTAATGTAGATTATTATATGCTTATCCTGCCAGAAACACCTCTAAAAGTAATTCACCCCAGAATTATATAGATAAAACCTTTGTATCACTCTTCACATGGTCATATGTTTTAAAGAGATAGTGGAAAATGCTATTGTTTTCAGAGCTTTACAAGATAGTTTGTGAGCTAAATCCTATGTTGTATGAAAACCATTCCTGGGAAGTGGGCTGAAGAGGGCCAGGCAGCTGACATTTTACAGACTTATGGGATTCAGCAGATGAGCCTACAGCCAAATGAGAGCTGAGAGCAGCAAAAAGGCCTGTATTGCTTTGGAAATACTATAAATGGATTGAGTTAGTCTCTACATGTGAAATTTCTTTAAATCTGGAAAGCAAATCAGATTAAAGGCTAGCATAATCCCTTCTGGATGAAACTTCATTCTGCTCTTACCAATTCTCTGTGATGGATTTTGATTGCTAAATACTGTTATGCAGAAACATTCAGCACTGGTACATTGTGAGGGTGCGCTTGAAGGCAACCAGCATTAGATGATGGAGTTGGGTTGGTACAGTACACCTGGGATCAATCTGTCCTCTTGAAGACAATTTCTATACAAAATGATCAGATGCAGAAAAGAACTTATGAGGGCCCAAGAATTATTTCACTGAATTACAAAGCAAGTGATTAGAAAAATGGACAAATTTCCCTTTTTTCTTTTTTTTTTTTTTTTTTTTTTTACCAATCTTGTATTTTTATCCTATCTGCTGAGGACAAGTCAGTACTTCCAAAGTGAGAATATACATATATATATATATATGTAACTAAATAACTAAATGCCATGCATATGTGCTTTTATTTTGAATTTTTCTCTTCTGAATTTGCAAAGGTAAGAAAAAATAGGCAGAAATATTTCAGAATAGTGCTCACAAGCTTTACATTACTAGACCTGTGAAAATATGTTAATTAACATACTTAGGAAAGGAATGACTGCTTTTTGAAACTGAAATACATCTTCTGTGGAAATTTATTTGGATTGGATACGCGCATCACCAGATGAAAAGTGTGTATCTTCACTAAAATATTTCTTAACATAAGAGAGTCTAAATTGTATGCAATAAATTATAACCATTTCAAACAGAGGTTTTGTTCAAATTTCAGTATGTTATCACCGGTTGTTTTTTATAGCTCATTTTGGTATTAAATCAGTGTCTATCCTAAAAGGAACTGCATAACGGATATCATATGCCAAAGAACCTAAGCAGTAATTTATTAAACTGGTTTATTTTTTGAAAATTGTCTATTTTTATGTACAAATTTGAAATCAAAAGAAATCATCCTTCCCTCACACATATCAGCTTGAACCTGAAACGCCAATCACTACAGATCCGATCTTGCAGCTCATATTCACAAGAGTAATCCCAATGATGCAAATAAGGATTGGGATTAAGACAGGCTGCATATAGTTCCCTTCCTTTGTATTATCCAACACCCTAATTCCCATTGTGTTTGTATTTCAATCAGCATCTGCTACTTACATGGCTACATATTCATTTGAACACTTCTTAGTGTAGATTAAATCAATTCATGGAAAGTGTGCTTCTCCTTCTAAGGAAGTGGGCTCCCGACTTCTCTGGCAGAATACTTTATTTCCTCCTCTCTCCCTCCATACCAAAGAAAAATAAAATTAAAAAAATAAAAAGAAGAAAACACAGCAAGAGTACAGAAGTTATTTTCCCACTGCTTCATTCAGTTTCTTCATCTGTAAACTAGTAGTGATACAGCTGACCCAGCGAATATCAAACAGCGTGTGCCACAAAGCATATCTGATGCTTTAATAATTTAATAATGGAATATACATGTCAAATCTGGTTCATTTGAGTATTTGGTGCAGTGACGAGGACATAATTAAGATTTTATGGTATTCAGCCAGCAGCATCTTTGTTTCTGTACTGTTTGTGAATTTGGCATTTGTAGCTGCAAAGTAAAGACAGGATACCTGAGCAGTGATACTGTTCCAATCTCCTTTTACAGCCTCAAGGTTGCACGTAGCATGGATGATTTGTTGATTTCAACTTCTCTTAACTTATTCAATATCTGTGCCTCACTAGCTCTGAAGTCAACCGTGATAGTGGATACAACAGCCAGTTTCAGCTGGCGCATCTTTTAGTGTTCTTGCTTGTAAAGTATTCATTTAATGCCTCAGCTCTTTCAGTATCCTCTGTGACTTCAGTTGCCATTCATTCTTGCAATGTTGCGACATCCTCTCTGGCTCCTCATTCACTCTCACAAGAGCAACAAAAACCTTTTCAACCTTCTGGCATTTCTGCCCATCACTTAAAATTACTTTCATGTTGCAGTAGTTGTATATTTTCAGAGTTTATATCAATGCAGATGAAAGCATTTTGCTGAATCAGCTTTGGGAATCATGGGTCAGTGCATTGTGTCAAGCTGAGAAAATAACTTGAAATAAGCTCCATCGTTCTCCAGTGACTGGAGTGAATAAAGCAGTTTCTAGTAGCTTACACAGAACTAGGAAACAAAAAATGTTGGCAAAAGATTTTTGTTTTGTTATTAATCTAAAAATGCAATTTTTAATGATATATTATTAAAATTAATTGCCTGTGAACTAGTGAATACCCACAACAAAACTGTGTGAATATTAAACAGATGTAAGTATGTAGGTAGCTCTGAAAGTATTGCCTCCTATTTACTTCCATGGAAACTTCAACAGCTATGGTGAGCTGGCTTTTCACATCTATTTTCCTCCTGGTGGATCCAGCTGCAGTGCTCCAAACACAGGTTTTTTCCCTTGTTTTCCTGCTTGAGCCCTCAAATTCTGATAAAAATTTGACTAAAGAACTAGTTGACTGTCGTCTGTGAGCAAAAATGTGGAGAAGTAAGGATTAACTCAAGATATGCTCACAAAGACAGAAAAGCAAACCAACCACCTACATCTCTCTTGAGCTTGATGTTTCCCCATTTAGCTGCCTTAAAATATCTAACCACTGGACATAAATAAAAGCAGATAGCAGTTTTAATTCATTATAAGGACTGATGCATTTAGAAGCTCAGTGTCAGAAGATGCAAAGGATGACTGCATGCACCTCAGGCTACAGGTGCACCTATGCCTGAGCACTATTCTTACCATTCTATTTTCCCAAATGAAAGACTGACATCTCCTTCATTTTGCTTTCTTTAGTAAGACAAAAATGGTGTTGCTGGTGCTGTTACTATATCTGCATTCTCAGGTAAAATATTTCATATTGTTCTGGAAAAGAAGATAAAGAATTCTTCTTGTATAAAAGAAAGAAGTAGCTTTTTCTCTAATACATAAAGCTCTTTTCCGCTACACCTGCTACACCACTCATTTCTCCACAGTATATCCTCAAGTCTGGCCCCAGAAAATTTTGATTGATTTGTGAGTGAAATGTTGCTGTCTTTTAATAGCAAAATTCTTTAAAAGGATTTTGTAAAACATTTTCCTCCCATCACTCTTATAAATACTTTCTTTCCCTTAGGATGTCACCTTGCTGGTTATTTGAATTCCCTCCAGAGGTTTTGTCTCAGTAACTTATGAAATTGTACCACATTTATATTATATTTTGCATGAAAGACTGTCTCCACCCGGCCTTCTGAAATTTATCTTTCAGTTTCTGCCAAGATTTTCAGTTCTGCTCCACAGTAAGCAGGCACAGCAGCCAAGGAGGGCCATAGGATTGCAGTCTGGAATGAGTGCTGGAGAAAATAATGTTATATTCTATTCTTCCGAAAGGTGGAGTCATTGGGATGAGGGGTAGAGGTAGAATTTGAGATCTCCTTGCAACCCTTGTCAATGGAAAGGAAACATATTTACCTGTTGCATGAGATGTGTTGCAATAAATTTTATTTTCCTCTCCTTTCATTATTACCTATGATATGTTTGGTGTCAGCAAAAGTCAGTCTCTGAAGCATACAAAATTTCACACTGCCAGGATAGCATTGTGACTTAGTAGGTGTTTGATGACAGCAGGATGATCATCTGCTGCCAGTCACCCATGGGAAATTCTTGCTCTTAGTGATGACCTCATGTGTTGGACACAGAATATTCACTCTTATATCTGCCACTCAAGGCCTGGGTAGACTTAATATTCTTTAAAAAACATGATCATTAAGTGTTGCTTGAGACACCCTAAGATACACATCTAGGTACTTGGAAGAGGGCAGAAAGTGGCAAAACTATCTAATTTGTAAGAGAAAGGACAAAGAATTCATAGGTCAGTGACCAAGCCTGTCCCTGGGACATTAACTTGGCACTCCATTCTCAGATCAAGGGGTTCATGGAAACAGCAAATGGCACAACTTTAATCTCATCTTGCAACAATCTCACAAGTAATAAAAATAGGAAGAGGCTAATACTTAACCCATTCTTATAGTTGTTTTAAAATTGTAATCTCATAATCCTCTTTAGATGATGGAGTTTTTAAGACAGAAAATAGTAATTTCTAATGACATTTTCCAAACCATGTGCATACCTCAAGAAAATGCCACATGTCACATTCTTTTTCCAGACTGGAAAGTGCTTGGGATTATTGTTGTTTTGGTCATCTTTCATATTTTATCTCTTTATCCTAAAATGTAATCTGCCCCTGATCTTCCCTATACAATTTTTGTTTCTCTTGGAACAAAAATGTCACATTATAAGAAAGAATAGTCTGTTCAGGTCTGTTCTGTTCCACTTCCCAAGCACTCAGAGCTTGATTAACTTGCTATCAAGCCAACAAAACTCTTACCAATGATTCTAATGGCAACTGAACAGGGCCATAACTCATTACACAGCCACACCAGCAAATTCACTGGGATGACAGTAAATGTTTCTTATTCTTTTATGACCTGAAGCACCAAATCCAGATAAATGAGAGTACAAATAATGCAAAAATGCTGAGAATCATTGAAGACTTTTTCAGAGTTCTGTGGTTTCTCTTTTCCCCTGAAGGCAAGGACAAACATCATCACATAGTTTCCCTTACAATATATTTTCAAGAAGTGTGTGTCTTGCTTCTTACTCTTGAAGAACTTACATTCTCATTTGTTTGGGTAAATCCATGCTGGAGTTGTTTAAAATGTTTCAGACATTTTTTCATTGTTCTCTCCCATCTGACTATGCCCTGTTTTCAGGGCTCATTCACCCTTTAGTCCTTCCCAGGGCTAAGCACCTGCATGGAAGAGAGCTGAAGTAATTAGCTGCAAAGTGTACTTTCATGGTGTCTGCACAAATCTGGCATTTGCTGCACTAATTTATCTTCCTATTTGAAACCCTTGTTTAAATTTAATCAGACAAAAACTTTGTCAAGACTGATTTATGGATAAAGAAGTGACAGCCAAAGAAAGAACATTGAAATAATGATAAAAATATTAATAGTAATATTTTTAAAAATAACACCATGGCTTTGAGCACAGAATACCATCTGTTGGTTGATAATGCAATTAAAAAAAATCAATAATTCTGAACAATGAAAAAAAGAAAAGCTGTCACAATAAAGACATTCAAAATAATTAAATCTGATTTTAGATGCGTACTAAATGGCTCACATCAGTTAAGACGGCTTTGCAATGTGATCTGAGTAAATTGTGAGTTAGTAGCTTTACTGAGGAGAAAGAATGAGTCATTCTTTCCGATTTGGACGGCTCAAAAGTATTTGTAAAGGGGCAGCCCTATTTCAGATCTGTTCTGAAATGGTAACAACTTCATAGCATTGTGTAAGCAACAACCTACTGAAAAACAGAATGCTCATGAAAAACTTCACATGCAAAACAGTCGTACAAAACCTCACCCTAACATTTAAGCTTCTGTAAGTACAGTGGCTCTGCAAGTAATGCCTCCTATTTATTTCCATGGAACCTATAACAGATACAAAGAGCAAAATAATACTAATTGTTGGAGTAAATTCTTAACTATAAAATGTTGTTTTTCAACATAGCTACCACCATTTGTTCTGCATTTTTGCCAACAATGAACCAGAGCCTGACCTGCATGGCCATTGGGAATGTGACTTCTCCTTCATGTCAGTGGCACTATTGGTGAAATGCACCAGCCATTACCTCACTGTGCTCACATCCACTGTTTGGTCTCCATAAATATTCAGCAAGTGTCAACAATGTCAGTGGGTGCCATTTTTTCTTCATGGAGAAATTCAGTGCCACACCTTCACTCCAAACAGACTTGTGTCAGACATCATTTTGTCAGACTGCCCCTCTGTTGCCACATGGCAAAAAAAGTAATGGAAGATGGGTAAGAATGTTCAACCTCAACATCCACCTATGACACTGTGGGCAAGATCATAAAATAGGAGACATTACTTTTGGAGAGCCCTCTACTTTCAGCTTTTAAATGTGCCTGAATTACAGGAGCATGCATAAAAGAATTTCTATGCTTTCTCTCTGTTTTGTAGGGTCATAAAAATATCCTTAAGCTAAATCCTGTGACTTGAAGATGAAGTCTTTTAATTTATATGTTGGAAAGATTTCTTCATAAAAATCTCGTAAACTATACAGGTTCTGCAAATCTTGTTTCAGTGCTCCTTGCCATTCTATGGAAAGATTTGTTTTGTATTCAGTGTGAGAGCATAATATGTCCAAAATTAGTATTCTACCTGAAGAGCGAGGAGAAAAAAAAAAGTCAGATCATATTCAGATCAGATGCATAGTGATTTTTTTTTTTTTTTTTTTTTTTTTTTGCTGGTGGAATTCTGACAACAGAGCTGAAATACTGGATTATTTTCCTACTAGCCAGTGTATTTCTAGTGTCCTTCTTTCAGAGAACAATTTTGTGATCTTCCCTTTCTAAAACCTGAAAATATCCTTTTGTACTCATACGACAGTGGAAAAATTTTTTTCCTCTGTAAAAACAAGCAAAGTATGTAAGATAACGATAGCTGTTTTCATACTGTAATACAGATATGGGAATACGTGACTAAAATGAAAGATTTGTGAATTAAAGCATTAGGTAGCAAATCATCCTTATTTTCCTTACTATAATCATTTAGTCATTGATGCTTTTTCACTTACTTATTATTGATTTTGCCAAAGTAATAAGAATATATTGATCTATAGAGAAACTAATAAAAACTAGTAAAATCATATACGTGTCACTGAAATAAGAATATTGCCACTACTTAATTCAAAATTAAACTTGAGTGATTTTTTGTGGTGAGAAAACAAATTTGAGAATGAACTCTTCAACATTTTATCCCGTGTGTCACTAAATGCATCTGCAATAGCCTAATTCCAGTAGTAAATTTTAACATAGTTTTTTTTAATATATTTTTGTTGTCAATGTGTGGATGCAAACTGGGAATGTACTGTCAGAATATGTTCAGTTTGGTCCAGATTACTTCACTATTTTCATTGTGAAAAGCACTTTGTTGGGGAAAATGATAATTAATAAAGATGGAAAAAAAACAGTAAGCAAGATTATAGTTGAAGTTTCATGCAGTGCAAAACTACCACCCTTACCATTCACAAATAAAGTTTGTTCTTTCTTGTTTAATCTTTCCTGAGGATAAACAGAAAATACATTTTCATTTGATAAAAAATTGTTGAACTGCCAGTCTTTAGGGATTTAATGATATGAATCATAATCGGCTCACTGAGGACATAATTCCAAACAGTTTCTTTCACAGTCCAAAAAGGAAGGAATTTTAGCTTTGGCGTAGGGAAGCCCTATTGTCAGCCCTTCATTTCATAGCATTCTTAAAAAATGTATGAGTAAGTAAAAAAGTATTTGTAGAAATTTGAAAGTCTTGCTTCCTAAATATAAAAATAAAGTTGTACAACCATCTAGTAGTTAATCTCAGCAGTCCTTATAGCCTGCAGATAGGCCTGAGAAAAGTAACAGGCATACTACTTTTACCAAAAACTATCCAGATAGTCTCTTATAACCAGATTTAACCTTGGGTTTCTGTGCATGTCTCTCTTCATGTTTGAGCTCCAAAATGTGCTTGGACTCATGCTTATTTGCAGTATGGGACCTGGAAATAATTTCAATATCCACAATCCAGCTGTGTGCCTCTGTGGGTCCCACTAGAACTTCCCAGCAATTCCTCAGTGTAGGCACAAAGAGAAAATGCTGCTCCTTCATATTTGAAATCCTGCATTAGGCTTACAAAGGGATCATGTAGTTTTACTAACAGAAGGTCGTGTCTGACAAACGTGGTGCTGATCCTGGCACGTTGACAAAAATCCTACAATAACAGACACAGTTCAAAAATCAGGTCTCTACAGAAATACAAATTGATGCAGATTTTCTATGCATTGTAGGTACTACTTAAATTTCAAGTTTACTACTTCCAACCAGAAACAATCCTATCAAAATTCTTTATGATAATGAAATATGAAAACTGTTTTTCCTTATTGCCTCCCTGACTTTACTCTGTCTCCCTTCAAACCTTGGAATAACAAAGGCAGGACAGTCAGTTTGATGTCAGAATTTGGAAAGAATGTGGCAAATCTTAACAGCAGAAAAACGGCAAGCATGAAGCCTCTAAAAAAGGAATTCAAAGAAGTGATTTGCACAAATCCCCAAGAAGTAGAAATGGTGGCCATACTGCTCATGGTTCAGCAAATAAATGATCTTATAGATCATGGTCCAATTACTGCTAAACAGAAATCTTTCTGAAAATATTACTGTGGAAGGATAATTATTTTCTGGAAAAAAAAGTAAAGAATAAGCATTTGTTCACTGAAAGTGTTGCACAAAGCAAGCAATTATTCCACTGAGACTGCACAAAACCATCAATTAGAATTTCATAAAGCATTACACATAATGTGAACAGTCCCTCTCTTGCAAATCTGAAGGGTAATTATTAAATATTGTTCAAAAGGAAAGTATGCAATTTATTAAGCAATAATGATATTCAAGGAAGAAAAGTTTTAACCTAGGATCTAGGAAATAATTGTACAAGATTAGTTGGCATTTGCCAATGATACTGAATATCAAATCATAGAATCATAGATACCTTGAGGTTGGAAAAGACCTCTAGGTTCGTATAGTCAGCCGTTAATCTATCACCATTATACCACTAGACCATGTCATCCAGTGCCACATCTCCACCTTTCCTGAAAACCTCCAGAGACGATGATTCTCTTACTTCCCTGGGTAGCTTGTTCCAATGCATTATCACTCCTTCTGAGAAGAAATTTTGCTAATATCCAAACTGAACCTTCCCTGTAAACTTAAGGCCACTACCTTTCACCCTTAGAATACAAAATCTTCAAATCTATTTTCGGGTGATCAGTATAATACTGAAATTTGGAAGAAAAAAGTTTTTATGGAAGATATTCAGAAAAGTGATTAGCATACTTCTGAATGGGATAAATATATGTGCTTGTTCTAGCTAGAATGGAATTATCTTTCTTCCTAGCAACCTGTATGATGTTGTGCTGTGCATCTGTAACTAAAGCACACTGAGGACTGCCCGGTGCCACCTTGTTTTGGCCATGACTGGACAGTGTTAGCACAGCACCAAGGCTATTTTGTGCCCTGTCCTCCATCCCTCCACTGGAGGAGACTGGGAGTGATCGAAGAATTGGGAAGCTGAGTTGAGTACTTACTAAATAAATATTCCATATTGTTCAATGCCATGCTCAGCAATGAAGCTGAAGAGAGGAGAAAATTTGAACAGTGATGATAACTGCAATTATTAAGTATGCTGAAGCCTGCTTTCCAGATAGTGGCTGGACCTCTGCCTGCAGATGAGAAGCAGTGAATGAATTCCTCTTTTTGCTTCATCTGTGGGGCACTGCCTTTCCTTTGCTCATAGATTTTCCAGTATCTTGATTCACAGGTCTTTTCGCATACTTTATTTGTTCTTCCCATCCATCCTGCAGGGGGGGGGAGTGAGTAAGATGTTTGGCTGATTGCTAAGCACAACAAACCACAACGCGTGATAAGTTCTGAAGATTAATATAGCCTCAGCAATCACAAGTAAAGGAATGAACAGCTCATACCAAAATGGTGTAAGGGAAAGTGGAAGGATTGTTGTGATTTCCTTTCCATCAGACACAGAAATGGATAGTTCATGGAATTTGGCTGGATCAACACTGACTGCCTATCTCAATAGACTTTTTAGCTATAATGCTCTTATGAGTCTTGGAAACTTTACCTCATTTTGTTTTGACAAATGATTTATCAACACCATCAATGCAGTACAGGAATTTCCAGCACAGAGCTGGAAATTTTTGGATTGCAACTCAACAAACTGACTTCACTTGATTTAAGGGACTTCTACCAAACTCTAGTCTGCTGTTGTTAATAGATAGCAACAAATGATCTTCAGTAGCTTAACTTTCTTTAGATCATTTGTGTCGTATCTTACTGCTTCTCTAGATGTTAACGTAATGCTTGTCATCTTTTACCATGACATATCTGAAATGCTCTTTGCAATAATTTTTCCATTATCCCTGCCTCTTCTCTCAATTAACACAAATAGAAGAGATCATTTATTAGCTAGTCACATAAAAGAAACTCAGACGATGATCAGGTTCATTTAGCAAAATAGCAAAGTCCAATTCTTTAGTATTGGATGCAAAAAATTTTGAATTCCTTAATCAAACTGAACAATACACTAAGAAGGAATAAAAATTCATTGTCGATAATGCATATCTGTCCATGAAAAGAGTGTTAGAAATGAAAATCTACTAATAAATTAGTGCACAGTAATAATATATCTTTGAGATTACTTGTGTTTGAAATACCAATATATCTGAGGTCACTGTGGCTTCTACATTAAAAATGCCAGTCAAAACCACCAGAAATTGAAAAATGTTATGTCTGTACTTGTAAAATAGGTATCAAATCCCCCACTTCCTTCTAATTACAAGAAGTGTTTGTTTGATAAGGTACTATTGATCAGGCTGGAATAAAATGATAAACTGTTTTGGGCTGTTGAAGAAGTGGAACATCCGATGACACTTAATAAAAACAAAACCTTTGAAAATTATTATTTAAAATTTCATTCTATCCATTTAAAAAATTGTTTATACGTATGTTACCAGATAAAAACATCAGAAAGATCAATAATATAACCAAAAAGCTGAAATGGAATTAAGAAAAGCAGCTCAATTTCTACCACCAAAACTCCATGTGACCTTGAGAAATTTATTCATTCTTTCTGTACATCTTTTTCATACATGTAAGATAAGAGTGGAAGATGCCTGTGAAGAACAGATTTATTCATGTCTTCATGGCATTCAGTTTCTATAACAACGTAGGCCATTTAGTAGGCTGGTATCCATCAAACCTAATGTCATCTAAAAAGAGCAGAGAGATACAAAATGTAATTGAAGAGTCAATCAAAACGCTCACTCAAGATTAGGTTCAGTCAGTGAAAGTTAAGCAGTTTAAATTTGAGACTTTGTTTAGGTCAATGATCAGTATAGAAGTCTGTAACAAAATTTAGATTTTCTGCTCCATTCAGGATTTAATCTGTTATGGTCTGCTTCTAATTTCTTTTTTTTTTTAAGAGGTAAAAACAAGAAGGTGAAGATATTGCAGTCTTCTAAAAGATTTTACTAGATGTTCCAACAAACCACTATGGCTCAGTGCAGCAAAGCAAACTGCTCCTTCTTCCATAATTTATATTTGCTGTTCTATTTGTTGGAATTTGCTCTCTAATTTTCCCTATTGACAGCACAGTCTCTTCTCAGGATCTGAATTGTGCAAGTATCTTTATCTCTTTTCTTGTGGTTCTTTAGCAGCAGCAAAGACGAATACAAAAAGAAACAGAATCAAAGACAGACTAGCCACTATACAGTCATAAAAATTAATCCATCGTTAGCTGATATGCAGAACTAAAAGGGCAAATATAGTAAAAAGATAAAATAAGGGATATTGAGATAACCTATGAGAGGTACATCAGGGTATTTGAGACTTTACCTAAAGTAAGGTAATCATCTGCACAGTCAGGAAAAAGCTTCTAATTTTGCAAGCCAAGACTCAAACAGCTGCAATGAAGAA
This sequence comes from Centrocercus urophasianus, assembly GCF_019232065.1. NCBI lineage: Eukaryota > Metazoa > Chordata > Aves > Galliformes > Phasianidae > Centrocercus > Centrocercus urophasianus. The sequence continues at coordinate 12,916,626 of NW_024884586.1, read as the reverse complement.
AGATACCCAGCAGTGTTCCAGCTAAGCTCATAAAAGAAGCTCAAGATTGCACAGCAACATGAGCTCTGACTCTCTCACTGAGAACAGGCAGCAAGTGTAGAGAGTGAAAATGTACATACCTCAGACCAGCATGGAGGGTGAAATGGGTTGGAACACTGTATTTTATGTACCTGCTGGGTCCACACCAGCACAGCAATATGAAAAAAAACCATTGGTGGTGCATCGATATCTCACACCTTCAAGTCACTCCTTTCACTGCAACTGGCAGTGCTAACATAATTTCAAAACAGTTGGGAAATGGATTTACAACAAAAGTAATAACCATCACTGTCTTTTGAAGAGGCAATTTGTCCCCCTTTTTTTTTTCTTCAAAATATAGTCAAACTAAACCTATGTTTTTAATAATAAGCTATCAAAATATACTCCCTTCAGGAGGCAGGAAGGAGGAAAAGAATTTTCAAATATAAGCTTCAAAATGGAGTAGTTTAGATGAGTACAGAGAGAAGTTAGTACACAGCACAGACAGTGTGAGTAAAACAGATGTATAATGCAACCACTACTACATGAAATCATACTCTCAAATTCCTCACAGATAGGAGTAACCTAAGGGGGAAAGATAACTTAAGGGACAGAGTGTCCCTGCATATTGGTGTCCCTGCCTATAGCAGAAAGTTTGGAACTTGATGATCTTAAAGGTCTCTTCCAACCTAAACTATTCTGTGATTATATGATTCTATGAAAATGTGCTCTGAAGTACTTATTGTCTTTCCATTGTAATTCTCATTAGGCACCCAGCTTCTACTGAAGTCTTTGAGAATGTTCCCAAAGACCCAGGATTATTGTGAATACACTCAAAAGTCCTCTAACACCTGAGATAGAATGAGTGCTCCTTAGAATACCTGGTTGAGGGGGATTGAGCTCTGCCTGCCATCACTACTCTTGAGGGTAACCTTGTCACATAAAAGGTAATAGCTTGGGAAAGGAGAGGAGCGATCAAAGTGGGTTCTTTGAAAGCTAGAGGGAGGACATGGTCCTTTCCCAGCCTCCTCCAGCTACTTGCAGTCACCACTGCTCTGGCAAGGCCTAGCCTAGCTGTGACAATTTAACTGTGGCTGGGCAAAGCTCTCTAGGAATCCTTGCTGTTTGTATTCCCCCTTGAATCTGTTCTGATTTTTTTCTTTTCTATGCTACTAGGAAGCATCGTTACTTTAATAGAAACCTTCTCACATCCAAAGTTCGTCATACCTAGTTTCACAATCATTTTTTCCTCTACCAGCATTTTTTTAGCTTAGACAGTGCTTTTCCTACTACACTGTTTTTCCCTTACAAATGTAGTTATAGCTAATACCTATATCTCAAATCCATTTTTTAACAAGTTAAACAAGATAAACAAGTTAAATCCATAAGTTTCTTCCCTTACTAAAGATGAAGAGCTGCTAAGCATTTTTTGAATGAAAGCATTTAATATTACATTTATTAAATATGTATATTATCTCAACATTTAAACTAAATGTAGATGTTTTCATGGGCTTTGCAGTGGGTTACATCTTGAAAATATACCACACACACACAAAAAAAACATTATGACGTTTAGTTATCGGTATTAGTAAATTTAGGTACTCCTCCTCTTGCTGATGGTGAAAATTTATTACCATACACTCTGGATATAGAAAAACTTTGAATTAGTCTCCCATTCATGGTCTCCTTGCCTATTGCCTATTGTGTTTTTAGTAACTGGAATTCTGTCTGATGTTTTGATCTCTGAGGTTATAATGCTACTAAAGACATGCATGAAAGTTTGATGCCTCTTTCTAGTAGTGAATTAAAGGAAGAATATCCAATGAAACTTGGATTATCAACAAAGTTATGGGGACACTATAATTTTTTAGTGTCTCTTTAATAGTTTAAGTGACATCAGAACAGAAAGGATAGGTAGGAAGTGATAATCCACGTCCTTCAAGTCAGTGGGATGCCCCTCATTTCAGTGAATTTTTATCTGCAAAGAATTGATCTAATGAAGTGGATAATTAGGTTTAGCTCAGAATATCCAGAAGCACCACCAGTGGAAATCTAAATCAACAGCAAAATGTGAAAATCCAAATAATAGTTTAGCCATATAAATAGACAATATTATATGTTATAAGCTCTACTGAAAGGTTGCTTGCATGCCTAGTCTTAACAGGAACCCTTACAAGTATTGGTTTTGCACCTTCTCGGAGGAAAGAAAGAAGCTGGCAATCATTAGAAATGTGTCCTTCAGAGAGTGACCTTCTTGCAAGTTCTGGGTTGAACTCTGCCAAGATTGCATCATCAGCCTTTCAAGTAGCTTTGCTTTCCATGAAGTTAAAACTTCTTTGGTCTGAGTTTCCTTTTCCCAGTATGTATGGAATTTGATTTTCAGTCTTGCTAGTTCTTAGCCCTGGTGCATCACTGGTGCTGATTCCTGGCCCTGGTGCCAGACTTTGCTGAGTTGAGCGTGCTGTGCTGGTGTAAGCCGAGGGGCCATGGTGGCAGTGCAGTATGCTTGGCTCTGATCTTGTGCAAACAACACGTGTTATTCAGGCAAGGGGAGCTATTTCTCTGTCTGCTTATTATGTGATACAATATCAAGATTTTCATCTATATAAAAACATGCTTAACAGCTACATATCAGTCGGTAGCAAATAATATGACACATTTACTGGTTATGATTTTTGTTACGGCAAAGAAAATCCAAGAGGTCATTCAACAGCACGGGAGTGATGGCTCCACAGGACTCCAGCTCTGCTTCCAAAAATAAAACTGTGAAATGGAAAATTGATTAAAAATGTAAGATATACTGCTCTGGTTATAGTTACATCAAAAGTAATATAAGAATACTGCAGTGTTTCTGCTTATAACCATATTTGTATCACTGGGGGTCCCCCTAATGGTTTATATGTGTGACACTGAGCACTCAGTTTAAAATATTCTTTTTTTTTTTTTTTTTTACATTACAAGAAAAGAATGTTTTAATCTTGTGCTATTTTTATTTCACTAACTGACCATTAGGTGCCTAAAATCCCTAGCATAGTAGAAAACATCAGTGGCCATCAACCCTGGAGTCACAACACAACTGCTTTTGTAGCTCCTCCCCGGGGGCTGAAGTAGACACTAAGGCCCTGGCACTGACTGCTGGCAGGAGCTGACTGCCAGCTCATCTCTAGAAGAATGGTTCACACAATCTCATTGAAGAGAAGCGTTACGCATGTATTCACCAAAATGATGGGTACAAAATCTGGCCAATGTTTATTGTGAGTAAAGCCAAGAAAATCTTACAAAAAGTAATGGTCAACGGACTGTACTCTTTTTTTTCGTCAGGAGGTTAAAAGAGGATGACATACACAGTCAGATTGTAATTTGACTCTATGAGAAGGTCAGAAAATGATATGGCTGGAAAAGAAAGATTGAGCAATTGGAAATGAGAGGGAAGAAAAGACCAGCTCCCACTGGGAGCAGGACCTGCCAGGCCACCACCAGGGACATAAATGTGGGCTCTACTGTACATAACAAAGCCAACAACATTTACAAGCAGAGGAAAGGAACAGGAAGTAGAACAGAGACAGGCAATTCTGAGATAGTAAAAAAATGTGTAAACCAACTATTTTATATCACAACGATAATTTGTAATCTTGAGATTTTTGAACAGCAGTTCTGGGCAGGATGATGACACAAGTAATGAATTAATGTCAGTGAAAACAGTGCAGATTGCCCAGAGAAACCCATTCCTTGGAGCCATTCAAAGCCAGGTAGGGAGCTCGGAATTGGACAATATTTATGGTTTCTTCATACCCAAAGCATTCTGTGAATCTATGTTTGGTTCTATGATTGACTCAGAACGTAGCAACATACCCAAGTCCTTACCTGCAAAATTTTTATTTACCCAGATGCTTCTTTATAGTAGATTCCTACAGAAAAGGTGCTGAAACTTATAAAATACCAGTGAGCGAGGGCAAGAGACAGTTATATATGCATACACACACTTCCAACAAAATAGTCATCCCAAGTTTCATCTTGGATTTAGTTTTCTAAATCTATTTCTAGCTTACTTTTTATCAGCAGAGTTTGTCTTAGTAGAACCAGAACATAATATTAGTGTGTAGATTTGAAATTATTTAGTTTCTTATCTCTGCTTCATATGCTATTTTCTTTTTACCTGATGTTCTTTTTGATACCTTTGATTGAGAAACATCCAAAAAAAAAAAAAAAAAAAAAACTGTTATCAGCTTCCCTTATCTGAGAACGAATGGGCAAGTATTTTAGTACAGTTATTACTTATAAATATTTCTATACTGCCAGACAAAATCACCAACAATTAGAAGAGTAACTACAAATCCAGAAGTTTTAACCTTTTATTATCCTGCTGCTTTCTTAAGCTGCAAAAGACTCAGACTAAATCGCCAGAGGTGCACCAATTTACTTGATGAAGATCTGACTCCCCGATTTCAGTTACTAGCAGGACATCTCTCTCTGTGCAATCCCAAATCTATGGTGACAAGCTTTTCTCTACTGTGATTTATCAGAGAAATAGAGAGTTACACACTGGAAATCTTGAACAAAATCCTCATCCTCCCCCAAACCACAGATGTGGTTTTTAAACACCGTTACACAAAAAAAAGTTTTGATCCTTTGAGGTTTCATATCACAGATTTTCCTTTTAACTTTGTGACAGTGATAATATACTTCCTGCCAACTCTGAATTCTTTAAAACTACAGTGATCCTTTTAATTTATTACCAGTTACTAATCGCTTCCCATATTTCACCTATAATTTTCAAGGTGGAATCAAACATATAATGTAGAACACACAATATTTTTCTTCTTTTTCCTCTCCTAAATTTATAGAGCAAGGTCCTGCATTAAAATAATTCATGATGGATAGTAGAACCTTAAAGAGTACAGCAAAATTGAGTCTCAAGAATGGAGATATGAATAATTTCATAATAAAACCATGAGGCTGCCTCCACAGTACTGATTTCTTAGAAGGTGCTCTGTAGGCTCACTTATTTATGATAGATAGCGTATTTCATCTTTTCAAGTGCTTTATTGTACCAGTTTTTATTATAGTCACTCTATGTCATAAGTATTAATTTTTGTTACTGCTTTCTTAAATTTATTTTCTAACACTCCAAAAGCTGCGAATTAAGCATAGCTAAATGCATAGTATGCTAAAGATTTGTTGAGGAACTTGAATATAATCACCTTATAAATACAGCAGAAGAATTTTACAACATCAACAGCATTCTTATTGCTAGAGAAAGAAATGGGCTTCTAAGATTTCCAAAGAATGTAGTTTTTGAGTAAATTTCACCTGCAATGTTTGAATTCTCCATGTTCATTTAGACGTACAGAGGAAAATCAGCTCATCAGAAACTGCAAAAGCATTATTTTGAGAGCAGTAACATGAATAAATGTGAATCATGTTTTGGAAGGCTATTTTGCTATCACTTGCATTGATGAACACTGTAAATAAGTAAGGTACTTAGTGAGACTCCATAAGAACTCAAGGATGCCCAGGGGGGAAATAGTTCCATAAAACCATGATGAATTGTAATTTACCAGAGAATTTCAGTTGTACGAGAACAGCTACTATAAAATAATCTTGGAGAAAAGAAACATCTGCCATTGATCTCCTAGCAGTATTGCTTTTGAATATGTCATTACTTTTGTGCCAATTTTGGTGAGTCTGCCATATTAAAAATAATTTGAACCACTTCCTGCAATGCATTTATATGCAACAAAGATCACAGCAGCTAAGTCACCCACACTACAACTGCTGAGGGGGAAATTAAACTCAACAAATTTACAACTTTAAATGAGGAGAAATATATAGGTCACTCAGAAACAATAAATCTGATCTCTTTCACAATAAATTGCAACTTGTAATAATTCCAATTCCAATTTTTAAAAAATATTTTACGTTTAGGCACTGTTATAAATTAATACTTTTATACTGAAGTGAAATGGCAGCATTATTAGAAATATCTGGGCTACTCTGTGGCAAATATTTTTGAAGATTATGTACAAAGACGACATCTATTTTCATAGTGGACTATATATTAACTGATATATTTGGCTCCCTCCTCTCGCAATGTTGGGAAGTTTATGCTGCTCCCATTTGATAGACAGAGACCCAAGGTTGTGCCTATGCTGTATTGCAACAGAGTCTTTCAGAATAACCACAGGAATGAACTGACTAAGTATTCACACTACGTTGCTCTGGAAGCATCATAGCGGTACCTCAACAGAACAGTCAAAAGCAGCACAGGTTCTTCAGGTTTTAGACTCTCTTTTAGACTTGAAACAACTGTGCACCATCTCACCCCAACACCCTCTCAAAGACCTTCAAAAGCTCATGGTTAATATTCCACATGTAGATGTCTTAGATGATAATACACATACATGGTATTAGCCATCAGAAGGCTAATAAGTGCTGCATCCTTCTTTCCAGATGTCAGCACTTCATCTTAAAACAGGAATTCAGTGAAGATCTGTAAAATGGATGTAAAGGGTGAGCTGCAGCAATCACCAGGTGAATTAATTACCACAAGGCCAAGGATGATGAACACGGTGCCAAGAGTCACCTCTGTTGAGTCCTGGCTGCAATATTTTCCTGGCAGGTGAACAGCTGTAAAATGTGTGGCTGCCCAGAATGTTGGAGGAGATTAGATCTTATCACAAACAAGCCTTTGGTCCTCAAGGCCTTACTCTACGTATATTAATGATGAGAATTGAGTTTCCCACCACTTATATGGTCACCACCACCAGGCTTCCATCCTCTCCAATTCTAAGTACTGCATACATTTGCATGCCTTCTACACTGCATTTTCAGCCCAACAGAACCCAGACTTGTCAGTGCAAGAGCTTCTGTCTGGCAACTTCCATAGCAATGTCTGGACTCTGACTGACCTCATCACATCACCAAATCTTTGAAGAAATGACCACATTGTGTCATCCTCTACAGAACCATGCATAACTGCAGCTGGGGCAGCACAATTGTCCTGCTTTGTCAAAAGAGTTTTCTCAGAAGGCAAAGCCGACACCAGTCAGCTATGAAGGTGCACAACAGTGATGTATTGCATTGTGCGTTGCCAAGGATTCTGCATGTCAGTGGCAGCATAAAGTCTAGTCCAATTAAAGTCAGCCCATAATAACGATTCAAGAATAGGAGATGCAGTGCAACTGTGCAGTGGCTGTGCTCTATCCTGATACAGATTTCCGTGCTCATTTCTAGCCAGCACAGAGCTCCTGGTACATGAGTTGTTTTAGGTTTGAAAAAGGGAGTCCAGTCCAACATGGTCCATGACAACACAAACTACTTCTTATGTCCATATCCTACATTGTTTTAACACTAAGGCTTCACCTAACAAACTTCATCAGCCTCAAAAAAAGGCACAAAGATTAAAAAAAAAAAAAAAAAAAAAACTAAACTAAAATGTTAGCAGAACTCTGGTAAGCATTTAGACCTTACATCTATTTGGTTGGCAGTTTCAAAGACAGATTCCTTATACTCGTACTGCCCTTACACTTGTAATACATGATTCTGTGAGCTGTTATGTAGCATGAAACACAGGGTCTCATAAGATGGGAAGAATAATTATGGTCATCTAAGGATAGACTAGTCCTTGAACAGTTCATTAAAGGGGATCATGAAAATAACATTTTGTCTGCCCAACAACTACTAGTTCTGATGATTATTTGCTCTCCTGTGAATTACTTGCTTTTGTCAATGCATCCTGAATGTGTACATTAAGGTATAGTACAAAAGAAAATATTTCACCATGTGAAACCTATCAGTGACATTATTTCTTAGTCTGGTGATCATTTTTAACAGAAGAACAATGACTTGGTATTTTATAGGTAAAAATATTATATAAAATAGTATGAAGAATTCCTATTTTTTTTTCTCACATTGTGCCTAAAAATAAAAAAGGCTTTTTCCCCATTTCACAAGCATAGCCTGCTACTGCTAGTTGTAGATAAGCATTCTCAGAAGGTGTTACCTAGGAGGTTTATGGCTCACAGAGCATAAAGGAAACTGGATAAGAATTTTAAAAATCACGCATAAGGCAGAATGGCATGGCTTTGGAAATTATACTTAAGAGAATGTCTGTATTATCAACACTAATACAAACTGGGAGGATGGTGAGGCCCTGGCACAGCTGAGCAAAGGAGCTGTGGATGCCCCGTCCTTAAAGGTGTTCAAGGCTGGGTTGGATGGCACCCTGGGCATCCTGATGTGGTGATGGCAACCCTGCCCAAAGCAGGGGGATTGGAACTAGATCATCTTTAAGGTCCCCTCTAACCTAAGCCATTCTATGTCTATTCCATATTACTCTTCATAAGAGATTTCTAAGTCATTCATTAATGCATGTTTTTCTAGCTTTTTCTATTTGGCTGTAGCACTGACTTATGATGATACTTGTAAGATGAGCAAATTTCTCCCCCCCAAAAAAACGTTTGCAGATATACCATTAACTGTTAAAATGTTAATTCCTTTCAGCTGCTACAAACTGTAGTTTCAGATCATGATCCAAAGAATTAGAGATATATTCCATATTTCTAGTTTCCAAAAGACATTCATTTTCCGCAAGAAATCTTCCAATTATTCAGCCATCTTGACTGGGAGTTGTTTCTAGCTTCTCAACACCAATACTAGTTCTTTGTGCAGAGCCATAGTGTGCTGCATTTGTGCTGCAAAATGATCCTGATCCCATTGTCCCTTGCCAGATCCCTGCCAGCAGCTACTTCTGACAAGACATATCCAGGGACCTGTTGGGTGAGCATTAGGGCTGCCCACACAGCAGCTGCAGCCATTTCTTTGCTTCTCAGTTCCTTTCCACACAAGCAGGAAAACAAGATCTTCTCCCTCCTGTCCAAGCACATTCTGGGTGAGAGACAACATCCCTCTTTCTCAAAAGGCAAAATTCAAGGAAATTTTTGAGCAGACTGTGCCTAGTATTGCTCCTAAAAGATCAGCATGTTTTACAAGATTATTCAGAATGAAAATATGTTTCTGAATTCATCTTCTTTGAAGGAAAGACAGAAGAATGTTTCCTTTGGAGATTTTCCTTCTTTTACAAGCTATTATGGAGAAAAGTGCTTAGAGACATGGAATTAAAAGCTAAAATACTGTGTCTGCTCCTATAAAAGCTATGGATTTTTCTTTAAAAATTAATGTTGCGATGCATACAAGAACCATATATTTGAAAATAGCAGTGAAACTGACATTTGTGAAGTTGTGGGGCAAATGTTAGATCTCTTGACATAGAAAGTGTATGAATGGTACATGAAATACAAATAACACTTTTTTCATTGCCTTCTCTACTCATGTTTTCATGGCACATTTTAAAACTAATGCTCTATATAATATAGAATGCATATTGCATTGGCAGATAATGATCAACAGGAGTTTGAACATATGAATGACGAGAATCTCAACATTTCTGTCCTCTTTCAGAAGCACTTTGGTGTATTTTAAAATTATAAGAGGAATTGATATGAAAATGTGGCCTTCCATCAGCTGCAGAAACACATCTCAATGTTGAGTGGTATCCAATGGAACTATCCAGCAAATAAGTGTCACTTAAGGGTGGCAGACACCTCTTCTCTTCAATTAGGATAAACAAAGTTCCTGTCTGATCCTGTAACAAAGATTTACCTTTAAGAAATTTAAATTAATCATCTATTATTCATTACAACTCCGTATAGATACTTTTAATTAGCACGATTCCCCTTGTCTCTTCTCCTTTAAACTTCTCAACATGTTCTTGACGGCACAATTGGTCTTTATTAATGTGTGACAGCTTAGAGCTGCAGCGAGCTGTTTGCCAGATGTTTGAACTCTGGTGAACTGCTGTTCACTTGTCAGAGTGGCAATGAGGAGCGAACAAATATCGCGCTATTCAGCCTCCCTCCTGAGCTGCCAGAGAATTTCAAATAACTTCAAATGTCAGAGCCAAAGGATGTGCTGAGAAAGAATAGGGTATGTTCCTAAGGAGATCAGTGAGCCATGACTTTTCTAGAAAGGCAACTTGATTTTTTATAATCTTCTGTGCATAGGCGACAGAGTAAAGGGCTGGAGCATCAGAGGAACCCATGCTACAGGGAGCAAGAGGCTTCAGAAGGACTCAGCTTTCACAGATTCTCAAGTTCTTTATGGACTGTTAAATAGAGCAGAGAATAGAAGTAAGCAGACTATTACAAAGCATCTCCAGACAGGGACATTTGACTCTGAAGCTGTTCATATCTGTGAGCTGAAGGAAAGAGGTCTTCTGTGAAGTATGAACATATTAATCACTTGTTCAAGGAGCAGGAAAAAAGCACATTTCATTTCTCCTTTTTGTCATGATTTCTTTCTCACTGTTACACGTAAAAGACAAAGGGACAAATTAAGCACTTTAAATTTCAAAAATATGTCCCCAATAATATCAATAAATAAGAAGGGGTAAATGCTAAAATGCGTTCCACCTATTCTGTGAATGAGCCCTGCATACGTGCCTGCTTGTGTGCTGCATGAGCACGACCATGTCCCACCAGCATGTGTTTATAATGCCATGCAAGGAAAGTCCCTCTGACTTAAGCAACCTCCACTGCCTACCTACAAGAAAACTTTTTGATTCCACACTCTCATTTAAAAAACACCTCATTTGAGAGCAGTATCTGTTAAAAAGCACTGGCATTTTAATATACTGAAGAGTAGTGCGGTTTGGATAGTCCCTGGCTCCTCATTTTATTGCAAAGAACATTAAACATCGTGTGACATGTGGCCTCGGAAAACCTCAGAATTGTTTAAAAAATTCAAACCACGACAGTTTAATGTTGCTGTTCTATAATAAAACTCTTGCATTACATTGTTTACATTGCACTGAAAGACACTTATATGGGCTTATATGGTAGCTGTCCCGCAAGACGCTCTTGGAAACAAAATGCACATCTCCTGAGGCTACAACAGTAAACACAAATTTTCATAAGCATTTAGTAGTGATAGAAGCTCAAAGAATGTAAAATGGATTAACTATGTGTTGTTGCTTTTTTTCCTTTTGGAAGATCTCTCTGCGGGATCCAGATAAAACCATATTCTCCCTTTCCGAATTTATTCCAGAGTAGAAGTCCATATACAAAAAAAGTAGCAGCTCTTTTTCTTTGTGCATACACGTGTATGAAAATAAAGGAAAAATGGGCAGGTATTATAGAAAATGTTCTCCAGGAGATTATTTTATTTTCAAGCTTTGTTCTTCAGTACAAACTAAGAATCCTTTGAGTAGGAATCACATTATGCCACGTAAGCTACAAACCTGAGAAGATGGGAGCTATAGAAAAGTATGGGGAATGTAGACTTTAAGTATAACTGTAAACTTGAAACAAATGGAATAAGGAAAATGACCTTATTGTGATTCCATGACTAGCACTTTGCTCTAGCTGCCAGTCTTAATATTTCTAGCAGGCAGAACATTTGGGAATACTTTTCATACAGATTTGAAGAAACAAGAAGGATTAGCAGTAACCCCTTATAATTCTGTCATGTCTAAAAGCCCAACCTGCAGAAAAGGCAGAATAAGTGTGAAAAGACAGGGCTAAGCCACATAACCTTTTCAGACTTTCACATTAAAATTAAATATGTATATATTTGAGTCCAACATGCTTTCCACTGTGTTACTACTCAGTCCCCAGACCAACGTTTTTGAGCCCTCACTCTTCAAGCTATATAAGCAGACCACTAAAGCAGACCACTACAGATGTTTAAAGTGTCACTTACGGTGGATAAATTATTTTCACAGCTTTCTAAAACCATTCTGTGCTGTTTAACAGTGCATAAAATTCCATTCAGTTTCACCAAATACCACTGAGATATTTTGCCTGTTTCCTCCTAAAGTGGACTGCTACTATGAGCTCACTTAATCCTGTAAACTCTCAGTTTTTATAATTTCCCAAGTGATAACAAGAAAAATTGCAAATGATGCTGCAGCTCCACTCATCTTTTGTCATTATACCTGGCTCAATAAACTTGAGTTATCTTTTTCCAAGTTCTCTCTCAGCTGAAATATTATTTCCTTATTTGTAATTCACGGCTCCTCTTGAAATGAGCAATGGCGTTTACAGTTCTGAGCATCCAGAGTTCTGCATCATAATTTCTCTTTTAGTCTGTGCTGATTCATTCACTTCCATTTCTGTCATGGCATTATTTAAAAAAAATACTCCATTTTTACCATTCTTAAATTAAAGATTGATCTCTAAAAACATGTTTTCTCACATTTTTAATGATTTGAAGCCTGGTTAGCAGCAAAACACAGCAGAGACAAGATGTACCAGGGTAAGTAAATCAGCAGACAGCATCTTCTCATGAATTTTCCTCGATTTTTATTAAATGTCCTTTGGTACTTAGATTCAGTTATAATACACTGAACCTGGTTATCTGTGCTGTAATTGAAGGTCCCCCTACAGATGTTCATAGCAAATCAGATGAAACTGTGTGTGGTAAATGAAGTAATTATGGTCTGCTTAACTCAGTCTTGTTTTGATAGAGTTTAAAGGAGTTCAAAGGCAATAATATGTTTTCCAAGGCTTCATTTGATAGCAAAGAAAAAATAGTTCTTTTATCTAGTAGTTGTTCTGCAGTAATAGTAAAGGCAAAACTCAGCCTATTTTTTCCTTAAGAATTATACCTATTATTTCAGATAGGGTTTGTGCATACAGTATTCTACTACATGTTGAGAAAACTTGGGACTAATATTTCCTCTATATATTGGGAATTCAGATGTCTGAGATATCAAAGACTGTTTTCTGTGCTAAGGGATAATGACAATAATTCAGCTTTGTTGACACATCCCCCAAAAAATAGCTGCAAAACATTCTGCTGAGTGCCATAGCTTTCCTTTATGTTATTGTTTTATTACTAATGCATTTCCCCAAAACACTTAGTTGAACATTTTTAAAATAGTGATAAAATAACGTTATTTTGGAAGCAAAACCTGGAAAATGTGTTGTGGACTAGAAAGTGACAGTAACTGGCCATTAACTTAACACCTTCGGACAATAGAAAAGTAAAATGAATAATCATGTAATTATATTTGGGGATCTTATTAATGTTTATATATATCTTAAGTGTGGGAGTCAAAGGGATGTGGTCAATCTCCTTTCAGAAGTCTGTGGGGACAGGACAAGGGGCAATGGCCAAAAATTTGAGCATAGGAAGTTCCACATCAATATGCAAAGGAACTTTGTCCCGGTAAGGGTGACGGAACACTGGAACAGACTGCCCAGGGAGGTGGAGTCTAATTCTCCAGAGATATTCAAGATCCACCAGGATGCCTACCTGTGCAGCCTGCTGTAGGGAGCCTGCTTTGGCAGGGGGAATGGACTCAATGATCTCCAGAGGTCCCTTTCAACCCCTACGATTCTGTGATTCTGTTATATATATTAATGCTATTCTCTCCACAACTTGAGAGAGTGCTTCATGGCTACCAGTATGCACATAGAGTGTAATTATTTATTATATTTAATTTGTTAACCTCCCTCATTTTCTTTCTTTCAGGCTTGTGTTATGTACAACCTCAACTATGCCTTCAGTTTCAATATCCATAAAAGCCACCAACCTGTAATGACATAAAATAGTAAGGTAAGAGCGATGACTATTTGTCAGCAATTACAATCTGATTCTGATGCTTATTCTCCACTGTGTTGCTAGAACCAAAAATGGCATAAAGGTGTTTGATTTCAGTAGGTGTGATAAGCAATCCAATATTTCAGCACAGTCGCCAAGGTAAGGGAATGTTCAAGGAACATTTCAAGTCAAAACATCTAAAAGTTTCGTACAAAAACAGATCAAGTGGAACACAACTGACCCACAAGCATGTCTAAGGCAAATCTCACAGTTCTTTGTCTACAAAATATTTGCTTTTAGATGGAACAGCTGCTAATCCAGACTTAGGTACTGCATCTCCCTGTGAGAAGCATAATGCTCTCTTTCTTTGGCTGTTTTGGCCAGAGTAAAAGTATCTTGTGACTTAGTAAATAGCAGAATTGTTTTGCAAGTGGTAGTTAGAGAAGCAATGGTATTAAAAAATAAATAACTGGAATGATTTATTTAGGATTATGTGATTATGTGACAAAAGTAAAAAATAAGCAAAAGCAGGATTGCTAGACCAAGAAAAAGAAAACCACTCTGGTGGTAGTCAGAGTTGATTTATTTTAATCACATTTTGGGACATAGCTGTTTCGAAGATTTTCTGTCTCAATAATGTCAGAGACTGGGACAAAAGCATTGCTTCAGGAGAAAAGTCTTGGAAAACAATAAAATCTTAAGACTGGGAGCTAAAGGAACCTAAGCTTGAGGGAACAGTTATCAAGATGTATAAGAGTGCAAGAATCAGTTAGAATCTACATTAGAATATGGGAATATTTACACAACGTGCCCAGTGGGCCATAGGGGTGGTGGGGGAAGTTGCACAGCAGAAAGCAATTAAATTACGCCAGATTATTTAGTTGAAATGTTAGCTAAAGGCAAAGCTATACATTACTTAGGTGACTATGTCAACAACAGCAACAACAACAAAAGTGGCCACAAGTAAATCAAGTAATAGAATTTATTTGGAATTCACTGTAGTCTTTGATGAAGTCCTTTCTAAGAAATGGAGTGACTTCAACACAAAACTTACCAGTGGTAAATCAGAGTGCTAAGTCAGACCAGATGCCTTCTGCCTTGAAATTACAAAACAAAATAGTTTCACAAAAAAGTGAACTGTCAGTATGACAGAGAATTGTTAAATTAGAATAACACAATTGATTTTCAATAATGGAATGTCTAAGTTTTCACAGTACAACAATGTTTAACATACACAATATTTTTTCTATGCTTATTTTAGCCAAGAACTACCAAAAGCTGTGAGAACTTCAGGTGAATGCTAATCAGCACAATACATGGTCAAGAAAACATAATCAACCTCTATGCCACATTAAAAGTCAGTGTCAATCAATTATAAAAGAAACATTTCAGAAAGGACTGTTGGAATGCATCTTGAACTTGAATAGTTTGTACATTAACTATGACTAGTTAGAAAAAAAAGGTATCAGTGAAGAGAGAACAGTGAGAGTGTCTCTGCCGAATGTGCTACCTGCTAAAAAAATAACAACAACAATAATAATAACTTAAAAGGATTAGGATTGAAAATAGAGCAGCAGTGACTTCATCGTGTGCATCAGTGCTAATATTTCGTGTTTATATAGCTGGTGTTCAGTCTGATTATTCTACCTGGAGCAAAACCTTAAAAATAGATGTGTCCCAAGAACAAACAATGTGATTTCAGTCACTGAGAAGGTCTTGAATAAGTAAAGTTTATAGGAGATTTATAGGATCTATATAGGTTTATAGGAGAAGTCATATAGAAGGAGTATGCATGAAAGAGTTGGTTGTCCTCAGAATTTTTATAACTAAGGCCATCTAGACCTAGCCACGTGACACATGTTGCCAGATTTGAGTATTTACACACTCTTGGCCGTTATAATGGCCTTTTTCTATCACCTACTTATTATTTCACCTTATGTTTCTTGTGTCACATGAAATTTTGGATCAAAAGTTCTTTGTTTTAGGCACAACTGCCTTTATGTTAACTTGAATACAAGTACACACTAATAGCAGCAAGAGAAGTAAACCATGGGTTTTTCTCAACCACTCTTGGTCTCTGCACACTACCTTTCATTTTAGCCTATACTTCCTGCCAATCTTAATGGCTGCACTCTGGCACCAAGGGAAGAGCAAACCTGGCAGAGCAAGGAGCTGTAGGAGCCAGTTTACCAGCAGGGCACAGAATTTGCTGCAGTTCTAATTGAAAAAAACAGCCTCATTTGGGCTTTTGCCTTCCCCATCACTCTCTCTCTCTCTGCTAGCTTCCTGTTAAGTTCTATTGTGTTTCTCCAATGCAGTCATTATATTCTCTAGATATTTGATTTACATAATTGAAGCAGTCCAGCTTATTTTAGGAAAATTACAACTTTGTGGAAAAAAAATAACTTATACAGTAATTATGGCAAAGATGTTCTGCTTTGTGTCAGACGCAATGAAATTAGTGGGTTTAAAAATTAAGAACAAGGGTCGATAAGCTCTCGGTGTCATTTTTAAAATAAGAATGAATACTGTTAAGAAACAGCTTTGCATGTTAATCACAGTGGCTAAGAACATTTCTTGCTAAAGATATATGATGTTCAAAATTATTAAAAAAATACTGAAGGAAGGAAATTGATATTTTTTCCTGTAAAATTTACCTGTCATTCTGCAAGATAAGTTACAACCATATCTGGCCATTAAAGAAGATTATTATATGAAAAGTCACCTAAAACAGAAAAAGAAATATTGAGTGCATGTTGATTTCAGACAGTGTTTATGCAACTTACTTTATATCAGGAAGGCAAGATTATGAGTGGGTTGGTTATACACTTATTATATACTTCCTTTGCACGTAGGGTCCATTTCCTAAACAAAGGGTACAAAAGAAACTGACAAATATATATAATAGAGTAAGAAAGATAAATATTGAAAGTGGCTTGGTAACGAAATCAGCCAGTTCCCTCAGGACTCTGGGATGCATATCTATGGGATCCACAGACTTACAGGTTCCTCAGGTGGTCTCGAGACTGATCTTCATTTGTAGTAAGAGGGACATTTAACCCCAAAGTCCCCACCTTCTCACTCATTCACTGAAGGGGTGTATGAAGAACTGTTGCTACTGAAGTCCAAGGCAAAAAGTTGTTGAGCACCTCAGCCTTCTTCTTTTCTGTTGTTACTAGCCTGTCTATACTGCTCACTAGGAGGGGTACGTCCTCCTGGACTTTTCTTTCCCAGTTGATGTACCTTTAAAAGCCTGTCTTGTTCTTTTTTGCACCCCTTGCTATTTCCTGTTCCAGTTGGGCCTTGGCCCTCCTGAATCCACCCCTATACAGCCTAGCAGCATCCCTACATTCCTTACAGGACACCTGTTCCTTCTTCCACTGTGTGTTCATTTTCTTCTTGCTCTCCTGTTTGACCAGCAGGTCCCAGTTCAGACATTATGTCTTGCCTTTCTTTCCTGACTTGCTACACTTGGAGATGGAGAGCTCTTGTGCCCTAAGGAAAGGTTTCTTACAGATCTGCCAGCTCTGCTCCACTCCCTTATCCCTGAGGACTAGGGGTTTTTTGTTGACTAACACCCTGAGGAGCTGTAATTTGGCTTTTTTTAAACTTAACACTCTGATTTTAGTCTCTATCTGTTTGGTATCCTTCAGGTGCATGAACTCCACCTTTGTACAATCGCTGTAGCCTAGGCAGCTTCCAATCCTGTTGTCACTAATCAGTTCACTCACACTGGTGAGCAACAAGTCCAGCATTGCCTCCCTCCCAGTGGGGTTGTCTATTATTTGGCTCAAGAAATTATCTTCAATGCATTCAAGAATGTAAATGCTAACTTTTATTCTGTCGTTAAAGTTGACACATTTTACATATGTTTGGCCTTTCTTTTCTTAACAGTTTTTCTCCGCATGTAGAATCATCATCTGTAAACAAGCATCTTTCCAGCTTTTTGTTCTGTGATCAACCTGAAACTAGCATATTCCAGTTAATGATTAACTTTCCCAGGCTCTAGAATGATAGGCAGATTTTACTTTGATGACTCAAGAAGTGTCATCTCTTTCCCATAAGAATGAAGGTAAATCCACTAGTTAAAATTTTCCACTACTCCCACTAGACTTTTCTCCTTCCCGCTACAGTTTCCATCTTAAATCAGCCTTCACTCAATCCTTCTCATGAAGAATTAGCAGAAATAGTTGGCCTCATGCACTGATCATCAGAAGCTCCAGGTTATACTCAGTTAAGCATGAGAATTAATTCCACATTTGAGAAACATTCTCAAAGAATATTGGATATTCCAAGGAGTCTTGAATGTCTCAGCTGAACAGCCAATTAAAAATGTTTTGCTAATCACCACTGAATCTCATCAAAACTGTCTCCGAAGATGAGTTTAAAGGCTGCAAGGTCAGCTTGTGTCAGACAGGAATTTTCATGTCATGTTCATATTCCTTCCGACAGCAAAACTGTGGCACAGTCAGTAACATTGACCAGTACTGTGTATTTTAGTAGCATGATGCACAGTAGCTACCACTTCCAGCAAAAAAACTTCCTCTCTTCATTTCTGAAAAAGATTTAAGTTTCATTGCAAAATTTGCTAGAAAATGCAGTCTTATAAGTAGTCTTCATCTGAATTAAAACACAAAACCCTGAACTAAAATGAAACTTAATTTCAAGCACATTAATTCTTGCAAGTCTATGCTTTACTTCCCTGATGACTCTCATTTCCTTTTGGAAAATGAATGTATCTTCTATTGTTCTTTTTTCCCGCTTTTAACAGCAGAGGTGATTTTTTGAGAGGTGTAGGAAAGGCTTTGTGCCAAACAGCGCTGTTCTTTCAGTGGCTTTTAGGAGTGGTTTCAAGTTTAACCCAGACACCACAAATGGATTTCAAGGATATCGGGTATCTCTGTATCTAACTGTATGCAATATACTCAGCCTTGTATTGCCTGTTTTCTTTCTTTTCACCATCAGCCATTCTGAAGACTGGAGGTTACATATAAAATGTGTCAGAATCTAGCCTAAATGTAATAACCCGGTGCTTTTTCCCTTTAATCCAATTTATGATTTATTTTATCTCCCATTTAATATGATTCAATTATTTTTACGATGAATAATGCAATGTCCATCCTTTAATTATACCATTACCTAATTAGCTTATTGGCTAGACAAAGATGCTACATTTTAATTAATTAAGAAGAGACCACATATCTGTCTGAAACGAAGGCCAAAAGGTGTTCTGCTCACAGCAGCTAGGGAGACATTTGTTGACCTTACAGGTACTACTGCATAATGTACAAGCTGCAAAACACACACCATTTCAACACACTGGTGCTATCACAAACGTAATGCAAATTGAATGGATTTGCTCCAAATAAAACCAAAGATGCTTTGTTTCACACGCCCTGCCAGGCTTATAATATGCTGCAAGTTTTGAAATACGTCTGGGCAATAAATACAGCTCACTTGGAGGACAGCACTCAAAAATGAATAACATGTGGAGAGAGAAAGTAAAAAAAATAAAATATATATAAAAAAAAAATAAGAATAAAAGACAGGAAAGCTGCTCACTTTCTCTCTACCTGCAAGCCCATAGAAACAAAGGTGGTACCTCAGTAATGGATTGCCTTTCTGTCATGGCAACCTGTGCTACACATATAATTTGGCAGTATTTTATCCCCAAATAGCTATGCTGTGGAAGTTAGTGTTTCCTGTTAGAAAAGATTAGGGGAAAAAAAAATCAAACTCAAATAATTTACTAAAAAAATATATCAACTGAAAATTTAGAAAAATAGCTTAAAATTACTGCTGAAAATTCAGTGTCACAGGACAGAAATAAGGATGCTCAGAATGACTGGGGGGTTATAAAAGTAAACTTGCTTGGCTGAATACTATAGAATATTTACCAGCAATGTGAGTAAACTATGTCCATTTCAATTTCAACATTGGTGATTACAGCCAAAACAGAAACCGTCACTCCTTAGCTAGTGCCTTATATTAACTATCAAAAGAAATAAACAGCAGATATCTTGACCTCCACCACTGCACAACCTTGTCCTTGCTTGCCCCGCTAAACACTGGCTTTGTCATTTGAACTAATATTTAATCCTGGAAATTAGTTTTTTTCATTTTTCTATATGCAGTCTACTGAATATATTTGGGAAAAATCCACTGAACTGATGTCTTCCTGTTGTATAGGTATTCTTTTTCCTGACAATTCAATTAGCAAAATGCAAAGGCAGCATACATTATAGATCAGCCTTTGTTATTAGTAGGTAGTGACAGGTTATCCTGCCCTATTTGGTAAAAATTCATTTCATGCAAGTGTTGTGCACAGCATACAGACATCTACAATCAGTCTTAATGTATTTGATGTAAGTGGGTACAACCTGGTAACATATGGTTTAAGGCCTTTTTTGCATAACCTCCTTCTTGCTGATGCTTTTTGAAAATAGCTCAAGGGGGACAATCTGGCTTAGCTAGGAAGTAAGTGCTGCAGTTTGATACAAATCCTCATGTTTACCCCGCGAGCACTAAGCAGTTTGATTTCCTGTCTATCTAGTGTTGATTAGTGTTGCAAACTGAAAACAATGATAACTAAACATTGCAGGAAAAAAAAGCTTCCAACAAAAAAGAGTTATTTATCCAAATCTACTCATCTTGCATGCTGATGTCTCTTTTTACCCCCTCCTTTGTTCATATGTACTGATGTGACTTTATCAGCAGCAGTGCTGGGGGCAGATGGCCTTTAAAAGTATAGGAGAGGATACCACTGTGTGGTGTGTTACCTAGCTAGCAATAAATTACAGGGGATAAGGGGGATATCTGCATGTAATCTTTCTACCTATAGCACATACAGCCACTGACTGTGTGTTTGTATGTTTTTGAGCCAGATTACTTTTACGGATTCACTTATGTAATGTGTAAAATAATAATTATATTCTAAGAAATGTGAAGACTTCCTCATACCCTTTCTAAAACTGTCCCCTCTTTTGGGCTACTGTTTTAATACATCAGTGTTTGTTTTTTTTAATAGACTAGCAAATTATGTGCTAATGTAATTTGGAAAACACTGTAAGTGCTTTTGCCCCTCCAGACTTTAAACTGTCTCCTTGCTAGGAGTTTGAAAGCTGCCTAGCATTTAGATTTGCTATCCAACTGAAATCAGTGTCACTCAGCTAGGTGTTTGATTATAGGCCTTTTCTGTGTACTAACCCACTCCCATGTGCAGAAGAGAAAACAAAAAGAAGTACAGCAGGGCCACATGGCACCAACCTGGCCAAGGACCTTTATCTCATTTTGGGCATTACTTTCCTTTTCTCTCTGATCTCAGACTAGTCTAACATTCTTGGTACTGCCTTTTAGCTTCAAGCTTTCAGTTTTATTTCTCAGCACCTCCCTTTGAAACACCATGTCCTTTAAAAGAAAGGTGACCATTCACCTTCTGCTCTGTTTCTTTACAACACAAAGAAACCTTGAAACTTTAGATGCCAGAACAAGAAGAATGCTTTAATCTGAGCAGCATCTTCCACCAAGGTCTGAATGCTTATAAATCAGCAGCCCAGGCATTAGCCATTAACACATTTCAGTGTAAAACATCATTTCTATTTAACTTTCATGCTATCAATACCAGCAAAAATACCCTTGAAAACATCTTTCGAGCCACAACAAAGTCTGTTTTTTTCCACAGCACAGTTTACTGAAGGCAGTATGTGCTTCCTGGTTTTTAGCTTTCAGGTTACTGCAGTGAAGAAAATGAGTCTGTGTCTCCTTTGACAAATCTGGAATTGAAAAGCATTACAGATTTCTGATACAGTTTACAAGCAGCGGTAATCAAAGCCACACATGAAGTCACCACAGATGACTGTGCAGGGCCAGTACAGAGGTAATTTGGCATACAGATAATTTGCAGGATTATTGTATTTTTCCATGTATTTGGCACAAGACTATTTCCCTTGTTGTGTGTGCAAGATGAGGGTGAAAATTAAAGGATTTTTAAGGATTTAAATATGATTTTTATTGTGTTAGCATTTATAATAGAATTCATTACCAAAACGATGCTCTGATTTGAATTTTCTTATAATGGAGGGATTTCCTCCTACTCACAAATCCACACAGCACCCGTATCCGCTTACAGCTGTAATATTAATATTTATGAAGATTGTGTAATTCCTAAAATGTGGTTCTTGTCAGTTAAATTAAAATTTTTGAATTAATTTGATAAAGGGAAATCCAAACTGCCTTATGCTGAACAAGCTCTCCACCATGGTCAAAGTAAATTTTCCTCACAGACTTGGTGGAAAGTTTACGGTACTAACTTCAACTAAGCTATTTCACAGGAAATTCAAAAGTGTAAAATTCTTAAGTAAATTATTAATTACAAAGTAAGAGGCTTTGTTCCTACACTATTTTTTTTTTAAAAGAAGGCAATAATTATGTCTACCTGACTAACCATTCCCCAGATTCCTTAGTGCTAGAATAAGAGTATGCCTCAAAGAGAGTTGAAAAGATATCTGCAGACAAACAGAAAAAGGAGTTTTCAGATGAAAATTGCCATAGACAAACAAGTGGTCATTATTAATTGCTTTGTTCTGGTACAAAGACTTGTACCAATTGTATTTGGAAAGCTTTCTATTGAGCAAATTCCAAGAGGGCCATAAACTGATTCCAGTCATTGTACATAGGCTGAAACTATTCTCTTCTTCCATAATCAAAGGTAGTGTTGCCATGAGTCATAGCCTATCCTCTGGCAGTTTCACTGGAAGGTAGTTTTGAGGAATGATGAGATTTTGACTTGCAACCACACTTTAAACACCTCTTAAACCATTCAGCCCCTCTTGGGGTTCATCTTTCCTGCAGTAAAGGTGTGTTTCTAGCATTGAGATAATTATATTGATATAGAAGCCAATTGGAAACAAAACATAGGTACCGTTTACTTTTAGTGGACTTTGAGAAGCTATATCGATGTAAGAAACTACAGTTCCTTCCTTCAGCTAGGATTTTTATAGTTCACTATTTTGATGTGACAAAGCCTGTAAAAAGTTTGATGCAAAGGTAAGTTTTTACTTTTCTCTTGTAGAGACAGGGCTTTAGTTGTTGCTGTTGATGTTACTAGCCCATGATGAATATCATGGATGATCTATTCTGATGGATATTGAATGGATGATCTACCTGTCCACTAACTACAAATGTGAAAATAATTGGAATCTGTGGACAAGTTCATATTTTTCTGAAATCCTTCTAATGCCTGTAATCTCACTAACTCAGTAACTGAAAAATTCTCTAATGCTGTGTTGTCATATTATTTAAAAACAACATCATAATATCTTTTCCCATGTCTTTCCCTTCTCTTTTCAAAAGAAAATATGTAATGATATGAAAGAATTAGGGGGTGGGGGGGTTAGAAAAATGTTCAGTAAAAAAATAAAATATACACTATGCCATACTACATTATTGCTAATATAGTACAGAAGAGTTGCAACTCAACATTCAGATCTCATTAAGTACCAAAGGTAATACATAAATTATCTGGGACCAAATACATTTTATGTGTTCAGTGATGCTACAATCAGAGGACATGCTGTTTGAAACAATTCAGTTCTTTTTCTTAGTCTTATCCTACAGTATTCATCACCCTTATAGTTAAACTACTTCAGTTGCCCTGGAAGTAATTTTATTTACATGAAAACTACAACAGATACAAAGAGCACAGTAACACTATTTGATAGAGCAAATCTCAGCTGTAGTTGTCACCTTCATTAGCTATGCAATTTCACCAGCCCGCATGCTGCATTCATAAAAATCTGCACCAGCAGAGGTAATGCACAGTTTCAGAGTTGTTGAGATGGCATCAGTGCAAGGAAAATGCTGCCCATTCTCTCTATCTTTCATTGGCTCAAATAAATGAAAGTCAGATGGCATCAAATCCAGACTATGTGGTGGGTGTGGTAGGACAGTCCAGTCAAGATTGGCTGTGGTCTTCAAACTGCTTTGATGTCTGGGGTTATTGTGTTGTGGGAGAAAGGGTGTCTGGAAGTACGAGCCTTCAATTTAGTCAGCATCACAATGTAGTGATCAGAGTTGATGATTTGGTTCAGGTTCCAGTAAATCCAGAAGGATTACATCTTTCCTATCTCAAAAGGCAGCGTACATCACTTTACCCACTGAGGGCTGCGTCTTGAATGTTTTCTGTGATGGAGAATTCACATCACCTCTCCATAGGCTGCCATTGTTATTCCAGCTCCTAATGGTAACAACACATTTTGTCACCAGTAATGATTTGATCCATGAAACTGTTACTTTCAGCCTCATATTTGTTCAGTAGGTCATGACAAATTTGCATACAGTGTTCTTTCTGTGCATTCATGGGACCCACCTGGCACAGTATGATATTCCGACACTGCAGCCATTATTTACAGATCACTGAAGCTGATATGCAGCTCTGTACACAGTTCCCTTGTCATAGTTTGTCAATTTCTGCAGATAAGCCGTTCAAAATGCTCATCATTTCACGATGTGACAGCTGTGCATTGCCATGAGGAATGTGGCTTCTCTTTCATGCCACTGTCGCCAGTTTTTAAAAGCACTGCCCACTGCCTCACTGTGCTCACATCCACTCCTTGGTCTCTGTAAACATTCAGCAACTGTTGTTGAATGTCAGTGTGTCCATTTTTTTCTACACGAAGAAATTCATTTCTATACCTTTGCTTCATATGTACTATTTTGTTAGACCATCCCTCTGCTACAATCTGTTGCATGGCAACATAATGTAATGGAATATGGGGGAGAAGGTTCAAGCACTACTGCCATACCTCTCACATCCACCTCTGATATTGTAGGCCAACATAATAAAGTAGGAGGCACTACTTCTGAAGCAGTGCTTGTAATACCAGAATAGATTGCCAAAATTTAAGCTAAAAAACATGGGTCCCCTCAGAACTATCTAATGAAGAGATAACAAGTAATCATTCTGGAGAAAAGGGACAAGTATAAGTCATAACAATTTTAAAAGAATATTTCCATTAATTATGTTAGAACAAAAAATGTGCTAATGAAATTCACTGCCAGTACTGCTTGGGAGATAATGTCAATACAGAGAAAAATTGGAATACTGCAAAAGAAGAACTAAAAGACCTATGGGACCCAAGTACGAGATAAAAGGACAGTACAAAGTCATGCATGTAGAAACAAAAAAGGGTTTCTGCTATATACTTTCTGCTATATTCTAGAAATGCCTTGTCTACAGATAATTGAGTGAAAATGAGACACAAAAGTGATACAGCCATAATAAAAGTAAAAGCTATGAAGACTGCTTTTGGACAAGTATTTCCAGTAGGAGCACAGAAACTTCATGCAGTAAAAGCACCAGGAGTCTCTTTTATTAAATGTAGTTTTGGATTCTGAAGTTAAAAAAAGACAAGCTCAATCTGAAGCAAATGAGGAAAGACCAGGAGAAGGAAGAGATGGCTGGAGAGCAGAGCTTATGATTCTGACTTGATCTTCTTGGATAAAACAAAAACAAGCAAGAACTTTTCTAGCCAGTAGAAGAGTAAAACTCTGGAATAGTCTACTTTACTGATAGTCGCAGAAGTATTTTCCTGTCAGATAAAATTGGAAAATGTTTTGAATGGGTTTCCAGACATGCCTATCCTATCCATAGTGGGAAATTCAGCTGAATCTGTGTGTCTGTTAGCATAAACCAGTGTGGGTTAAGATTTATCTACACTGCAGTGCCACACAGCTGTAAAGATAAGGACAAATTCATCCTTGCCTAAGAGACAGCTGTTTCCAGCAACCTTCAAGTGCCCCTCTGTTGAAGCTCTAACCCCCATTGAGAAGGCAGCAGAGCCTGCATGGGCACCCCCTGCCTATCTCAGGCAAAATCAGCCAGGCTACTATATGTATATGTCTTGTACTGACATGCACTGCGTGATTTTGCCTGAAGCAATCCAGGGGACTCCCATGAAATACACTTTGCTTGCTGATCCCAGTGACTAGCAGAAAGATGCAGTAATTTTCTCCACCAACACAGATCTGAAACAGGATATTTTTCCCTATCTTGTTATACAGTTCTGTAGCACTGTACAACTGCTTATTTTGGACCCAATTGTATTGGTTTAAGCACATCTATGCTAATACAGTTCATTCCCACAAGGCTTATTCTACTAGGATTTGTGGTGATATAAATATTTCAATAAAATACAGTATTCCTAACCTAAATAGTTATACTGGTATGAAATGTGTCTGTAGATAAGGTCTGGAAGAATCAGCTTTTCAAGAATCAAGGTTTTTTTGCTCTGATGAGACCAAAGTGATGGTAATCACATAACACTAAAGTCCTGACACAATTAGCAAACATGCTGAAATGAAAAAGAATTCACTTTAGTGCCCCTGAAAGCTTTACTGTAGTTAGCAAGTGTTCATTTTCATAATAATATAATTGCAGGAATGGGAAATTGCAGGTAATTGCTGTTGTTGTGACCTTGATCCTTTGCTAATGAAATTAACGTAATTGATACTATTTTGATTCCTACCCATTTATGGGCAGCTTCAAAGTTTTTGAGGAGAGCAGTGAGGGCAAAAGGGATTTATTTTTATTTTTTTTTTCACATCTCAGCTATCATATGGAAAATATTTTTTATTTCATTAAAGTTCTGTTTGAGGGTTGGGATTTTTCTCCTTCATTTTGCAGTAATGGCTTTTAAATCTTTACAGAGTGCTCTGACTGAACACTGTTGACAATCTTGACAATCAATGTTAATGAAAATGAAAAACATATCATTTTATTAAATGATTGATAGACGTCTTCTTACTTCCTGAGCAGCCCTAGAGGATTAAGGAGTACCTCAGATATCAATTTCTTATACAAGACAAAAACGCCTAAAAAGCATAGCTGTCCATCTGTCTGTGTATAGGTTTGCCTTTTCCACACAGAGAGTGGAAGGTTCAATGTTTTTACAACAGCATAACGGCCTTATCTACAGATGCATACAATTCAGTAACATGGAGGTCTCCAAATGCAGCCACAGTAAATGCATGTAGAAGAGCTTAAAGTGGGGACCAAGACATATCAATACTGTGCTCTGTCAAACTTTAAAAATTCCCTCTTGTGACTGCTTCATCTACCTGTTTTTACTGTTAGCCATTCTTACAGATTTTGTCTTTCACAAAACTATTCATTCAGTTTTTGAACCTATATAAAAATTCAGCA
Source organism: Centrocercus urophasianus (assembly GCF_019232065.1). Classification (NCBI taxonomy): domain Eukaryota; kingdom Metazoa; phylum Chordata; class Aves; order Galliformes; family Phasianidae; genus Centrocercus; species Centrocercus urophasianus. Next base: position 12,889,805 of record NW_024884586.1, on the reverse strand, counting down.
TTCACAACAACTTTACAAAAGTATTTGTTCCCCTCTCAAATATGTTTTTATTTACTCTCTGTCTTGAAAGTACCACTAACTAAGTTCCCTAACTGCTGCATCAAAGGAAACAGACGGGCTATTTTGAGGACCCTCTGGACCTCCTTGAGATCCCTCCTTCAAGTGATGTTTTCTTCATATTATGTACAATAAATAGAACCAAAAGCCAAGAAAATTGACCACCATATCAGAGTGACAACAGGCTCATGCCTGGAATAAAATATTCATTATTTGGCTTTAATTTTTTTTTTCCTTTAGTTCTGATTTTAAATTTCTTATTTTTTTATGCTTTGCCTCTTCAGGTTAAGATGTTTTTCATCTTCATGACAGTCTCATCCATTTCTCTGTCACAGTGTCAACAAGTAACACTGAGGTTCCAATCTCCTGGAACACTGATTCTTATAGACAGATCCCTTGACCTTAGCTCACCAGATTACACCTTAGGTGTAAAGAAAAGGTGATTATAACACCTTAGGTGAAAGAAAATTGAGATCTATTCCATACTGCACATGTACTCATTCATTTGTTGTCAATGTGGATTCCTTCTCTTTAAAGGCAATTTTCTTTGCCTTCTGCTGCAGCAAAATAGCTCATTTTTGTTGCTTTATTTCTCTTTGGCGAGCTTTCCTTATAATCTTAACCTGCTCTGGGATAGTCAAAACTCATATAACCATGGAGATAGGTTAATTAAGGAACAAATGACAAAAGCATATTGGATGTACAAATAAGCCTTAGTTGGCTACTAGCCCAAAACTTGTCATCTGAAATGTCAATGAAGTCAGTGGGAGTCCTTTACAGAACAGAGATCTGGCCTCCATTCTAAACATTTTCCAGAGGACTGATGTCAAGAAGGGTGCAGGAAACCAGACTAAATAACCAGCCAAGTTATCCCAGCATGAAATAATCACTGAATAGTAAAAAGATAGTAACTTGTTCTTTGGTAGACAAGAAAGTCTTGCTCAGTGTATTCAGTCAGTTTCTATGTAGCTGAAACATCTCTGGGCTACTGTAAGTTCACAGGGGAGCTTATAAAACTCAGTTAAACTGCCTGGTAAATGCAGTCTGTAGCCAGTTACTTGTCCCTCGGCAAACAGATGCACCCATTTGAATATCTCAGGGACAAAAATTGTCATTATTTTTCTCTTTATGTGTTTATACCACATCCATTTCCTTATAAATTGAGGAATATATAGGAGTATATTAGTGAGTATGCATTATTTTCGTAGGTGTATATTTAAGTAACTGCATGTGTTTGCTCATCTGTATGCATATGTTCTGAATTTGCAATCTTTGCCAGGCCTCCTTCTCTGCAATAGCTCACTGCATATGGAAAGGGTGCAGACAGAATGCACACATAATATTAATGCTAATTATCTTTTACTTCTAAGTTTCAATTGAAAATTGTTCCGTAAACAGATGGGAAGTTCTGAAAATATCTTGAATACACACTCCAGCCCAAGGAAAGCATTTAAGGAAAAAGAATAAGAAAGAAAAAAAACACAACACATAGAATAGTAAAGCATTTGTAGACTTCCATCAAGTAAATAGTTAAACTAACTTTTCAAAGTGAAAGATTATCAATATGACTATATATTACTGACTATATGGCAGCTACATCCTTCTCCTGGTCTTGCTTTCTACCTTGTATCTTCTGAAAGTCCCTTTTAAGATCATCCTCAGTCAAATACCACAGTCTCTGATTTTTTCTCTCCTATTAAGTTCCAACTTCTCGACTTTCTCAGCCCCTTTTCTCCCCCTATTCCCATTATTTTTTCTCCTTCCCTCACTCCTCTCATTTCTATCAAAGCTAATAGCTTTTTATCTTTCCCCGCTTTTATTTCCAAGCCTTCTTCTGATCACCTCATATGGTATTGAATTTTACATTCTCCAAGCAATTTTTTGCAATTTTTTGCTCCAAGCAATTTATTGTCAAGCAGTATCCTTGTGCACTTTCAATGACCAATATCAAACACAATCCTGTCAGCTCCACAAAGTGTTATTCTTCTCAGATATCAGAACAGGCACAAGAGTGGACCTATGTCTCCTTTTTGCATATTTGTTTGTGTTTTTTTTTTAAGGACATGCTGCCGAGCTGTAGTTGAATAGCACATGATAAGGTCTAACTTCCCAAAGCCTTCCCTCGGTCTCTGGCTCAGACTGAGTTCCCTTTGAAAAAATGATGCTTCTGTTGACACGCATGGAAGATTTCCAAGAATCATTCTGAACTCAATCAGTTATAAACGGCAGCAGACTTCGGTTCCAATGAGTGCAAGCAAGTTTTAATTCATCTTGGATTTGTCACCATAAAATCATATTGTTAACAGAGGGGTAAGATATGTCCTGTGTCTTGAGATGAGTGATCAGCACAGACAAATTTTCAGCATAACAGACCTTGGAGATACAGCTGGATTTCTCACACATGTACAACAACAGCTAGTGCTCTTAAATCATGAGGGTTTATGGTACCCTCCTGAGCAAGCAGGTAAATCTACTGATCAGAACTGATTTGCTGCTGCCTTGTCACAGAAGAAAAATCTCAAATTATTTTGCTGCCAAAAATAGCCAAAAGAATAACTGCACTGATTTTCAATTAATTCTAAGCTAACTGGAAAACAGCAAGAATATTATGTTTTCAACATACTTCCATCCATGATGCACTTCTTGTCTAGAGTTTCAATGTGCCTCAGATGAGGATGTATTAAAGGGTAATGTAAAGTTTAGTAGTTTTTATTACATGAAAAGAAGTATGTGTATGGGCTCTGATTCCTTATTCCATACTGGCTGTTAGCAATTTATTTTTTGTCCTTTTGTTGCCAAAAAAATGAGCATTTTTATGCTCATTAGCTACAGACATTAATGAAAATAAACTTCTCAACTAGCCTTACATTCCAACTATGGGGTTTTTTTCCATTATTTTTTTTATTCCTGGTACAAAAGTTTCCTGCATCTGCCAGGCAGCATGTTCTCAGTAGATGGGAGAAAAACATGTCAGGTACTCCCTGATGGCTTTATGAGCCCTACATGTGCTCTTTGCCCAAGGCAGTATTCTTTATGTCAGCAAAAAAATGCCAAGCAATGGCTTTCAAGAGATGTGGAGCAAGAAAGAGGATGCAGTGTGAGCATTGCTATATGTTTAAATATGCAAAGAGAATTGGGAAGAAACCCTTATGATCTTTACACTCTGAATTAGACAAATATGCAAAAATAGATAGAAGCCTCCGGATTATTCTCCAATTCTTATTCCAATATCAGAAACCTGTGCCTGGAGAACTCTAGGCCCTCTTTGCAGTACCAGCTTCCTGTTTAACACTGGGTAAACTGTACAGATGTTTTTTAGTGTTTACCCAAATTAGCATTTTAAAATATCTCCACTGATTACATTTTTTCCACTTGTATAGCAGCACTTAATCAATACGGTTATACCACAGGATCCAAAACACTGTCACCTTCAAAATCCTTGCATAACTAGAGGCAAGGGACCAAACATTCAGCTCTGCTTCTTTTCATATGCAGCTTAAATATGCATCTCCGCAGTTAATTGCAGTGCTATCCAAAAGAGCCTGACCTGACAGGCTAAATGCTGTACAAAAATGTGACAAAAAAACAAGTGCTCCCCAGAGAACGTGCAAAGTAGGGTGAAATACAAGATATAAGCAAAAACAAAAAGAGGTGACAGGAAATAAATCTCCAAGTAAAAGTGCAATCACTACCTGTGTTGTAAGTGGTTTATCATACCAGCTTCATGATTAAATTTAGAACAGAAACAGCTGCTAGCTAACCACATTCACTGCAGTTGGGTGTATGAGCTGCTGCTACATATTCTTTGCAGTGTTTTGTCTGTTCCTTATCCTTCTGCACTTTACATTTTCCAAAATAAGAGTTCTGTGAACAGTGCGATGATACACAACATTATCATTCAGGTTCATTATGCAACCAAATATTTGCATAAATTAGCAAATGATACAGACACATATTTTGCTGCAATTTTGATTTTAAATCTAACCGAGAGGCTTTTGCTGATGAAATACTGTCTTCTCTTTCTTTGCTGCTTTGCTCATAACATTTAGAAATGTGGCAGGCTTAAATTCCTGATGTTCTAAGAATGTTCACCTTGACAGTAGGACAAGGTCTTACGTTCCTATATATTCAGAACCATGACACTAATCCGTATTCATGGAGAGAATAAAGCCCAAAAACATTATGAAAATTAAAAATAAAAAAAAAGGAGAGAGAGAGAAGGGGAGGGAGATATTTAATTTGAATTCATTCAGTAATTCTTCATCTATATGCTTGGCTTCTACTTACAACAATGCAAGGATGTGCAGAAACACTCCTTAAGAATTTTACATGCCATTTATACTAATCAGAATTAAAGTTCACCTGAATACTAACAGTATTTTTCTTCAGGAGGAGAAATAGCTAATAAAAACCTATTACAAGTGCATGAAAGTAAACAAACCCATTTTTTAAGCAACAAAATTGTTTTAGAAAATCAAAAAAGTGAAACTGTCATAAAACTGAGGATTTGCCTGCCACAGAACCTAACTTTCAGTTTGATTATGCTATTTAAATGACATCTATCTGCATTTTAATCCTTGCTTGAAAGTCTGCTGGCAGAATTAATAATTATGATCAAAACCCATGAAAGTCCATGCTAATGATAAGATAAAGAACTTACTCCCACCTCCTACAGTGAGAAGCTAATCTTCCTCAGTGTCCTAATCTACTGACATACAGGGTTTGATCTGAAATAAGCTCTTAATAATGAACAATCTGGCTATGAATATGATTCTGCTGAGCAGAAAATTGAAGATTAAAGAAGGAGCTGTGTAGAAAAATTTCTCTCGTTCAAGGCTCCTTCTTTAGTGTGTCTCTCCCACTTTCCCCACATGGGGAAAAAAAAGCAAAACACTTTTTTGACAGTTGCTGCCACCTTAAGGACATACACTGCCAGAGCTGGTGCAAGGAGGTGTCCAAAGTGTCTGACTTGCCACGGCTTATGAAGGTACCACTTTGCATTTTTCTGAGATTAGGAAACAAAATCTGCAAGCTGACATTACCTTCAGTGCACGGGCTCTTTAATGGAGAGATGTCTGAAAGCCAAGTGTATTCTTTTGACACACAGTCAAGGAGCTTGGATTTGGCACTTAAGGGAGCCAGCTTCCTGCCTGTTCAGTTTAACAAAATTAATCTTCGTGTGCATGTACTTTACAAAGCACAGGGAGGCAAAACAAATTACAATTAATATTTATTTACTTCTGTTTGAAACCTGCAAGCAGAGCAGAGGCATTACTGCAGCTTAGCAGACACCTCAACGCTACAACCAACTCCCTCAGCCAGATAAGGCAGGCTTGAATAAACCACTGAGGAGCAACGAATTTCAAAAGTTCAAAAGAGTTTCAGAAGCATCAGGCAACTCCATGTTTGGATGCCACAGGTATTCCATGCCTGGTATACCCTTGAGGGAAGGTGGAAATACACAGCATGGAAAATCAGGGCTATTTCATTCTATCTTTAATTGAGCATCCAGACATTTCTGACAGGCAATCTTACTGATATCATCTGACCTGTGACTGAGCCCCTTCACTGGCATAGCAGATATCTAAGGACAGCTAATGCAATCCACATAAAGGAATGTCAGTCATGTACTGACTTTTGGAGTGTTTGTTTTTTTTTTAACCGTTTTGATTAAACAAGTATGGCCAGAAATTTAAAGATGTAAACATGCCCCCAACCATCCGGAACACTAAACAGTTCAACGAGGCTTTGAAGTATAAGTACATAAATGGAAACATGTTTAGTTTAGCGATATACAAACTACAAAATTTCTGTACTTGTATCGATTTTGATGCACAAGACAAGAAAAATAACAAACACAGCATTTTAAAAATAAGTGCTTCATGAGATAGCCTCAATCAAAAGCAACCATGTTTTTCCAATTGAATACAGATATTTGTTCGTAGGTTCATTCAGTCACACAACTCTCCTCAGGAAGGAGTGTTTATTTTGTCTAAATTCCTGGTTGAGCTCTTTGAGAAAAAATGGTGCTTCCACCAAAGCAAGAAAGCTTAAAATGTGGGCAAGAACACGTAATGAATGGTGAAGAAAATGGTGATTCTTGTCCACTATCTGCTTATAGCAGTACTGTACAGGGTGATGCTGGCAGCTTGGTGAAGGCTCCAGGTGTTCCAAGAAGACTAATGCCCAGGCCAGGCCCTCCTCCAGCAACCACTTCTGCACAAATTGGAAGTGAAAGTGACACCTTGTCACTTTGCCACAGAGCCAGGCAGGGCCTCCAGAGTGCAGGCAGGGCAGGATTGCAGAGCAGAGCAGGAAAAAGAGCTCGCCCTGAGCAGGTGAGGCTGCACAGGGCCTGGTGGCTGTGGGGCAGGCAGAGACCTCCTCCTGCAGTATGACTCACCACACAAGTGACCCCACAGCAAAGCGGGGGCCTGGGTGAGCCTGCTGGCAAGCAAAGCTTCTCTTCATAATTTTCTCCGGTTCCCAGACCCAGGTTTAGTTATGCCACCTTTTGGCCATTTGTTTCTGACTTCTTCCTCATCTTGTTCTTCAGCCAAACTCAGAGATTTCCAGAGTCCAGTCAAAAGCCCTCTGGTTTGATGTGAGGCATCCTTCTATCACACTGTAAAATGCTTCTGGTGACATTTCTCATTACAAGTTACCTCACGAACCTTTGGTTGCATCTCACGGTTACTGCTGGGAAGCACCACAGCCTTTTCCAGCAGCAGCTGTAGGCACCAGCACAGCCCCAGTGTGCCACCTGCTCTCTGAAGAGCTGCTCTCAGCTGATCTCATCAGACAGGCCACAGGGACTTTCTGACAGAGATGTTGGGACTCAGGTGTTCCCAAACATTGCTGATAAACATTCCAAATTTATTCTACAGCGAGAAGGAATTATGATCACCACATTGGACACAGCAAGCTCTGAGTAGATTTTTGCTCTGGTCTAGAATTTGTATTGGAGAAAAAAACATGAGAGGAGAGGGGAACTTCAGGTCAAGGACAGCAGAAAGTAATGGAGGCTATTTGTCAATCCGAGGCCACTAATTGCCTTAATGACCCTGTGCAGCCCCAGCTGGGCCCTGCACCTGCAGGCCATTTAAGCTCAGCTCAGAGTGCTGCCTTTAGCACAGCAGTAGGAATGGTGGCACTGTGCAGAAGGGAGCAAGGCATGGACAGGTAAGAGGTAGCAGTCTGCAAGACCCAGGGTAGCTTGCTTTGATTTCTGTCTGGTGATACCATGTAAGAAGGAAGGGAAGGGGACTGTTGTGGGCTCCTTAGAGGCCTGAGTGTGTGGAGACCTTGAGGAGCTGTGAGGTAGGTGTTACTACTTGCCTCTACCGCTGCTATGGTTAGCTAGGAATGTGAGTGTTCTTAAGCTTCAGATTAATATTGGGTATTTCGTCAGCAGTTTGTTGATGTAGCCCTAATTTAGTTTGTTTGAAGTACTGTTGCAAAGATTTTTAGAAGCATTTTATGCTCAGCTTGTCTCAGTTTTGAGAGCACGCTTAAAATATCTGTGGGCACTGGAGTGCAGTGTTTTTTCTTAAATGGTCATCTGCAAAGGCTTTCAGTTTAATCAAAATCTGAAGGTGCTCTATGCTTGTGAAACTTTAGTAGGTTTGCTTTTCCAGAAGAATGATTGTTTAAAGCACAATTTGCTCAGCTGGGTAAATTTGCATAGAACTATTACTTACTGGTGAGGCCTGCCCTTCTCCTCTTATTTGATTTCTGTCCCAACTATGACTTTTAAGAGATGTTTATTCAATATTTGCTGTTAATTTTCAGTCTTCTGTGTGGTTAAATATGACTGCAGAAGTTTTTCTCAAATACTGCATCTTGACTGTAGGAGTCATTTCAAGCAGAGTATGTATAGGATGTTGATTTTTTTTTATTTTTTTTTTTTTAATTACCATTATTATTTTATTTTTTAAGCTCCTCAGTGTTTTTTAGCTTCAGAAAATGTTAGATACATTTCAACCCGTGGGAATTATTCCTACAGACTGTAGAGAAGTGTTTTTAAATATAGTGGAAATTCTTGGCAATGAGGCTAGGGCACTTGAATGTAGACTTAGTGTGAGAATATAAATAATAGCTAGGATGTATTTTTCTATCACCTTGAACATGAGATTTAATCTGTGGTGCTCTCCAGCTATTCTGCTGTCCCTGAAAATATCCTTCCCCTAAGAACTGGGTAAAGGAGGCAGGAAGAGTTATCTATGAAATGTATAGTGCTGAAGTATAGCTTAATTAAATGTGGGACCGTATTTCAATGTAGTGTCTTTTTGGTAGCTCCATCTGTTGATGGAGTGGTAGATAAAGGCAAGTGATTTCCTACCTGAGAAGACTAGCAGGCTCTTTAGGGGTCTAGGCTAGATCTGAGGTAAGGCAACAGCCCCTGCTGCCTGCACTGAGAGGGAATAGGGAGAGTTGAGAGCAGACTGCCTTCTGTGTGCTGGTGCTCTGGGCACAGAAGGAGTGACTGCAGGAATTCATACATTACAAACCAGTTTCAGCTGCCTTAGCTTTGTTCAAATTGATTTCCGGCTTTTCTTTCCGATGGTAAAGTGGTACTACATTTGGAAGCCTTGAAACCTTGAAGTAATGTTCTGTCTGGTACAAACAAAGCCCCTAGGAATACATCCATAATGACTGTTTGAGACTTGTCCTTCTCTGAGGGATTACTTGTTTTCTTGTTTGCAGCAACTTGAAAAAGTAGCCAGGCTTGAAGCCTAGCCCAGAGCTTTCAGATAAGCTTTTTTAATAGTTCTCTAATTTACTGAATGCATCTTACTAAATCATCCTCAAGTTGTTTACAAATGGAATTAATTAAAACTTGTAATAATCAATGGAATATATAAGTATAGTGTAAAACAATGCTAAAGAAAAAAAATTGGAAGAAAAAAATAATTGTTTCAGGTGACGGAAGAGCTGGGTATGGATCTCAGCAATGCTAGTCCACCTCCTTTCCCATCACATTTAAAACTTATCTGAGACTGCATTTCAAGTTATGCAAGTCATCAGCTAATGCGTTGACATAATGTCCACCCACTGAAGACCTTCAGTTCTTCCAAGGAGCAACTTGGAGAAGAAAAAACAGCTTTATTTTCAAATCAAGGACAGTGAATTTGGAGGTTGAATTTCAAACAAGGAAATGAGCAAGGAGAAAAGTGCAAACAGACAAGCAGTGTCAAACAGCAAGTGAATAAAAAAGCATAGGGATATGCTTGCCCATCAAGGAGCTCTGTAGGGCATGGGAAGATCAGCATCAATCGCTCAGTACTTGCCCAGTATAATGCAAGGGATGGCCATTAAGTCAGCAGGTGAACAGGGGAACTGAAAGGCTGAGAGAAGTGCAAGTCCTTTGATGCTCATTGCCCCTGCTGGGATCATGCAGATTGTCTTAAACCATTCCATGAGTAGAACAGCCAACTCAGCATGGCAGTTGCTTCTGGCTTTTTACTTGAGGAACTTGGAGTGGAGAGAATGATACTTTTTTTTTTCTTAATTTTGAGTTATAGACACGTAGTGTTGAAGAACACAGTATGCTGTGGACTGCAAAATACAAGCAGGAGAGCCCCAAGAAAACAGTGTTACATCTTGTATCCCCTGTTGCCTGCTGCTTATCTCTTTCTCTCCTGATTCCTCCTTGGCTGAATGCTGCAGGTTCACATTCTTTCACAACGCTTCTCTAATCATACAAACACCACGTACACAAATCTTTGCTGCCCATACACAAATGTCTTAATTGATTAATTGCCTTCTAACAATTGCTTTCTTAACGTTCGGTCATAACTTTTTGGATGTCAGTTCTACAACATAAACATAGACATAGCCTCAGTTGTTTAATTAACCCCCTAACGTTTGTGCCCCTTCACACTGGGTCATTGTTCTGGTCATTCTTCTATCCTTGGACAGAGACAATCTTGGAAGGAGGATAGAGGGGAGTATCTTGAAGCCTTTCTATGGCATCCTAACATTCCCACAAAGTGGGACAGTTCTGCTTTGTGTAAAGGTCCTGACTCCTTGAAAGTTTGTTAAATGCATTTTGCTTCTGCCGGTCTAATGAACGACCTTACAATATGTTTTCTAGCTCAGAATACTATACCCATACTGTTTAGAATGTTCAAAAACTATTGCAGCTTTGTGAGAAAGTATTTGTTGGGTAATTCAGTAACGATGTTTCTAAAATATGTTACTAATATGTATGTGGTATTCGTATTCTTACTTTCCACAACAGCTGTCTCTGAGGATACGTTACAGTTTAATTCTTTAGATCAATTTCCCTTTTCAGTGTGGAAACAACACTTTCACTTCCCACATCAGTGAAGGAATGTATGATTTGTTGCAGGTCTCTTGCTTCCCTGTGCTTTTCAAGACACTAAAGTGGTGTTTTTTGAGAACAACTCATCTGTTTTGATGAGAATTAATGATAGTGTTAGTATCAATTTTGTCGATTATATTGGGTAATTAGCAAAAAGGATTGGGAAATCTTAACTGATCTCCTGACCTAGCTGGACTTACGGCTTTACTAACTATGTTAGTAAGTTAGTTATGATAGTAGGCATACGAACAGATCAGATTATGGTGTTAATTCCATTAAAAACTATGGGGATATTTAGATTATATGTTTTGAAAAGTAGTAGAATATTATTTGCATGAAAGGCCAGCTTTTCTGTGTCCAAACAGCATCACTGTGCTTAAATGATACCAGCTTTGGGAAATGCTGAAGGAAAACTGTTTTGCATGAGTTTTTTCTATAAGCCACACTTGAAGTTTTGTTAAATGGCTGTGTGGATGTGTTCTGCCATATTATTCCATGATACCTAACACTGCCACAGTGTAATAAGAGGGCCCTATATGCAGAGGTGGGTAATGCTTGTAAGCAGCTTGAAATAAAGCACCTTAATCCAGTGTGTCAGAATCTGTACTGAACTGCAGCAGTTCTGAGTGTACTTTGTAGACCAAGCTTTCTACTTTTAGTAGGAGGAGAAATATGCAGGGGAGACAGCAGTTTGGGCAGTGTTTTTCTTGATGTTATTTGTGTGCAAGCTAGAGTAGCATAAAAGCCAGCACTTTGACAAGGAAGAAAACAGTTGATTTGTTTGTTGTTACTAGGAGAAAAAGTATTGCTCTAATTATGCAAGCATTTGCAAATACTATTTGGAAGATGTCAGAATAGAATTTGAATCACTGGAGCTATTAAATGTAGTGCCAAGCAGTTTTCCTTACAGATGCTTGCACTACAAAGCTAACCCAGAAGTCCTTTATTGAAAGCTGGGTCTGTTTGGAGAATATCAATCCTGGTCTAATGACCAGGATGGGTGTAAGGTCCTTATTTAAACGAATAGGAAATGTCTGTCTGCAGATGTTGGCTACACAAATTGTATCATCTGTGTGTCTTCACAGACAAAATAGCTTCCTTTCTGCTTTCTTGCAGGGTCTGGTATTCTTCAGAATATCAGCACTGATTTCAGCAGTACCAGCTCTTATTCCCTGTTGAAGTGTTAACCATATCCCTCCTTTCAAGCAGGTTGTGGCTTCTGAAATGGAAACACTTAATTTAGATCAAACATCACAATAATTTGTGATATAATTTTGAGGATAGTTTCTAGTCCAGGCAACCTGCTGTGCTCCACCTTCTTGACCTTGTGCAGCCAAGACTTGAATTGCCTGCTAAATAACCTACTGATGTCAAATGTTCTAGCAGCACTGTTTTCAATGAAATATATTTATAGCAGTGCTTTTCCTGGATGTGCTGAGAGTGCTGTGATCTAATTTCTTTATTGTAGGGTTATGTGCAGCTTCAGACACAGGGTAAGAAGAATAAAATCTCCAACTATTTCTATAACAAAACAAATGGACTACAGAAGATATGAGTTACAGAAACTTGTCTTGCATACACTCTGTTTTCCATAGTTCAAGAACTGAAATTGAGTTCTGTAAATGTTTTTATAGTTCAAGAACATTAACTTCAGGAATATTCTGAACCTGAGGTTAAGAGTTGTAGGTGCCAGGAGCCTGGACAAAGCAACAACTAATAGTGATATTTTAGATTCCTGGGGAAACAAAGTCATGTTTCTGGCTTGATCCTGTTCATTTTGCATTTTTTGTCACAATTGCTTGAATCAAACGCTCATCTGTCCACCAAAAAAAGGGGGGGAGCAAATGCTGAATGTAAATCTGCAGTAAGGAAGGACACAATCAGAATACTGCAAACTGCCTTGATTCTGCAAGTAACGACATAAGACCATAAGCAATTTCTAGCTGAGACAGTGACTTACAAGGCTGTTTCACACTGTTTCCTAGGCAATACTTACTCATCTGGAAAATAACTGCTTGTGAATGCACTGTACAGACTTCTGGGTTACTCTCATAGATGTCACTGTTATGAGTGCTCTCAGATACTCTTGTTGCTCTCTATTCAGACTAACTTGAGTCAGATGCTATCCAGTGAATGGAGTTAAACCCATGTAAGATAACCAAAAGATTGGGCACCTGTGTTGTAGTATCATTTGATGTATTGAAAAAGCAGCAATAAAGGCTAGGAAGGTTTCCACGTTGGGTGGAATAAGATACCATGCATATGGAAGAAAATCCTGTGTACGGCATTTACCTCCAACACAGGATATGAACTGCTTGAAGGATATGACTGATCATAAATGATTAATAGATATTGATTCTAGATCTAGATTCGTTATGTCTGTATGGGAACTGCTGAGTCATGGCCTGAACCTCTGATCACCTGAGGTGAGCACTGAGTCAGCCAGAGGAGCACAGGTGAAGGCAATTCTCCTGTGCTGCCGGAAGGGGTGGAGCCTGGCTGCACCTCTCCTAGACCTATTTAAGAGTTGGCTACCAGTGGGGAAGGGTCTCTTCTGGAGATCTGCTCTGCTGGAGTTTTGTAAGCGAGCCCAGGACTGGGGTAAGCTTTCTATCTATCTGTTATCATAATCTGCTTTGCCAAATGTTCTTGTTTATTTTGTAATTATAACATCTTAATATTCACTGATTATACAATGTCAAAAGATAAAACAAGTCATTCTGCATTGTAAGTCTTTCACACACTTAATAACTTATGTGTTAAGGTTTTAAACAATGTTTTATTCAAATGTTACTCCTTTGGCATGGCTGGATTTTAGAAAAGGGTGCTTTCCTGTTTTCCTTCTTGTTTGTATCATCTCTGGTAGAAAAGCTACTTGGTCACCTTTCTCTCTTGTGTTGCATGAGTCTCACTGGCTTTCCTTATTCTTTCTGATCCGTGTATGTGATAGGCGTGTTTGGCCAGAAGTGCTGTTGGAGGAAAACAGCTTTAGATGAGCAGATGATGCAACAGTTTCACTTCCTTGACTTCAGTGAAGTAGTGTAGATTTGAAGCAGTTAAATTTGTGTATGTTGAGGCTCTTATCCAGGTCTCTCAGGCTACCTAAGCTAACAATAAAAATAATATCAACTTGTTGTAGGATAACAAGAATGTGGCTAGTGGTCACCATGTGCCTTTGTGTGCATCATGGCTGCTCCTGTCTGTGGCAGTAGTAATTAGAGAAAGCGGCAGGAATTGTTTAGCTTGTCTTTGATTGTGACAGCTCTTCAGGCTTGTGTAAAATCACTCTGGACTTTGACATATGAATGCTATATTCAGTGCCCTTCATGTGGTTAGGTTGCCAGATGTTCAGGGTTTTGAACATATTTGTGACTATACATCCCAAATGAATCTAGCTTTCTATATACTTGTACACTGGAAAGCAGGATTTTTCTTCAATACCCTGAAATAAGTGAAGACTTGGAGATGAGGTAACTTTTTCAAGGATTAATGTGGCAGCACAATTTTAAATGTACTCTGAATTTTTTTGGCTAATAGCTGATACTTTTCTTAATGATTAGTTTTAAAATCCATCATTTAATTATTAGCTTGAAGGACACTGCAAATGAGCACCATAGGTACCGCATTTACATGTTTAATTGGATTAGTCTCCTGACTTTCAGATCCTAGTAATTAATTTGTCTGGACATTTTTTCCAGATAGCTAAATGATTAATCTTTTGTATTTCGGTGCATGGATTCACATCATACATTTTTACATTGAAGTATTAATAGTTCCTCATCAATATAATTCTGCTATTGCTACATGACTTACTGCTAGAACAAACATTGAAATAAGTAGAAGTTATTACTTAACATAACTATGCTTTAATTTTATGAGTAAGTGAACATATTACATAAATGTTCATCAAATTGTGAAATAGTTTGAGAATGTGATGCCTAATCTTGTGTGAGCAGAATCGGTAAACAAACATTTCCTATGTTCAATTTTATTCATGTTTGATAGCTATCATAGCTATTTGGGCAAAATGGTTGTCATCATCATATGCTGAAAAGTGTCTTTTTCCAAAGTTTAACAACCTGTGTCTCCCATTAGACATCCCTTCTGCTTGCATGGTTTTGTGTGCTTATAATGCATCTTACACAATGAATCATTGATTCATTTGACTTCTGGCATGACAATATCTCAATCTGTTACTTTCATTACTAATAAATAATACTATGTCTTCAGAACCTTCCATAATTTAGGCCTCTTATCAACCATGATGCTTTTCAGTTTGGTTCTGTGATTGGAAACTAGCAGGTAGGAGGCAGGTCATCTTTAGAAGCCCATGCAGCTGCTGTTAATTACATATCTACTGCGAGTCTTGCAGGGGCAGCTTCTAAAAAAGATATATATTTTTAAACTGAAATGTTACTACATGAAAATATTAGTCAGCTATAGTAACTGCACTCGTGAACTTCCATATGCTGTTACCCTATCCATAAGGCTATGAATTAGCAAAGCCATCAGTATGTGACTATTGTAAGGATATTACTGTTGCTTGTTTTTATTTCAGAGTTTATTTCACTGTAAGTTCTTGTGTTAGTTTGTGTATGCTTAGCATATAGTCATCCCAAATAACGCTTGGTGCCTTCTGTGGAGGTTCCAGTTCTACCTCTCCAAGTCTCTTCCAGGTCTGAAGTGTCTCTGGGTAACTACATGAGTAAAACAAAAATGAAATCAAAAGCATGTCTATTAGGAGTATATATTCAACAGACTAAATACTTCTGTGGTGAATATTAGGATTCTTCCCCTAGTTTTTTTTTTACATTTATTATTGGTGAACAGGAGACTAAAATACCAGTGGTGTGTCAGAACAGACTGCTTTAATAGTGACAAAGAAAGAACCCAAAATATAGAACTTGAAAAATTACATCTCTTCAGACATGTTGAGGCCATAAGCTTTCCTAGCCAGATCTTATTCCATTATTTAAAAAAAAAAAAAAAACACCCCAACATAAGCCAAATGTTAGACAGTCCCTCTGGCAAAAGGCCAAAGCTGAACTGTTAGAAGAATATGAAAAATCCTGTTATGCAGGTTTCATGGGACTTCAGGCTTCAACTCTTAATATATTGCTATTTCCAAGTTCATTTCCTTAGGGGAGGGCTCTAGTGTCTTTACCAGTAGAAAATGCCTGTTTCTAAAAAGATTTGCAATGGATTTGATTTTCCACAATCATAACTGAACAAGATAATCCCTACAGGATATTTCAGGGCAAGAGCCATGACAGCACACCCAAGAGCAATGACTAACAGAAAATTCAACCGATATTAATAATCTCTTATTGCAGGCATTACTATCTTATTCCACTTGCATGGAAGTGAGGCAATGAGCCTGTATAAAGCAGTGCCAGCAGGGTGTACAGGGATCCCTTTTTAATGATTTATCACTGAGCAGGCCTATTAAGATTACTTAGTGTTGTGCAAGTTCTTTCCTTTTTTCTCATGCTTCTGTAGCTGAACCTACCAGACCACACTGGTCCCTTCTTCTCCCAAGTGGCACATATAATTTCAGTTAAATACATCTGGAGTTGTTTTGTAAATGGAGACACTGGTGTAACATGAGTGAAACTGCTCCCTACCCCAAACTCCACTAAGGTGGAGCTTGAAGCACAGCTGTGATGCTCTCATCTTCCGTAGCAGAAATAGTCTTGAGAAGGTCTGCCCACCAGGGGAACTTTAACAAGTTTCTGTAAGTCACTTGCGGCCATTTCTGCTAGATAAAGCAAGAAGTGTGTGAGCAGCAGAGTGGTGATCACACTAATTGTACAGGAAAAAGCTGTGACCTCATCTTCTGAGTGTCTGTGTTCAAGCTTTAATTTTGTTTATTGCTTTTTTTTTATGGTGTCCCTTTTATTGCAGTAATGCACAATGGAAGCTGTGCTATGACTTGAGAAATCTGATTATTGTGATTTATTGATAGAAATCATAAGTAGTCATGCTTGGGCTTAATGCTTCTGGGTTCAGAAAATGTATTCTAATTGATTTAATTTCCTAATTCCTCACAGATTCTGGAGAACTGCTAGGTATTTCCTGAAATACCTATTTAAATAATTGTTCCTAAGCAACGAAGAGTAGAAAGCAGCTGTCAACTCCTTGAGATTTGGCTTTGCTCAAGCAGGAGTCTTGGTGACCAATTCAACAGCATTAAAGGTGGGTATGGGCTAGGTGGAGCAGGAAAACCGTAGGCTGAATGTCATTTGTGAAGCAAATGAGTTGGCACTGGTTGATGGCACACAAGCCCTCATTAACTTTAAAGAATGAGCGAATGATTTGAATATATTACTCCTTTGTTTTTCTCTTCAGGAGGGCAGGCTGCTCCTATGTGGATATGAGAGTGAAACTACATTGGGATCCTGAAGTAATATAGCTCTGTTAGTTATCTAGTGATGCTTATTGGCTTGGGCACAATGCCATGCTGGTGCAGCTGTGTGGCTTCCTATTACAGGGCTTAGATCACTTGGCTTGCTACCTGGGGAATCTGGTACACTCATGTAGATCTTAAGTGCTGCTTAAAATACATAAGAGGAAAAGAACAGCACTCAATTCTCCCAGCCCAGACTAGTGCTGTTTCAGTATTTCCTTCATTGCTTTATTTGGTATTCATTCCTGCATATTCCATAATTCTGCTGGGATAATTGAAAGGGAAAAAAATGTATGCTGCAGTAAATACTTCTTGAATGAGAAGATGATGGAACTGTGTTGTTACTCAAGTCCCTGTGTTTTGGGTATGTTTGGTACACCACAAAATTAGGGGTGCACAAACTTAGAAAGTATTAAAAGATAAAAAGGATGTCTTAGCTTGAAATTTGTCTTGTACCAGCTGGAGGGAGGCACAGATACTCTCCCTGCACTTTCTCCCAGGCAGGCAGCTTGGATCACTTCTCATGACTACATAAGCAATGGAGGAAGTTCAAAAGAGGTCCACTAAGGACTCAGGTTGCCCTTGGTTACAATTACAGGTAGATAAATTAAAAAAAAAAAACCTAGCTCAGTGTATTTTTGGCATCTTGATACTGTGCTCTCTGCTCCTTGTGTCTTCCAAATCTTGTATGCTGCAATCCACTGACAAAACCAAACTTTATTACTGTCAGCACTTCAGAATCAATATCAATGCAGAAAAGCAAGCTGGATTCCCCTGAGCCTCACAAATCAAAACTTAAATTGTCAATTGGGTTATGATCCTGCATCCTTTGTGGTGGATGATGCCTGGTAATGACAACGGAAGAGTACAGCTTGATTTATAATTACCAAAATGAATGAGCTTGCTGTGCTGACAAATCAGAAATGTAATTCTGACCTGAAATAAGAGTGTGACTGTGTGGCTAAGCCTTTTAAACAGAACTTTTTCTCTTGTGAATTGCCTTTCACAAACAATGCATTTGTTTACTTGCTGATAAGATTTGTAACCTGAATCAATATTACTCCAGCCTTTGTTTGATGCAAGGATGTAGATACTAGTTACAACAGTGAATCACTTGCATGCTCAGAGCTCAAATAATATAAATTAAGAGAATCTGTGACCTTCACCATTTCAAACCTAGTCCTACTCAGTTAGGAGAGAATTGCATTTTGACAACTGTATGACCATCTGTCTGAAATGAGTGATGTGAGCTCCCTGGGCAGTCACTAAAGTTTAGTTCCTAGGCTACTATCAAAACCATCACTGTTGAGTACTTCATTTCCCAGCCTCAGGAGATGGGAATTACTGCAAATGGGCACTGAGCCCAGCCCCTGCCTTACTCCTGCAAATAGGTTATGCAAAACCCTTGAAGGGCTGAGTCCTTGGCGAAGAAAGGAGGGACCTGCAGTATGGTATTATAAAGCAAGAAATCCTCTGCTGAGCGGTGCAGAAATTGAGGACTTTTGTCAAAGTAATGTCACATCTATAATGTTCTTTCTGCATATATACCACTCAGTCTGTCTAGATGCTTTTTGTTTTATAGTCTTGGAAAAGTGTACTTTTGCATTTATTGTCTTTTCCTATGTACCTGTCTCAGGTTAGATATGATGATTTCATAATTGGTTTATAACTGGATTTGAAAATTGTTGCAATTAGGCTGCACACATTACACCATTCCTTGTTTAGAGAAGATTAAACAACACTGAAAGAAAGCATTTCACCTTTTGTGGAATTCATCGCGCACACAGCTCAGAGTTGTTTAGGGTACAAGAGAAATTTCCCTTTGTCTTTGAGTCTCTACAATAATTTCTCCAGAAAAAATGTTTCTGTGCTGTGATTTATGCACATAGTTGAGCTCTTACAAGAACACTGTATCTCTTCCCTAAGGTGTGCAGAAAGCTATATACTTCACACTTATGGTTAAGGTTCAGTGCTGGTGTTTTCACACATTATTAATGCAGGTAGGAGAACTGAAACCTTGAATGACTGTGCTGTCCTCTTCTGTCCCTGTAAGCCCACAAGCTGCATGCAGTTATGAACACAAAGGCAAGAGCAATAATACACCAGAGAACTGAAAGCTGCGAAGACTGAGAACTTCATATAAAGAGAGAAAATGAGTCTTCTGCTGTAAGCCTTAATACAGACCAGATTCATCCTATAAGAAAAGAACTATCATTGATATGGGGTTCATTCCTTATTCCTTAGAGCTAGGTTATGAAGAAAGGTTACAATGTAAGTCTATAAATAAGGAATGTTCTTTCTATCTGTATGGATTTGCTAGCATTACTTTACGGCTTAATACAGAAAAAGTTTTCATACTGAGGAAAAACATGGAATGAGGAAATGTGTATACAGAACATTAGGTCACTTTGCTGGACTTACCAGTGAGGTTGTGCCTCACAAATAGCACAAACTAGCTTGTGGGAGGATTAGCTCCCAAGGTTAAACTCAATTGGAGGGCTGCGTGAGAAGTCATCTTGACAATAGCCATAGTAATGAATCCCATTCTTTTGTGGTAATGTTTTGAATCTTGATTCAGAGAACCCACCCTGATGGGGTATTTTGTGTGTAAAGCCTTTTAAATGTTTTTAGCTCATCTTTTTTTTTTTTTTTTTAAAGAACCTTGCACTGTGTGTTGCTGTGTGTATTATGTTCAATCAATGCTTTCCTCGTGCTTGAACCCTAGAAATTGTATTTTTGTCATTTTATTATTGTAATCTGCTATGCTGTTAGAATGTAATACCAAACGGTATTGTGTTATGACTTCTTATATTTAATGAGACACTATTGTTGATGGTTATAAGCTAATTTATTGCTGGTGAAAAGTGTTAGACTGGCAACGCCAGATCATAATGCAAGCCTTGCTCAGTTTACCCCTTCATTATTACTGAAATCCTGATGAATAAGAACTGAAAATATAGCGAGCAGTGCTCTCAGTGCATCTGAATTGGAGACCATTATTTGCAATCTGGCTGATGGAAAGTTTGTAGTGAACAACAGAAGGGATTTCCAGAGTTCTGCTCAGCATTCATTGAGTAATGTTAAATCAAGGTGCCTGTGAAGCATAGGTGAATGGTGTTTGCCTTCTGTTATGCTATCTGCTTTGCAATCCTGTTTTCTTTACCCCGAAGAATTAATGAAGCTATGCTGTAGGTGCATTTAAGAGGAGAGTTTGGTAGATGTGTGGAAGAGGTCTGAATGGGCATTTGAAGAGGAAAATCAGATGGTTTAAAAACTGTAGATGTACATAAAATGCTCCTTAGTAACTGCAAATAAAGTGAGCTTCTGGCAGGGTTCTCAGTTCAGTTTTTTGCTCATATGTGATTTGTCAATGTGGACAATCTCCTCAAGGAAGAGGTGATGATTGATAAAGTGTATAGGTAACACTGCAGATCTCAAATTCGAAGATATGGATGGCTTGGTAAGATAGGGACTGGCAAATATGAGATTTTTTTCAACATGGTCAAACCTAAATATGTCCATAATCAAGATAATAATAATAATACATTATAGACTGTTCTGGCAGCAGTGACAATAGAAAGCAAGGCTGGCCTCTAGGAGGTAACCAGTTGGAAGACAAATGTCTCTGAGATTCTGTGGCTGGAAGGGCTATTCTAATTCCTGGACTTCTTAGTAGGGGAGTTCACCTTTGTTCTGTCAGCAGTGCTGTTCCATTAATAGTCTGGAAAGAGCAGCTCTTAAAGAGTTGCTGAAAATATTCCTTGTAATACAAGCCTAAGCATGCATTCAGCTTACTTTGTTGAAGAGCGAACTTTAGAACTGAACTTATGGTTAGTGTGTATGTGCATGGGAGGTAATAATGAATACTGTGGAGCTTTCTGCCCTAAGTAATGAAATGCTTTGGTTGAGGCTGGAAATTTTTAGATGAATTATTCTTTTTGTTTTTTTATACTTGGAATGTTCTTCCAAAGGTGGTTATTACATGTTTTGTAGATCTGACATCCGTAGAAAATGTAGAGGCTAGATTTAGTTTTAATACGCTGCTCTACTTCAAGAATAAAATAAATAATCATGAATCACAGAATTGTAGGGGTTGGAAGGGACCTCCAGAGATCGAGTCCAACCCCTCTGCCAAAGCAGGTTCCCTACAGCAGGTTGCACAGGTAGGCATCCAGGCAGGTCTGGAACATCTCCAGAGAAGGAGACTCCTCCACCTCCCTGGGCAGCCTGTTCCAGTGCTCTGTCACCTCACTGTAAAGAAGTTCTTGCGCACATTTGTGCGGAACTTCCTATGCTGCAGTTTCTGGCCATTTCCCCCTTGTCCTGTCTCCACCCACCACTGAAAAGAGTCCAGCCTCGCCATTCTGCCCCCTACACCTTAGATTCTTATAGACCTGGATCAGGTCCCCTCTCAGTCTTCTTTTCTCGAGACTGAACAGACCCAGTTCACTCAGCCTTTCTTCATAGGAGAGAATTACTCTGATTTGTCTAGCTCAGACATTCAGAGGCAATGCTCATTTGTGGATTTGCAATTAAAAGGCTCCTGATTTTGCTGAGGATAAAAGGACTACTTAACTACAATTATGAAAACAAAACTGAAAAGAGGGAGAACACATGAGTTTAAATGGAAATCTTGATTTCACCACTGTATGCAAAATTAGGTAGTTGAACTTCATTCCTAACTGCTAAGACTGTTAACATCTCTATTTTAGTTAATTTTTTAAAGTTTAGTTTAGCCAACGCATTCGTGTGGTTTTTGTGTACATCTATCTACTCTGTAAAGTTGATCCCTGACCTCCAGTAATTTTTTTGAGCCTTTTAATGTATTTGTCAATAACTTTCCAGCGCTGGGATTCTCAGGAGCTAATGAGATATTCCATGCACACTCCTGTTCAGTGGCATAATGCCTCCAGTTATGCAAGCCAAAAGTGCTCATTTGACTCTAATTAACTATTTAATAGTCCACTTAAGTTTTTCTAATCTTCTTGCTGTGCTCCTACTGTTTCTTATGCCCTCATTTTTCAAAGAAAATGTACTGGTATCCACTTATTTCTGCATAACTATGAAGAGTTTTTAATCAAATTGTCCAAAAAATTCAACTTATTTTATATGAACAAAACCAACCACCCAGCTGAAGTCTATTGGCTTCATGGCACCATTTAATAAAACCAACAGCCACATGATTGGAAACAAGCTTTCAAATTTCTTGTGCAACTCCTTAACAGATCCTGTTGCTATTTGAGCCAGTTTTGCTCTCTTCCTTGTGAGCAGAATGAGTCCTTTTGGGCAACATGTCTATCTTTTATCAAGTACCTGGATGTATTTGTCTCTGAGAGCAAAGATGTTTAATAAGAAACTGCTCCAAAAGATCACTTCACGGTACTCTAAATCCCAGAGGAAACATGATGCAAGTTCTTTCAACAATTCTCTTTAAGAAAAGCTCAGAGTGAACACTTACTGTTCTAGTGGTTTAATTAAGGTGAAAGATTAGCATAGTTTGTAGAATACTTTTTCTGTCTTGTAGAAAGAATAGTGATCTAGTAAAAATCGTTAATCTGCTGAGTGTGAATAGATGTTGAGATTAGAGCACAGTGCCTGACATCTGCACAGTGAATTATTTGTGGCAAGTTTTTTTTTTTTCCTCTGAATGTCAGTTGGTTTTATACATAACTAAATTCTTCAAGAATCTTTTCCTTCATCTGATAAAATAGACTGCCACAGCTGTTCAATCAGGGATTTACACTGCAAGCCAGAAAAGCGCATCAGCACATTTAGAGAAGGTCAGTTCAGGCCACAAAACAAACCATGTACATGTGTAAAGTTAAACTCCTGCCTTTCTGGATCAGAGTGTTAACAACACTCAGAAAAGCCTCTGCTCCATGACTATACTTTTATTAAGCAGATAGTAACTTAAGCCCTTTGAACACACAGGTATTTCACTCTCCTCAGAGAGCAAGTAACAAGATGAAACTTAGATGTGCCAGTAGAAATGATAAGTTACTTTATTTCTTAGTTCTCCTTATAAAGGGCAATTTCTTTTAATGCATGAAAAATTTAAATTATTGTGGTATTCAGTGGGAAAAGTGGAAGGACTGACTGACTTCTAGCCATCCTGTTGCCACCAGGGAATCCAATGAGGCAAACAGGAATCTTGTTCAGTGCTTAGGGGAAGCTGGCCATCTGGGAGCTGGATGCCCAGCCTGAGCACGGGCCATCAGAAGCATAAAGGGGAAGGGGAGAGAATGCCTTAAGGTTAGACTGCCCTTTGGCAGCAGATGGCACAGGAAAAGGCAGGGACAGAGCTGCTGATTCACTTTGTTCTTCCTCGGTTTGTTTCCTCTGGACCCAGTACAGCAAAGACCAGGTGCTGGGGCAAGTCCTGTATTCCTTTGCTGCACACTCCAAAAAGATGAGATACTGACCCAGATTTTAAATGTCTGTATTGGATTTAGGAGATTAGAGATGCAGGCTGGGGAAAGGATATAAATCCTTCTGAGGATCTATTTGAAAACACAACTAAACCCAAAGCAGTGAAGAGCCAAAACATTTTATCGGAGGAATTTCTTTTTTGTGAAGAGTCTTACCGTATCTTTACCAGATAAGGGACAGATGCTTCAGATTCAAATGTACTAAAACTTGGAAAGAGAAAATGTGGTGACCTGTTTGAAGAACTTGCATTTCTTGTTGACTCGCAGCTCGATCCTTTCCAATTTTTATTTACGAGAACTCCAACAAAATGGCTCGCTGTTATGCCAAAGTAAAGAGTGGCATTTGTGAGTCTATACCAAAATCTCTCATCTTTTCCAACATTCTTCAATTCTGTATGCAAGTTGTCTGAGCTTTCTAAGGGAATAATTGGCTTATGCTGCTCATGTTTATAATCCCAGATTTAAGGTTTCTTCAGAGGAACTAATTTTTAACCTGTCAAGGGTAATAAATAAATAAAACTGTTATTTAATGAACACCTGGCAAGTTCCTAGTAAAAGACAATGTATCAAAAATAGCTGTTTATTGATTTTTTTTTTTTTTTTTTTTCAGTTAATTGGAACAAAAAACAAAGCATTCTTCTGGAGCAGTATGATATTTCACTAGATCTGATTCTATCCAAAAGCTTATACTGAATAAATTATTAATCCTAAAGCTTCCACAAAAAAAAACAGTTCACAGCATTCTTTTTGCCCAAGCTACTCCTGGCAGGAAGTTAGGAGAGGACTTCCAAAGCTCTACCTTTTTGTCTTGCAGAATAAATTTCACTCTTAAGACTTAAAGAGATTGTAATTTTTCCCCGTGTTTTATCACTTTAAACATATCCTAACAATATTTCTGTATTTCTCTAACTCTTACTTTACATAATTAAGCAAATGCTCCTGCAGAAAATTGAGATCTCATGCTGAGAAAATAAGCATACAATATAGTGTTAAGCAACTGAGTACATGCAGAAATGGTCATAACAGCAATTCATAGGAATTGCATGTCCTT
The DNA here is from genome assembly GCF_019232065.1 of Centrocercus urophasianus. Classification (NCBI taxonomy): domain Eukaryota; kingdom Metazoa; phylum Chordata; class Aves; order Galliformes; family Phasianidae; genus Centrocercus; species Centrocercus urophasianus. Next base: position 12,865,536 of record NW_024884586.1, on the reverse strand, counting down.
ACAGGATTTTGCTGTAAGGCTTTCCTGGCACTTAAAATGCCCACTTATTGTAACAAGCTTTTATAATATGAAATCATTCATTTGTTCCTGAGACTTACTGGGAAGGTTTTGGGCTGCAGCTAATGAATTGCTCCAGGCCCCAAAGCAGCATTTTAAATTACTGACTACACTCAGGTATTCACACTTTCTGATTCTTGTGCTGCATTTTTACTGCAAGAAACACGATATTCCTCTGAGACCAACAATGCCTTCAAACCGTGCTGCTTGCTGTCACTAAGCCTTGATGCTAAGAGGTTAATTATGTTCCTCTTCAGGCTGGTTTGTGCTTGTAGAGTTGAATCTTTGTACACAGTGAGCATTGTGTAGGCATTCCCTGGACTGTTCCCTATCTTATCTAGTCCCTCTTGAGAAAGCTTGAAGTAACTTATATGCCATGCCAGGGAAGCAGTGTTCATGCCCTGCTGAGTGCATGAAATCCTCGGCTGAGTATACACACACTAGGGTCAGCCCTGTCTGGTTTTGCCAGTCAACTAATTTTGCTTTTTAACTTACAAGATGTGAACCATGGAGTTAAGGACCTTTTGCTGATTGCAATCTTCCTCTAGGCACAGAGCCTAAAAATTTTCAAATCAAGCATGTCATTTGGTTTCAGCTGCCTTGGAGAAGTGTAGGAGAGGAAATCAAGCATTTCAGTTGTGTCATTTGTAGCCACAATGGCTGAAGAGTTTGAAGTCAGAGGCTTCGGTAAAAATCCATATACAATTAGATCTGCTATTCACTGGCACTGTGTGTATTTGATATGCACTGCACAGAGCCTGTTGGATGTTGTGCTATTCCAAATATCCTACTCAGAATCTATAATTAGCCATTTTCATAACAAAACTCTAATAGCCATGTTTTCCCTTTCATGTTTTCTCAGGAGTATGAATCGTTACAGTGACACTATGAAAGAATGTTCCATTTTTGCATATTTTGGTCAGTCATAAACCAAATCAATTATTCCAAGTCATTCTGAGTAGATCCTAATTTTATTTCCCACTTGTCAAGCACATCAATCAGATGTGAAGTTTTGGGACGTGTTTTCCCTTCTGGTGAGCTGTTTTTGCAATTACCCTTACTTTAAGGGGCAAATTTCTGTACTGAAAATAGCTATACATGCTAGTGGCTAATGCCTTCCTGTCAGTAAAGAGAAATTATCTTATTTTCGCCCATTATTCATTTTTAACATACAAATTCTTTGGGTTAAAGTATACTGTATATCAAAAGGCCACATGGTAATTTACTCTACAAAGAGCTTGTGCTGTTTTGCAGAGCTAGACTGGAGGTTTTTTCAGTGTTAGTTTTTAATGCTCAGGAGGGCAGACATTCCAGAAGTAGAAACCACAAAAGGCATTGCGTTATATTTCCGTGTGAAACCTGAATGCAAGAGAAATATGTCAATTAAGGCATTTATGTATACACAAATCATCAATAGATCATGTTTTTCTGCAAGCTAAGCTAATTATCCAGGGCTGTGCTAATTATCCAAGAGTCCATATATCAGAGAAAGCAAATCCATTGCTGCTTTTATGGGTGCATGACTTAACAAAATTTTGATGAAAGCGCAGGCTTCTAACTCTAGTTCTTTTAGAAAGCTAGTTTAATTCCAGTTAGTGGCAGCTGTACACTACTTTAATCTAATAACCAATGAGAAATGATTTTATTTCCTTGCTTCTCTCCTCCTAGGATTTGAAAGGTGAGCTTTTACTTCACAGAGATTGCTACAATTGGCAAAACGGGCAAGGTTTTGTCTAAGTCAGAGAGACTTTGGCAATATCTCCAGATCAACGGCAAGCTCCATATGATTATCTCTGTTCCAGAATCTTCGTTCTGGGGTAAGTGTCATGTCTCAGTCTTTGCCATCCTCTGTGAAAATCAGATATGTAAAGTAAAAATTGTGTTGTGGTGTAGGGCCTCATAGTCCTAGGAGGATAACAGATAAATGCAGTCTGCATTTCTCTATGTGATTTATGTTCTCTGAGCACAGCTTTACATATTACATAGGTCAGATATATCACATAGTTGCAATGCTGTTGATAAGAGTGTTGTGCTCTGTGTCACCTCTGCAGCATCTCTAGGTGACACTTGGAAGACAGAAACTGCTGTAATTGTGAGGAAGAAATTGCCTGAGCTTGGCACTAGCCATGTAATACACAGGACCTGTAATATTACACAAAGCCTTATTTTTAGAAGCAGTTCTAGGAATAGCATTTCCACATCAATCTGTGTGAAGGAACTGAGACAGACAGAGAGACATACAGAGAAATACGTGCAGCAGTTGAAAGTCTGGCTTTAGTGCCGGGGTTGATTTGGGGATCACCTCCACTGCACTGAGTGTGCAAGGTGCCAAGTGCTATACAACCAGCAGTGGATACCAGGCAGCAGAATTACTGGATATAGAAGCTGAGGATTTGTTAAGTTCTGATTGTCAGCAGTGTTGCTCTTGAGTATTGTCAGGTCTGGTTATTGCAGTTAGGATTTTTCTAGCTCCAGATAAGGCAGCTCAGGATGCAGATCAGATTTTTCAAAAGGAATACCATAAATGATCAAATCTTCTAAGCTGGCTGTGTAGCAAAGACGTGGATCATCACCAGTATCACTCAGAGAGGAGAAGTATGTTCTTTAAAATTATGCTTTGACTCTGCCTTTCTCACTTTCTTTTCCTTGTGGTGACTTTTCAGGTTCTTACATCATCTTGTGGGTGGTATAACATAACACATCACATAGCATCACAGAAGTGACAGCTAACCACTACCTAAACTTTCTATATGAGAAAAGGAAGAGAGCAGGCCACAAATTTATTTGTGGAAATGCCAAAAAACACTCATTCACGAGAAGAGTTTTTCATAATGAACAGATGGATGCCTGACTCCAACGAACATGTATTGTCATTTACTGTGATGTTGTCTATCACTAAAGATGACTTTCAGAGTTGTTCTGCTGCTGGCGTTTCCATCTGATTTCAGTAAACCTCAACTCTTTAAGCTGTTTTTTATGAAATATAGTGGTCTGTCTCATCACTGCCCTAGAAAGATTTGTGCAGGACTAAAAGAGTAGCAGAGTCTGAACCTTTCACCCAGGGGAGTCTCCTCCTGGTGTATCTTGAACAAGTAGGTCCAGGAAATTAATCTCTTGCCTGTTCAGCAAACTACAAGGTGATTTTGGTATTTTAGTAGCTGCCTAATAGATATGTCCATCGGTGTTCTAGTATTATCTGTTATTCTTAATAAAGGTAAGATCTGATTTTATATAAGGGACTTTTCTTCTGCTACACACAATCACAAGGCTTGTCTGTCTTATTCTTGGAAGTTTCTCAGGGATAGCTCTTCCATTTCAGAGATATAATCAAAGCACAGGCACACTTGGGTAAAAGCAAGGAAGATCTTACGCTGATGTGGGCCACGGTAGAGTTTAAAAAAATAAAAATCCTTTTGTCTCCTGTTATAACTACAATATCTTTAAGTAATATCACATGGTTACAGCTATAATATATGTAGTCACAAAAGAGACATCGGAACCAAAATGATAACCCAGGGGAAAATATCACTTCTTCTGTTACGTTAACCTAAATTATGTTGTTAATCAGATACGAATGCAATCTACTTTTAGTTGAACAAGACAAAAAGTTGATGATGTGTTCTTACTGCCTTCTGTAAAGCTTGTGTTTGCATTGGATGATGCCTCATATCACTCCCTTTGGTACTATGTACTGAAGTTCCATATTAAATGAAATTCATATGTTTGAACTTCCAAGGTATAAAATACTAAGTGAAAAATACAAACTCCCTGTCCTCACTTCCTCCCTCTGCCTTAACTTTCTTTTGCTTTTTAAATATCTTTTCTTCCTGTCTCTAATTCATAGACTCCAATATGAAAGGTTCCTCCTAAACTCATCAGCTTTGTGACTTATCTATGCTCTTGATGGTGTTTGTGCAGTTCAACTTTACTGATATCCACCTTCATGTATATAGATCTAAAGGATCTGAAAGCACTTTACAGCCTACCAGCTAAATCCCAGATGATAGAAATCTTTCATCCTAGGAAAGCCTCCCTTCATTTGATTTGTGTCCCTGTACATGACCTGGAGAGGAAGCTGCTGTTATTAGTTGGTGGGCAGGAAAACCTCATGCTTCCTATTTGCCTCCATTCTCAGTTGCGGGGCTGTCTTTTTGCAGCAAAAAATAGTAACCATCCTGAGAATGTAGTTAGCAGCTGTCATTCTCAGTGCCACCCTCGTACGTAAGCCATATGGTTCATTCTCTGCATCCTTCTCCCCCCTTTCCTTCTTTCATTGCATGAAGATAAGTGTTTGACGCAAGTGCGATTTTGTCTATTTCTTGTGTTGTGGGGATATGACGCAGAAAGTTAAAAAAAATAATAATAATAAAAATACAAGGAATTCTTCAAACCAGGAAGTGATTTGTATCTTGCAAGTATATGAAATTATTTGTGTATCATTGCTCAAGTCACTGGTGGCAGTGGTGTACCGTAGGTTCCACATCATCTGTATCTTAGATGACACAAAATGTGAAAGACATGTTTAAGTAGCTGAGCACATGTAACACAGACAGAGCAGCTTGACTTTAATGGAGCCCCAATTAATTTAATTGGGGAAAATTAATTCTGTTGTTAAATGTTTGTGTATTGGGAAAAAAAATTTACATTTTAGTTTACATTTACAGGGAAAAACTTCGGAATACTGAATGGCTTCAGTATTACAAAACATAAACCCTATAGTCTAGGATTTTCTGTACCAAAAGCCTCTACAAAATGCAGCTTGAGTCAGCTGAGATGGGAGCAGTGAACCATACCTCTCTATTTTTCTATATATATTTCAGCAGTATCTTAATTTTCACTCCAAATCTGAACAAGCAGATTACTCCTCTCATCTCCTTAAGATAGAGGGCTAAAGTTTGCTTCCAAGGATATCTTAGAAATGTAATTCCACATACTTCAGAAAGTGAAAGTGTTTCCACTTCACGGGGTTTTGCTTCTCATTTGACAAACACTGAATGTGTGCAGAAACTTTACTGAGCCAAATTGAACCTGACTAAACTATTCATAGATGCTGTCATGAATCTGACTGTGAACTTCAAGAGAATGCTTCTGGTGCCTTGTAAAGCTGTCCAGACAAGCCTTTTGCTGAGTGGTGATTCTTTAGAGAACCACAAATATGTGTAAAAGGTGCCATGGCCTATTTACTTTGGTACTGTACTTTGATACTGATAGTTACAGTGACATTCCTGTTATAATTTGAAGCACTGTTGTCATATCAGTGAATTAATGGGAAGAACAGCTCTGTGCTATATCCCTAACAGTTACTGATGATCTCACTGCCTACCATTTGTCAAGTCTTGATATTAGTACCATGAAATGAGACTTAGAATTACGTAATAGTTATTGTTCCTTAGAAATGCTCATTTTTCTGACTTAGTGCCCCAACAAGGTGTGAGCAGCAAGGGGAGAGGGAACAGGAACAGCTGACCAGCTGAACTGAGGATATGCTGCGTTTTGTTTTTTTTTAATAAATCACCCTGACTCTGTGGCTGTACTGACAAATGCCAGAGTCCCAGACACTGTCTGCCTGCTAAAGCAAGAAGAAATGTTTGTGACAGCTTTGGCTGTATTATTAAAACAACTTATCTTGCAAAATAGATCTTTTTTGTTAAGGAATGCTGTTCAGCTGCAGCTGTGCTGCAATTAGTTCACCTCCCCAGGTGGGAAGAATGAGGAAGGAAGGAACATCTCATGTGGCAGGAATTTAGTCTGTGAAAATGCTGGAATGGCTGTTGAGTTGTATGGAGCTGGGGAGAGATTGTGGAGGCAGAGGAATGGTGCTGGTGGGAGTAGGCCCTGGGAGCCCATCATTTGCAAGAGATAAAAAAGAGCAGCCAGGACTCTCTGTGAAAAGGCTCAAGGGGCAGAGTGGGCTGTGGGAACAGAATGATCCCATTTTGTAAGTCTTCTAGAGCTGAAGGGCTGACAAGAGAAATCTGTGAGTTTGTTACTGGTTAACAGAAGGAGGGGAGAAATTAGCTAGCTCTAGCTGAAGAGGCTGACAGCAAATTTGGGAGGTTTTGTTTTGATAGATATCTGGTTTGTATCTGGGGAGGGAAGGCATTCCTGTCAACTCGGCATTTGCTTTCTTTCTTTGCCAGGTAGCAAAGAGGCTCCATCTTTTCTGTGTTACTGATTCTAATTTTTGTCGTTTAAGGAGATTAGACAAAAAGTTGTTTTCTTTTCGGTTTGGCTTTTTTTCTGCTTTCCCCCCCCCCCTTGTTTTTTTTTCTTTTCAATTCCTGAAATACCATTTCTGATATTCTCAGCTGCCTGGCAGGAGTGAGAAAGCTGTGGCTGTCCGTAGACCTGTTCCTGGTCTCAAGATCTAATGTAAGATGAGGATAGCTGCTCTTCTACCAAGTTTCAGGGAAGAAACAAAACTTCTAAAACTAACCTGTTCTGCACTGATCTGAATGTAAGGATGATAAAGAAGGATGCAAGAAAGTTGTGGCATTCACTGTAGTTTGTAGACTGAGGGCTACTAATGACTGCCATTATAATAACATAATTGGTGACTCTCCACTGGGAAAAAATAGCTGCCCAGGAAACTTATCCTCCAATTACCAGTGGAATAGAGAGTGCTGTAGTGTAGCAATAGAATGTATCTGAAGCTGTGTATCAGTATAATGCTATGACACGTTCCTAACTAGATTGAAACAGTCTATAGAATTTTATAGGTTAATTCCAGCTCTGTTTAATGGAGAGTGAACTGCTTATTTTTACCAGGAAATAAAAATTTGAAAATGATATTCTCATGACTAGGAGTTAAAATGTGGCATCAGTGTGATTTGTGTTCCAGTGAGAGGGAGACTTGCCTCAGTTCATTTAGTGGCTTTTCTCAAGGCATGGGCTAGAGCGAAGGATGCTGTAGCAACTACGAATACAGAATGAAAACTATAGACTTGCAGTCTAATCAGACCCCAGCAAATAATTTAAGCACTAGAGCTGAAAGAAGTCTGGTATTATTTTTACCTAAGGGAAATGGATTTTGGTTTATAGTCTTCAGAAAGACAGGAAAGCATTAGGAAAACGTTAGGAGAAATGTTCTCTGCTTACCTTTGCCTGTCCACGGTTACTATTTCTCAAGACTGGTGTACAATGTACATATCAGACAGTGATACTTGAGAGCTGCCACAGCAAGGAAAAAAAAAAAAAAATCATTTATGATGTATATGTATACGATTTAAGACTTCACTTGCCAGAAATCACAGAAATAAGCAACTAAGCCTGTACTTGAAAACAAATGGAAAAATCTATAAAATATGCCATGCTGTTTATGATGACTTCAGTATGTCTGAAAGTCTCAAGAACTGTGACAATTATGTTGAAAAAAGATCATCAGCCTCCACTTGTTGGAGCGTGAGTAGCTATGGACTTTGTCTTCTCTGACTACTAGAATGCTAAGCCTATATTAACTGATGACAAACCTGAGACTTGTGCCTGCTTTTGAGTAAAGGAGAAAAAGAAAACACCTATATGATAATTTCAAGATTTTTTGTCAAAAGAAGATGGGATGTTAAGAAAAGTATTTTTCCTTTTGTTAAATTACTTTATTAGACATTTGTTAATATTTTTAATTTCCAATTTGTGGCACCTTTACTTGCATTAGGAGCAAACAGCCTGCTTAAGAGGACTTGAACTAAAACTTTTCATTCTCCAACAGAAAAAAAAAACCACTGAAAATAGTTTCTACAATACATGCTAACAAAAACAGCCCTCAGTAAAATCAAAGGTTTTACATGGAAACCGCACATCATTGAGAACTTCAACATCTACACAAATACTGCAATTAAAATGCTATACAGATTATGCAAGTAGGCTAAGAACCCATATTCCCAATAAAACGATATTAGATCTACTTCTTTTACTCCAGAAATATATTCTGGGTCTAGAAAATGAAACTCTGCCTCTTCCACTGAAGTTAAATCAAAATTAATAGATAATAAGCCATCTGTATCTGTAAATCAATAAGTAACATCAAACCAATATTTAATATATCTTCAGTCAGTCCAGCCTAGGTACATTCATTCATATCAAGAAAAGGCAGTGATATTTTCGGTATGTGGGAACAATGTCTTTTTGCTGATAAGTGTCTGTGCACAGGAATAATAGTGTAGTTCAGCTTTCTCATTCAAGCACCTATATAGAGCTTATGCATGACTTTAAGCTGGAACCATCATTTGCAAAACTAAGGGTAATTTTTGTTGTCTGCCTTCAAATGTGCATCTAGGAAATGTGAAATACAAAGAATGAGTTAAAAGGAGTCTAAATACTTCTTCTTGATGTTAGCTTTAAGAACAGAAGTGTTTACTGCAGCCCAGAGTACAAAACAGAGTGAAAGTTTAACTTGAATTCTGAGATTTTCTCTGTTATTATACAAGTCTAACAAACAAGTTTTTTTGTTTGCATAAGTTTCATATTCTCCTTCATCTGCTAAATAGTAGTACACAGATCTGTCTGCTTACAAATCCAAAACACGCAGCAGTAGAGTGTAGCTTGAATGAGGATCATACACATATGCATGGGACCTGAGAGAGTGCCTCAAGCGTAACACCAGGTCTTGCAAGATAACTCTGATCCATTACCAGTAATCTTCACTTTTGATACGGAACAGGGAAGCTTTTCTTTCTTCTCTGTACTTGCCTTGTGCTAATCAGCATATACCAAGAAATGGCAGGGAAGAAGTATACAGCGATACCAATATGAGCAGATATTAGCACTGAAACTACTGATTGTTTAAATGTATATCACTTCTATGTGGTGTTTTTAATTTTAAAATGTGTAAATGCAGAAGCAAAAACGTATGTAATAGCATAGATTGGTTTAGTAATGCAATATTCTTCCCTAGGGAATTATATCACCTTTGCAGAAAAGCAACGTTTCAGTGCATGAGCGTATAGCTGACCTAAAGACGGACAACTGTTTGTTCACATTTCTGAAATATTTCTTAAAAAGACACAGCAAGGATTCAAAATAGGGCTGTTATCATAGAATCATTTGAATTGGAAGGGATATTTAAAGGTCATCCAGTCTGACCCCCCTGCAGTGGACAGGGACACCTACTGCTAGATCAGGTGTTCACAGCCTGGTCCAGCCTGACCTCAAATGTCTCCAGGGATGGGGCATCCAGCTTTCTAAGCAACCTGTGCCAGTGCTTCAGTGACAAAACGAGTCAACAGGCAGAAGTTTAAAAACAGAGCATTCCATCTGAACACATGGAAATGCATTTTTTTCATTATGTGTGGTCAAACACAAGCATGAATTACTTAGAAAGCCTGTGGAATCTCCATCCTTTGAGATATTCAAAATCTGATGGTACAGGATCCCAAGCAACCTACTTTAACTGATCGTGCTTGAGGTAGAGGAGAGTTGGGTGAGATTATTTGAAGAGGTTCTTTCCAATCTAAATGATTCTATGATTCTGTGATTATAGTTGTATATACCTGTGTATGTGAATCGTTTAAAGAGAAACAAATTTGCAAAATATCAGTGGTAGTGAATAGCTGCAACTGAATTATTCCCTTTCAAAAAAAAAAAAAAGAAAAAGAAAACATGACCAAGCATAAATCTTAATAAATGGCATTCTGAAAGGAAAAAAAACACTCCCCAATCAGTTCTTTGTCAATTGACAAACTGAAGAATCTTGGAATCTTATTTTTCCTGCAAGATGTATGTATTCAATGTATTCAATCTTTCTTTCAGAAGTAGGGAAGGAAGAGCTATGTGCAAGCAACATTAATAAGATTACATGTTGCTCTAGTGACTTGACTGTCTGGACGGAGGATCACGAGAGCATCATAGATAACTTTCATTCCAAATGATAGGATACATATATGCACAGTAGATCTCCATAAACTCCGTGCAGTTCCTGAGAGGGCTGAACGTCCATTCAAATGCTGTAATCGGCAGGATGTTGTCCTGTGAGCTCAGAGTCTGTTGTTGAAAGGGCAAATAGCATAGCAAGTAAAGATTTTCTGCGTTGCAGCAATTGGTTGAAAATGTAATACATCAAAGCAGAGCAGAGATGCAATCATGCAGCAAGCTATTTAAAAAACTTTAATGAACCATTTAAAATAAACTCATTGCAAGGTAATTTAACACCACCACTTTTACAATTAAATATACTATTTTAGCATGCAAATGCAGCACATTAATCGCATGTCAGGATAGAAAATGAAGTGAAACTGAGGGGATTCTGATACATGAAAGCCATCTCAGTAATTTCTCATCACTTCATGGAGCTCTTAAGCAGCATAATGAAAGAGTGAATTGATTTAAACAACATTTTGTTGGAGCAGTGGGGTTTGTGGAATTAAATTAACTTGATGGTTTGCTGTAAGAGCAGGCCTGCATGGCATTATGTTGTTCTTGAAATTAATTTCCTTTCGTCTCTAGAGTTATTTTTGTTTTGGTTTGAAGTTGATATTTTCTTTCTTATTTACTTCCTCAACACTCACTAAGGAATTCTGTGCTCTTCTTTACAACATTCATCACTTCATTAAAGTGAATTTTAAAAAATGCTTACTCAGTTCCTTGTTATCAGATTCTTGGAGATAGGAATCAGCAACAATTCTGCAATCAGTTTTATTTCTTAAAAAATAATGTACAATCCCCTTTTTTATAGTATGCATCTCTTTGTTATGGGATATAGTTCAGTGAAGTAAGGAACATGAGAAAATACAAATTCAGCTTCCACAGGTCTTCTGAAGAGAAAGTTTCTCCTATGTAATGTTCTAATAAAGCAAAACACGACACTAACCTATGCGTTTGGTTCAGTCACGATTGTGGACAATTGTAGTAAATGTTGAAGTAGGCTGTAAGGCTAAGTGAGATTTCTATATTTGTCTAGATGTGACTTCAGCTCAGTTAGGCACTGGCAGCATTTAGAGAATGTAAAGCTCAGAGTGCTAAGAACCAGGTCATAAACTGTGTTATTTCCATTGCTAGTATTCAGTTCATGCATCTTCTGATATTATAGTCTAGGTCATATGCTACTCCTTTGCATTCCTGTGGGGGAGCTCCCATTAACACAAATAGGAGATAAATGGGCGATTCCAAGGACCATAAATCACCAAGTGCCTTCCCCTTGAGACTGTAACTTCCAATCTATATTGTTTGGAGGAAAAGGGAAGTTGGGCAGGTCTGTTCTCAAGCTGGAAAGAATTTGCATCTGTTCTGAACAGAGAGCAATATAGTGAGAAGTGTCAGGATATGCTTGTGAGGAGTACGCATAAGTACTTATTCCTGGTGTTGTTATTTCTTGTATTGTAAAAATAAACTGACCAAAATGGTTGCATTTAACAATGATTCTTAGGTATCTGACCTTTCACTGAGATTTGAAGATTTATTATCTCTAATTCTTCCAGAGAAGTAGATTTAACACTTGAGATGATAATGAATATTACACCAATATTGCTGTTTCCTTAGCACAATATCAAGAGTTTTTTCTGAGTTTCTTCAATATGGACAGACTTTCATGCAGTTCACAACCAAGTGCAAGGTCATGTTCCTCAGCCTGGGAAATCTGAAGCACAAAACACAGACTTGAAGGAGAATGGATTGAGAGCAACCTGAAAAGAAGGACTTAGGGTTGTTGATTGATGGAAGAACTCATCATGACCCAGCAGTGTGCTCCTGCAACCCAGAAAGTCAACTATAACCTGACTGTCAGAAGAAGCATGACCAGCAGGGCAAGTGAGGTCCTCCCTTGCTCTGCTGGCCGTGCTTTCTTTGATGCAGCCCAGGATGCAGTTGGCTTTTGAGCTGCAAACACAGACAGCTGGCTTGCATCAAACTTCTTATCCACCAGTACCCTCAAGTCCTTCTCTGTAGGGCATTTCTCAGTGATTTCTTCTTCTGGTCCATACGTGTATCTGGGATTGCACTGACTCAAATGCAACACCTTGTATTTAGTCTTGTTACATCTCATTGGGTTCCCGTGGGCTCACTTTTCACACCTGTCCAGGTCTCTCTAAATGGCATCTCTTCCTTCTTATACTGACTGCACCACTCAGCTTTGTCTTGTCAGCAAATGATATTGATAATACTGAAGAACACCAGTCCAAAAACAGACTCCTGGAGACACACTCGGAACTGGTGACCACAGACACTGGGCCATAGCCTTTTGGTTGTGACCATCCAACCAATTATGTATCCACCAAATAGTCCAGCCTTCAAATCCATCTCTTTCCAGTTTAGAGATAAGAATGTGATGTGGCATCATGCCAAAGGCCAAGCCTTGCACGAATCCTGGTAGACTACATAAGTTGCCTTTCCTTCATCCACCAGTGCTGTCACTCCAGTGTAGAAAGCCTCTAGGTTGGTCAGACATTATATGCCCTTGGTGAAGCCATGCTGGCTGTCTCAGATAACCTCCTTATCTTGCATGTGCCTTAACAGATCCTTCCTGAAGCTATGTTCCACAATTATCTTAGACACAGAGGTGAGACTCACCAGTCTGTAGTTCTCCAAGTCCTCCCTCCTTTTTCTCTTTTTCATAATAATGGGAGTGATCTTTCCCATCAAATATAATGGAAAGTGATTTGGCAACCGTATCAGTCAATTCCTTTAGGGCCTTGGGATACGTGTTTTTTGACCCCATAGACTTGTGTACATTCAGTCTCAGTGGAAGGTCTCTGACTGTCTTTATTTCCTGCATGTTTTCTATATGCTAGAAGTATTAGGAAGATTCCTTCCCAAAATACCTTCACGTTATTAGCTTTGCACCACAATAGCAAGCAGCCTAGCTGGTACCTTTCTTTGTAGTTCACATTTTTAGACATTTCATGTTTCCCCAGAGGAGAATAAATGATTTTTGTCTCTCTGAGCTATGGAAGATGCTTGGTTTCTTTGCAGAGAAGCTTACTTTGTCAGGAATGATCTCTAGAATTCATCAGAATAATCTAAGCAGCATGTAGTAGAAGACTGAATGTTAAAACCTTCTAAATTGCAAAGCTCTCCTTTATGTTATTGCATTAGAAGCAAACAAATATGAATGCAAACCCCAAACCTTTTCTTAACGCACCTACCTGGAAATGTCAGCTATTTTTAGCATATTCTCAGTTCTTTCTGTAGCTCCACCTCAGATATGATTCAGGTATAATGTGATATATTTATACCATTAGTGAACATTATTTATAAAGAAAATACGCATTTACTGTCGGTGATTTGTTCTTTTTGCTGCAGATACCATGCTCATAGATTTTGCCAGGGTTATACTGAAGCACAGGAGACCAAGTGCGTTGCTGAAATCTAACAAGGGGTCAGTGGTTATTTCCAAGATTAGTGCTCAGGACACCGATGTGTTTACATACCAGGGGCGATAATGGTTGCATAAGACAATGAGTTACAATTCTTTGAGCCATATTCTAGTAACAGATGTGCATCAATTAGTTTCGGTAGGTGTTATATGTTGAATCTATGTATTCAAGGGTAGAATACTACTTGTGATTTGTATGTATCAAATTGAATCAATAAGCTCAACAGACCAAGTTTTTTTTATAGTTTTACTCTATTGATTTCTGCATGGTCATACCAGAGGTGAAACTATCCCAATCGAATCATTTAATTCAGACTAAATATTCCAACTACTGTTCAGCAAAACATACAACAGATTTGTCAGTGGTGATATTACTGGTGATGTAAGGAACAGTTTTGAAGAAAGCGATACCTTAGATCATAAAGGTTGTGCTAAAGCAGATGAATAATTAGTGGCCATCTACTGTATTCAGGTTGGACATAAAGAAAAAGTTGCATCACTGAGAGGGTGGTTAGGCCCTTGAACAGGCTCCCTGGAGAAGTGGTCACAACACTGAACTTCTTGGAATTCAAGAAGATTTAAACAATATTCTCAGTCATATGGTCTGATTTCTGGATGGTCCTGTGTGGAGCCAGAAATTGGATGTGATGATCCTTATGGATCCTTTCCATGATGATTGGTACCAGTTGAAGAAGGATTTGTTCTCTCTCACTTAATCTGTTGAGATTTTTCAGTACGTACCTTAGACTTTGTCAGGAGAGGAGTTCAGATTTTTCATAGGTTAGACTCTTTCTGCTTAAATATACACAATTAATCAGAGCAAGATTCATTTTAAGCTGGGTGTATGACTCCTAAAATTGAGATTGTATTCACTATTAATACTATACCTCACAGAATGGTATTTACTAAAATCTCTGCCAGTATGTATTCTACCGAAAAATAAGTTTGGGTTATTTTTTTTAGTGTTGTTGATGGTTAACTAGTTAGTGGCTGTTTTTCTTCAACTGTATTTGCAACGTTTAAGGTCAATACAGTTATGTCAAGCATAATTTTGCAATAAAGGAAATGCCAGATAAACTGTTCATGTCCGCTGCTGCTCCATTCAGTCTAATAGCTGGGTAAAGGATATGACCAAGTGGCTTTAATTAGCTAATTGTTTTTACTGTTTAGAACTGGAGATTTTCCTGATTCTTGAAAACTTTCCAAAACAATTACCAACATACATTCTTTGGGGACTTCTGCTTTAAAAATTTGTCATGGTCCTTTATTTTTCCACATAAAGCCTCTGCCTTAATAAGCGCACACTAACCAAGCAGTGATTTTTATGCAGATGACATAGGACTAAATATTAGCAACAACAAACTGTATTAATTTTTACCTCATGCAAAGAACTAAGATGAGACTGAAGTGTAAGTTTGCTAAAACTGGAAGATAGAAATGGAATTTAAGCGGTATACAAGATTCTCCTCTAATATCCCACTTGAAAGAGCTGAATTTATGCACTGTGAATATTACTAAATAAGGGTCATGCCATGGTATTGATGTAAAGCATTTTATTTGTGCTAGGGCCATCGGTGCTGAACCAACCCTAGAAATAATTTTGAAACCTTGACCATTAATCCAAATACGAACAAGAATTTCTGTAAGTTTGCATTTCAGAAATCAAATACGATGCGTGACTCTGGCAGACATTGCCCTCTTACAGGAATGTCCTCATTTCAAAGGATTTTTTCAGGTCCTCATATGAAATTGTTGAGGGTGTTAAATTAAGCCTTTGGGTATTAAGGAGTACCAGATACAAAAATACAGAGAAAGGATTTTTCTATGCTGGAACAGATCAATGAGCTATTTAATTTGTTATCCCTCTTATAGCAGTGGCCAGCACCAAAGACTGTAGTAAAAGCCCTTTTCAGGCATGTGTGCCTACGTAGGTCTGTTGAGACCAGATATATCATCTCTGAGAAATATAGGATAGCTAAATCAAGCTTCCTTGGAAAAATGAAAAGTGCATCTTCAAAAGTTATTACTTCCAGAGCTTTTTGGCATAATCATGGCAAAAAAAAAAAAAAAAGTAAGAAATTTGCAGTGGATTGTGACTGAGAGCAGTATCACTACTCCGTACTGATACTGGATGCATCCTTAATACTCTTTCCGGTACATCATGATTTCACATACTGGAGATTTGCTAATGAAAATACCACAGCCACCATTTATTTGATTATTATTAAGCAGCATGGTCTATACCAGCTATAGCTGGTGTCTGTATATATGTGTATATATGTGTATATATGTGTACTTATAGATAGCTATAAACAAGGATCTTTGAAAAGGCCAATATTCTTGGCTATCTGTGTGTCAGGTTTTAGCGTTACGAGTTTTGGTTCTTTTTGTGATTTTTTTTTTTTTCTTTTTAGTACATTTAAGCTTTTGCATAATGAGGCTTAACATTATTATTATTTTTTTTATGACTTTTCCAACTGCCTACTGTGAACTAGTCTTGCCTAGAACTGTAGTAAATATACTTAGAGGCTAAAGTCCGGTGGAACTATCAAGTTCTCTATTTGAGAATTTAAATGTACTTAAAACAGTAAGTTTCTCATTTAATCTTTTACTGCAAAGGGTTTACAACTGATTTTACAACCTTGGGATGATTAATTTCAGTGCAATTCTTTGTTCTTTGATCAGCATTCTCCTTTTCAATATTGATTTAATTGCTCTTCTCCAAAATCATCTGTCATCTTTCTGTCTGCGTATTCCATTCAAGTAGTAAAATTGAGTCAAGATACTGCCTTGTTGGCTTGGTTTATTGGAATATGCACCTGCAAATCGTTTATAAAGATATAGTGCCTCTCAACACTGTTAATGTTGCCCCAGTTGATCATATGCTCTTTTCATCAATATATCTGCAAGCTTTGGGCACATGTTATGATAGCACCTTCCCTTTTGGGGAAATCTCAGTAAATGTTGTTATTGTCACTGAACTGAGTCATTTCTCTCAATTTAACAGGGCTTGATGTGAGGCACACCCTTTGGACAAGAGTCTTAGTGAGAGGTACAAAGCAAACTAGCAGTGGGGGTAAAAATATGTGACATTTTTAGAGTCGTTTTTTGTTTGTTCAGCTACATCATTCTGCTTTTCTAGATTGGAGGAAGACTGAAGGATAATATATATATATATCAGTGCATTTGTGCATAAAGGGTTTCCTTTATGAGCTGTCAAATGGCACCAACTCATTGAGCACTTTCTCCACTAGCGTGTACCCATATTAAGAATGAGATTCAGTAGTTGAAAATCATGTAGTTCCTGCTCTGCACTCAGTGGCTGTCAGTGCAATTTGCTTTTAGACTTTTTCAAGGTGCAGTTCACTTACCTGGTGGATTCAGGTGCTTGATCCAAAATTTTGGGTAAATTCTGTCAAAGCTTCCTCCATTTGCTTTCCTTTTGCTGAGTTGCACGAACAGATCTTCAGTTTTCACTGGGAGAAAAGTATGAGATAAAGATTCCTTATTCAAGTGAGTAAAGTGTAGGTGGTTTTGTTTTGTGTCCTGGGGAGCCATATAGTGGTCAAGGACTACATGCAATGATGAGTGCTTATACAAATACCACCAGCAAAAGTCAATTGGCTTCAGGAGTCCTTAACTGTCCTTTTTGTGAAACTTTCTATGTGTAACGATAATAATAGTTGGCTTTTCATATTTATATTTTACTGCCAACAAATCAGAATAGATAGCCACCATCTCTAGACGTGCAAAAGACATACTGTGGTACTATTCACAAAGTGACAAGTTGAGACATCTGTGCCATAAAGCAATGGATTATTGTGAATATGTTAATAGTAGGATTTTATAAGTAGAGTGCTTCCTTTTAAGAAAATACTTTGTGGCTCTGTTTTTTCCCCTTGTGTGTTAAATTGTATTTGTTTCTAACTCAGACTGTTTTTAAATATCAAACAATTACATTATAAAAAAAATGCAGAAATAAATGTTGAGGCAAATAGATTAAGAAAATGTTCTCATGATAATGATCAAAGCTTGCTTTATTTCTCCCAATAACCTCTATTAAAATTAATATTATTTACTCTTCACATGACACAAAGTCTATTTCCTTTAACAAGAGGGAATTATATTTATTGGTACCGAGATACCGTGGTGATAGGCACGCCAGGGAGGCCAGTCTTGTTTTTTTCTGATTCCTAGTCACAGCAGTAGTCATAGAAACACCGCACTGAAAAGGATGTGGAGTCCATTCTCCTACTCTCACAGGCAATCACTGTATTCAATCCCATTCATCAGACCCCATTTTAGAAGTAGATTCTTCTAATGAAGTCAATTAGGAGCAGAGATGGATGGACAGATTGCATAGATAACAGCATATTAGCCTTTTCTGAGTTTAATCTCTGTAATACAAGGATCCTTTTCTTTTCCTTTTCTTTTCACCTGGAAGATCTCCAGAGTGCCTCTGCTTCCTCACTGAGTTGAGTTCCTTTATACAGAAAGAACAGAGTTGCAATAAAACCCTGAAATCCTTTGGGGATCTGATAGGAAGAGCGCATGCTTTAGAGGAAAGCAATTCTTGTGACATCTTTCCAGCCTAACAAAAAGATTATTTTGCCATTAAGTGATTTTTCTCTGTTGTTTTAGTAACAGCAACCATCAATCACATCACAGGAGTTTAACAGATATAAAGAAAATCGTTTCCTTTCATACCTGTAATTGTGCTTCATTAATGAACAATGAACAGCCTTTTCCATTTTCTCTATAATCTCTGTGACATTCACTGACACAGAAAATTATACAGGAAAAGTGTTGGTTTGATTTAGAGAGGATTTGAGTTTTATATTTACAGATTGTCATGACTGATGTAAAGCAAGCTCTTCCTCTTCTAGGTGCTAAGCCAAACTACACACAAGGGATGCCAGAGTCTTGTTATTTAGTGCTAGCATTGAGGAAGAGTGCATTATTCCATCTGCCTCAGTTTGACCTATTTTCTTGTCGGACTTCGCATAGTTAGATTACAGATTTCTTATAACCTGCTGTGTTTAGTAGTGCTTCTGAGTTGCTGCCTAATTTGACTCTTACAAAGAGATCAGCCATGTTAGAGTTCCTTCAGTGAAAAATTACTCACTTGGAACTTCAAACCTAGCTCAAACATTCAATGATGAAAATGTTGACAAGAACATGTAATTGGTTTCTGATAAAAGGCGAGATAAAACCTCCGGTTTGAAATCTACAATTATGCCATACCAGTGATTTTTTGGATCTCTTTGTGGGATCTGCATCTTGAAACTGGACAGAGAAATCCTCCTCAGGCCTGCTGGCTTTTTTTGTACTGAATGTGCACACACATTCATAAGAAAAGATGGGAGGTTAGAGTAAGATACTACTGTATAAAGCTCCATACCAGAAAGGAGGTATCTATTCAATTTTAGCACACTTTTCTCAGTATTTCTTCATACCACATCATTTTCTGACAAAGTCTAGACTAGGTTTTAGACTATAGAGCAAGGCTTGAATTGTCTGAAGCCTCCCTAATGTCAGCCTGGAAGCAATGGCTGCACTGGTGTTTCTGAGATGAGTAAGATATATCTTACTCAATACATTAATAAGCTCTGGAGTTCTCTAGTCCCAAAAAATAGGGAAATCTGTTTCTTTCCATCTTTTTATTAATTTCTTTCATGTGTTTTTTTCTGAACATACTTTAATTTCAAAATATAACACACATCTTTCTTGGAAGACCTAACTCATGAACAGCAGGTTGTAAGTTCTTGTGTAGACATAGAGAACAGCCATTTCTCATGGACGCTTTCCTGTGCATGCTCTATACAACATATTTCTTCTCATGGATGCTCTTGTCGTTTCATATAAGTGGTAAATATTTTCTCTACTGCATTTGGCTCCTGAATGGACCGAGTGCTTTATAGTTTCTTCCATTGAGTGTGTAATAGCTTGTATTACACTAAGCCATTTCTACTGTGCCACTGCAACAACAAACCTAAGAGGTGAAAGCACAATGTTTTGTACAAAAAGTTCATCTGGTATTTCTTTTCTTATACCCACTTTCCATAACAGCACACAAATTTTACTGCTGCTTGTCCCACAATCTTGGTACTGAAGTGAATTTGTTAGCAGTGTTCATTGTCTTGTTAACAAGATAAAGCCAATCGGTAAGCTACTATTAACCCAATTTATTTGCAAGAGGTATTTTCCAAAGAAAGAGAAATTACAGCAATTGTTCATCATTAATTTTGTTAATAGATGTGTGTTCATTTGTACTACCCTGTAAACAAGGCAGTGCATTGTACAATAAGAATACTGCTAAACGTAAGATGCTGTTTAATGTCCTCATTTTATTATGTGTGCTCACAACGTTTTCTAAGTCATGGCTAATAACCTTGAGGCAAGGCTCTCTGTGAATTTAGAAGAACCAAGAAGTTTTGGAAACACTCCTGAATATTATACATCTTAATCTATATCAGAACCAGAGCAAATCCAAAGCAAATTAGAGAGTCAACTACCTTAACAAGATTCTTAAAAAAAAAAAAAAAAAAAAAAAAATTTAAACAAATATGAATACTGAAAAAAGAAAGTTTCTGTAGTTACAGTAGGTAGGATAAAATTACAAGGATCATCAAAAAGTGAAAAAAATATTTTCTCGTGGGAATTACTTTTGACATGGAAAAGAGATGACTGAATATGGAGAAGAAAAGGAGAACGGCTGAGGAGAGATTTGGAATAAACAAAAAGGACAGATGTGTGAACATCATGAGGTAGGAATCGAGTCATAACTCCAGATAGTTCTTAAATAATCTGTAGTTTGTTTCAGTGTTGTGGTGTCTGTTGTTTGTTCTCCGAGCTGGAATTTTTAACTTATTTTCCCCAGTTATTTTCCCCAGTTTTCCACATGATCACAAGGAATTCACCCAAGCTGTACTGCAAGGAAACTCTGCCCACAGTGCTACTGTAGTCACTAGAGAAGGAGTTTATGAGCCAGCAGTGTGCCTAGGTAGCCAAGAACACCAATGGCATCCTGGCTGCTATCATAAATGGTGTGGTGAGCAGGACTAGGGAAGTAATCCTGTCCCTGTACTCCGCATTGGTGAGGCCTCACCTCGAGTACCGTGTTCAGTTATGACACCTCAGTACAGAAAGAACATTGAGGTGCTGGAGGTCCAAAGAAAGGCAACAAGGCTTGTGAAGGGCTTGGAGAATATGGCCTATGAGAAAAGACTGAAGGACCTGGGTACGTTCAGTATGGGGAAAAGGAGGCTGAGGGGATACCTTATTGCTCTCTTCCAATATCTGCATGGTGCTTACACCGAGAGTGGGGTTGATCTCTTCTCATTGGTGTCAGGGTGAGGGGAAATGGCCACAAGTTGTGCCAGGATAAGTTTGGAGGTTGGATATCAAGAAAGGTTGGATATCAAGAAAAACTTCTTTACACAAAGAGTTGTTAAGCACTGAAATAAGCTCCCCAGGGAGGTAGTTGAGTTACCATCCCTGGATGTGTTTAAGAACTGTTTGGATGTGGTGCAAAAGGACATGATTTAGCAAAGGGTTGTTAGAGTTAGGGTAGAATGGTTAGATTGTGATTGGACTTGATGATCTTTAAGGTCTTTTCCAACCTGAGTGATTCTATGATTCCCATTGAATGGCTGGATTAAATTTGCTGTTATGTCTGCAGTGCAGAAAGCGTAGCAATGGCTTTTCACACAGTTTTTCTTTCCACTTGGATCTGTCTTTCTTGTGTCATCATGCATTTGTCATGGGTTTTTCTGAGGACGACTACTGATATTAAAATTTTGATAATCCTGTTATTGTTGAAATGAACACAGAAATCCCCTGGATGTCTTGAATGTAGGGTTATGATATATAACATGGGCAAGACCATCCTCTAGAGATGGAGCAGCACACCAGGACTATGGTTTTCTGAGTAGTTAAGTAATTCCCAAAGTGGTAGATCCCATTTTCAAAGACAAGCTCTTGAGCTTTGCCACTGTGACACCTATTAAGGGAAAAAAGTAGAGTTGTGTGTCTGTTTTAGACTCTGCAACAAATTTGATCACTGTACATCTTCTGTTATGAGAACTGGTCTCTTAGGAGATCATCTGACCACGAAGGGATGCATATACAGAGTGCTATGTGTGACAAGAATTGAGAAAGGTAGTGGCTTATTACTTCTGGGTTCTACAGAGCCTGGTCTGGTTATTATTGTGTTGCAGTGTAGGTAACCTATTTTGTATTTTCGACACGTATGTGTGCTCATTTGTCCTTGCTCTTGATTTAGTCTACCAGCTTCATATGTTCTTCTGATCCTGAAGTCACTGAAGTGACACTTTGTCATAAGATTAAATATCTTTCTTTTCAACTGTCTAAAGGAAAAATAATGACAGTGTTATATTTATTGGAACATAGATGTCAAATTAAATCAAATAGTTTGTCCAATGGTCACTAAATCTGTCATTTACTCTTCAGGCATTGAGGGAGACAGGAGGGGAAAAAGATCGAGCAAAGCCAAATTGAATGAAGTCATATCAATATTAATGTTCTGCAGAAATCAATGAAAACAGACATTTGATTTTATGAGATTAGTAAATCACTGTACATACTGCTTGATACACAATGTAGGAATGGAAGTAAAATAACCATTTACAAGAAACTAAAATAACAGAACTGGATGCATAGCATGCAAGAGGGATGATTCAAGGCATAAGTGAGATTACTGAATGCTCTTATGGAGTACAGCTAACATTTTTCTAATTCTGTAATTAATACTATCCTTCCAATGGAAAAGAGTTAATTTCTTCCTGTTCTTGGAGAACCATTTACACATTTAGTGAATGTAAATGGTTTATGTTACCATTGCATTTCTTTGAAAGCTCATTGACAAGAGAACCCCTTTACATTTGATTCTGATATTTATTGTATTTGTTATCCTGTTGGTAATATGGTATTTCAGTTTTTACACAGTCATTTTATCAAAAAGTCTAATACCCAGGGTGAAAATGAATTATACCATGAATCTATTCTCTTTTTTGCATGGAAGAGAGCAGAAAATTTTTAACTGTAACATAGTAGCATGTGCGAGGAAAATGTTGTATATGTTACAAACGTAGAACCTCATCAGACTCTTCTTGCTGCTGCTTT
The DNA here is from genome assembly GCF_019232065.1 of Centrocercus urophasianus. Classification (NCBI taxonomy): domain Eukaryota; kingdom Metazoa; phylum Chordata; class Aves; order Galliformes; family Phasianidae; genus Centrocercus; species Centrocercus urophasianus. The sequence continues at coordinate 12,843,035 of NW_024884586.1, read as the reverse complement.
CCTATTCCAATAGTGTTGAGGAGATGCTATTAACTATTTCTGACAAGATTTCTTTTTTTCTGAGGTTTTGAACAGTGTCAACATTTGTCAAAATATCTGTACTTAACATAAATACTCAACAGGCTAAAATGAAACTGTTACATAAAGCCTTTATAAATAATACATTCTCCTTCAAATCTTTTAATTCGATTAAGGATGTAAGACAAATCATGCAAATGTTATTCAATAACTAGTTTATATCTGCCAGAAAGCATGGAAATCAAAGAGTTATACTTTAAAGCATTCTTACATCAGAGTTAATCAGCATTTTTAACTTGCAGATCACAACCCTGTGTATATGAATTGACTGCTGTGCTAGGATATCACATTAAGAATTCCTTTTGAATTTTAAAACAACTTGTCAACATGCATGTTCTAGTAGTGAGTGCATACAGTTACTTCAATGCTTTCTCTGATGTTGCCCACTTCCTGTCAAACACAAGTGCAAATTTCTGTCATGAAATAAAGCCACTACGTTTGAAATCAATTGTGAAATTATTAACAATAGTGGCCACTGCTGGACCATTCTACTTTGCATTTCCAAAGCTCTTTCTCTCCTTAGATCCCAAAGGGTTATTTTTACAAATGTGCATTAGTTCAGCCTCACAGCATATGGCCTCTGTGGCATTGTCAGTGCTATTAAAGGCAAGTAAAACATGGAGCCATGGGTCTGTGTGCTATGAGAATCAGCAGGGCTATTGTCCACAGTCAAGCGTTACAAGAATGTGACAAAAAGATGGGTTCATCAGGTGAGTTCATTCTCCTGGGGCAATGCTGAGCCAAGTTGTCTTCCCCAGAAGGAGCAGAGTTTCAGAGTACTGCAGATGAACTGGGTAGCAGAGTTCTCTCTCATAGCAATTTCATCCTTGGTCAAGCAAGGAATCTGATTGCACATAAGTCTGGTTCTGAGGCACTTGCTAGCATGGGAGTGGGAACAGATGCTCAAAGTCATGAATTGTGAGGTTCCATTTAAGTAATTGGAGTGCTCCAGATCTCTAGCACCCACGTTGTTTTGATAAGCAATATAAACAGAAATTCTTGTCTTCCCTTTGAGAAAAGATCAAGGGAATTTTAAATGACATTTCATGAGATAATGAAGTCAGAAAGCACTGTCCTCAGTTTGCAGTTTTTTCCTCAGGACTAAAAACTCCATGACTGAAACTCTGTGGGCAATATGGGATTTGTGTTGAGTATTTGAACTGGAGTCAGTTTTGCTACAGCATCTAACCAGCCCAGGAAATGAGATGACTCACATTTCTAAACCTTTCATCCTCCCATTGGCACCAAATGGTATGTGTTGTCATAAATTGCTGCAGAGGGCATGCTGATGGTTTTTATTAGATGTCCACATCCCAGTCCCTTTTTAATGGGCTGGGGCATCCAGGAATCTATTGAACTTAAATGTTCTCAAACATCCCATCTGAACACTTTCTCCTTTGATACAAAAGCAACAGGAAACAAAGTATCCAAGTTCTTTGCTAGACTGCTGGAGGACACGTTTTATGGGCACTTGAACTTGATTGTATGAGCTGCCTAGGTTATCACAGAAGACACAGTTCTTGCTGGGAATGAATGTGGGTGATTGTGATCCTTCATTCCTTTAGGACATTGCCTTATTACAACACTGCAGCTTTGGTTGCTAATGTGCAAGTTTGCCCATCAGGTTAGCAAAAGACTTAGATGTCTTTAATTCTTAGCAAGTCTGGAGTTGTGTAATTTAAATTTCTTGCCCACAATACAGAAAATGGAGTAATGACTATGAAGGAAGTCCATAAAATACCCCATAGGAAAGAAAATACCTGTTTCGGCATGTTTGTGTTAGTACATTGGAAGTAAAAATTCAGTTTAAGCTATTTCAGAGCATAGGCAAGGCTTATGTTACATGAAACCCACTGGAAAAGGATCTGTGTTGGTAACTGCCCAACTTCCACTGTAGAGCAATTTAGCTTTGCGAGATTAATGAGAATGCTAAAGTACTGATAATGGTTCCTCTCCAAGAGTTTTGTTTTCAGACACCTTGATCACTGTCCTTTTTGTGAAAATACATATGAAAACTAATACTGATGCCATAGGCAGAAAGCAGCTGTCTCTTTAATGCAAGTATGTACAACCAGAATAACACTCATCAGAACTTTGCAAAGATCAGCATTTCTTTCTGCTGAAGATGTCTATGGTTGAGAATGCAGCATGCTACCTTGTCACAATTTAATGTAGGATTATTCAGCTGACTGAGGCAATGTCCACATAGTTGCCCAAAATAGTACAGCATGCTTAGAAAGAAGCTATCTGGACAATTCACAGGTTAAAAGCAGGACTGTGAGGTGGCTCTCGGATTAAAAGATAAGCTCAAAATATTCTATTGAAACATATCTTGTCTCTGAAATCCTCCAATAGCAAGAGTTCTTGCTATTGTGGAACTAGTGATCAAGTTCTTGAAGAAGATCCTTCCACTCAGAAGCTGGTTGCACTAGCTAGGTTTTCCCATCTGTCAACTCACCAAAGATAGTTTCATGATGAGGTGGAGGCTGAAGAGAGGCAAAAAGACATTAAGAGTAGAGACAGGCTAGTATATATCTGCATGCCAGCTATTCCAAAGGGACTGCAGATTCAAGTTTGCACTAAACTGCTATTAGGCCAGTACAAAACGTAGTGCAAAAGCCATCTCCGTGGTGTTCACTTGCCTGATCTCCCATGAGAAAGTGGGAAGCAACAGAAAATCTTAATAGTTTAAATTCCATTATCAGTATCTATTTGTCTGCTTTCTGGACACGTTTATTTTGTAGGAATTCTATCATGTAGAAATCATTTGACTTGATAAAATGTAATTTTTAAATTTTTAAAATAATGGAATCTTAACTAAAAATAAAATGCTCAAGAACTTCAGGAACAAAGCAAGATCAGTTTTTGCCATTTTACCAAGCTTGTTCTGAAAGTAATGCCTCATATTTCATGATGCTGGCTCACAACATCAGAGGCAGCATTCTGTTACTTGTTGCTGCTGTGTGACAGATGGCAGCAGAGGAGCAATCTGACAAAATAGCATCTGACGTGGAAGTGTGGATGAAACAAAGGTGTGTCACTGAACTCTTCCGTGCAGAGAAAGTTGCTGAATGTTTGTGGAGACCAAATAGGGGATGTGAGCACTGTGAGGCAATGGGTGTTGCGTTTCAGCAGTGGAGACTGTGGCAGGAGGTCACCAACTCTGGTGCAATTTTTTATGAATGCAGCATGCAGGCTCTTGTTCATTGCTGGTGAAAATGCGTGATTAATGGTGGTGACTGTTGAAAAATAGGGTTTTTTTGTAGCTGAGAATTTGCTCCATTAAATAGTGTTATTGCGCTCTTTTGTATCTTTGTCGTTTCCTTGGAGATAAATAAGGAACGTTACTTTTGGAGCAGCTTACGTATTTACACCATTATGCGCTTGCATTATAAAATCTAAGTCTTGGGCTCATAAAAATGAATTAGTACACCTTTCCCCTTTATTCAGTGAAAGTGTGAAAGAAATTAGTGTTAAGGGGCTGAGGGAGAAAGGGGACAGCTTCCTAGCTGCACTGTCCTGTAATAGGATGTTTATAGCCACAAGATTCAGAGTAAAATGAATAAAAGATAATTCAATGCATATGTCATTTCTGTATATGGTAAAGGCTTGATTTGATATTTATTTGAAGAAGGCTCCTGGTGATTGTCTATTGTCACAGCATTAGATGAGAAGAGAGAGAAAATGAGTGACTCTTTGAATGTGACTGCAGTAACAAGGAGAGCCTGCAGTCATGTCTTGTTAATTTACCGAGGAGAATGTCACATTTACATTTCAAATTATCCCACTGCACAACTCAAAACTTGCTAGGATTATCCCAAGTTTTAAACCATCAAGATTCAGGTTTTGTTGTTTACCAGACTGTGTTAATCCTTCACTTCACCTTCCTTCCCTCCCTGCTGCCCCAGCATCAGAAAGGAGAAAGGAGAAAGAGAGCCCTCTCCAGAAAATCTAACATTAAAGGGAGCTGTCAGTCCTGCTCAGTAATTATGAGACAGCTCCTCCAAGAGCAGGGTGAAATGTCGTTTGTATTGTTCTTCTACTTCCTCTCCCTTTCTGCCTCCTCCTCTGCACGTGTCCTTGCAGGCAGGTATCATGAGTACATTTTCAGTGATGCACAGGGATTTAGCTTTGTGAATCCTATTACTGCTGTTGATTAGAACAAATTAGCACACACAGTTAAAAACATGTATCCTTTTATGTTCATCTACTTATTCTAACTTCTTATCCATATATTGGGCCTGATTCTAATTTCTCACTGGTTTTTACCTACGTAGTAGTAAAGATTTGTAAGAATAATTCCTGATTTGAAACAAAATAGAAAGAATAGAATTTGTCTCACCCTGCCCTCTGTGACATGCATACAGATGCCACATCTCCTTCTCCATTATGCTGCTTGCTTTCTTTTAGGACATCTTTTAGGACATCTTTTCCTACGTCGTTCATTCACCAGCATTCACCAGTGAGCAATGCCACCAGCAACTATTTCCACATCCATTTCCTAGGGACTTTTATTACACAACAATGTGGAAAAGAAATTTGGTTTTACAAATGCTATTTTGTTGACTTGAGGGTAGAATTTCAGGACATGCTTTAAATAGCAAGGTGTTCATGGCTCAGGTTTTAATCCTATGAAAATAAGGTGAACGTTCATGAATTTGTTTTTAATTAAAGCGCATCCAGTGACTTCCCACCAAAATGGAGAAGAATTTTGTGCTGAGAGTGTCCCTCAGGAGTGCTCTTTCCTCCAAGTCTGTTTCTTACTGTCAGGGTGAGTTCAGCCTTTCCCATAATTCTATTCTACAGAGCCACATCTAAAATTGTGCCCAACTAAAGTGGAGCCAGGCTAGCTTGGGATGCGTTTGCATATCCTATCTATCCCAGTACTCTCTCAACAGGAGTTTCTCTCAGATTCTCAGGATAATCCCTGTCCTTACCTAGCTTCCATGTATCACCGGCAACTCTCAGTATCAGCCTCTTCCCTGAAGCTGGAGGAGGGAAACATCCACTTCTGCTCTCTCTTAATCTTTGCTCAAAGGGTTTTGTAGTAATTAAGTTTTATAGTGCTCTTTAGAAGTCAGGAAAAGGGAGCTGGATGAGGAGGGAAGGCACCCAGTCAAATGACTTGATGACAGCATCAATATACAGTAGGCAGTATGACAATGCACAGCAACATCCTCTGTCCCTTTTTTTGCTACTTAGAAGTATTTTCACGAGGGGAGAAAAAAAGAGATCCTGATGTTTTTAAAAATCTTCTGTATAAAAGCTTACGCTTCCCATTCCTGCCCATTTCTCTGCCTTGTCGCCAGGTTAGAAGGCAGCCAAGGCATGGGCTTGGTGTGCTAGCATTTGATGTCCAGAGCTGAATTTACAGTCCATTTTTCCTGCTCTCAAATGCAGAAATTTCAGCACTATTAGGAAGATACTGCTAGTATAATTGTTTGCTAGTAAATGCTAAATACCATTCATGCTCTCTTACAAAGCACTTTTTCAGCTGTTTTTCAGCTAACTGTTGTGCATCAGAACTTCTGATTGACTCCACAGGAGTCAGTGCAGTCAGCAAGGAGCATCACAAAGCTGTGAAGGTGAGAGAGGGGAACAGACTTCACAGTGGTCATTTTTAGCACTCCATGGAAGTACTTCTTCTCAGTGGTTCTTTGTAAGCACAGGTAGTTTTACAATGCTGTTTTTCAGCTGCCTGCTGAAATTTTAGTATTTAATTTCCTTCTTGCAAACTGTCATATTAGCCCATGAGACAGAGAGCTAGATGATTCTCTGAGGTAAATGGAAGAATCTAGCAAATTCACAGCATTAATGACTCAAGAAATAAAAGTGTAGAAAAATACCTAGCCCTGTATGAGCTGGTTCACGCCAATAAAATATGCTAGTCCAAGCCAACCTGGTGATTCTGAGTGAGGAGAAATTTTGAAAATGCTGAAATCAGAAAGGCCTGAGGTGTTTTAACAAGATAAGTGTAGTCCAAACTCTGATCTAACCCCATTTTTGCCCTGAGCACACACTCCACATTGCATTGATGTCAGCAAGCCTCTCTCAATGCTCCAGGCTCTGACTGGCCTCCAACAAACAGGGGTTGTTTTTCCCAAGGAGAGGGTGATGCAAGGCAGGAGGGGACGTGGTGTGATGTCAGGCATAGAGAGCATGAAGCAATACCCCACAAGCTCCAATAGCTTAAGGCAGTGATACCACAGCTTCCAGCCCTCCTTCAAGCTGTGTTGTAAAGTTATTAAAAATGGCAGAGAATGCATTTTATGCTAGATCCCAAGCTGTTCTTTAGCCAGGAGCACTTCATGGTGCTGAAGATAATCATTATTATTATTATTAAAGTAATAACAAGCTAATTAATTAGTCAATCTCCAGACATGCCTCAAGATCATACTTACAGTACCTTCTCAGGGCCACAGAGGCTTGTTCAAATGAACTTTGAAGTCTTTGCAATATAAAATGGACAAATGAGTTCCAGGGATTTAACACGTGCTTTTCCACTCCAGACTTCCTTTATTGCTTTTGCAAGGCAGTGCCCTACACTGATGTTCCAGCATTCCCCTCCACAGCACTGGGGTAATGGCCATGCTTGTCTTTGAGCAGCGTGCTTCTATTCTCAGCCACCATCAGACTACATAGTTAAGGACAGCAAGTGAGATGAATGAGCTGTTTTCTGACTGGAGAATCCTTTAAAATCAGGAAATACAGTGCAAGAGTAACAAAAAGGGGTTCATTTAATCCTTCCTTCAATAAACTGATTATTCTCATAGATTTTGATTGGAAAGTAGAAATGGACATGTGGTCTTTATGCCCAGTGTAACTAGATATATGCCAATAAAAGACATATTCTCAAAACACACCATACAATATTTCATCTGTTTCTGTAATTGACTGAAAGTAAAGAAGACAAAATTGCCTAATAGACATGATCATATTTCATATGCAGTGAAGGTCACTGTAGATGGCAATTTTGTTGCAGATACATAGAGACTAACCAGGTATTGCAGCAATTTCCTTGTATTCACATATGCTTGTTCCCAAATTTTGCTATGCATCACAGGAAATGAGAGATGTTCATTTCTTCAAGCATGTTTACCGTGTAGGAGAAATTCAGTAGGAAAATACAACTCCTGTTTTTTTCTGTTCCATTGTGCTCTTTATGAGATAAATATTCAGGATACATTTATAGCTTAAGGGATCAATTTGTCCGAGATAGAATAGTTGATTGCATTATTCTAAAGAAATAATATGTAGTATCTAGAAATAATTCCAGTAGGTTGCTCTCAGCTCACTAATACATAATGTTGCTTTCCCAATCTGACATTCCATTTTTCATTGACACTTCTTTCATTTCCTTTATAAAAGAGGAGTTCAGGTTTTTACTTGATGTATCTATCCATCTATTTGTTAATACAAGATTATTTTTTCTACATCAAATTCATGTAGTTCAGTTTATTCCTTCCTATTAAATTTCAAAAAACACATACCAGTGTTTCTGAGGATTTCATTTCCCTAGGCTAACTAGTGCACAATTAAATATTTTCTATGATATAGTGAAAGAATACTAGCTGCGCTTCTTGGATGTGTCAGGTGTACTTATGCACTATTTTATACTTCATAACCATAAAAAAATATGAATTTGAGCATAGCAACACACAACATAGCTCACTTGAGAGGAGCGAACATACTACCTGCTGTACATATGGAGAAACTAAGTAATGAACAGGTTTATGTCAATTATACTACTTCAGAAAACATGACTTTAGAGGAGCACAGATAGTTTGATAGAACTGCCTAGAATCACTAACTGCTGATGAAAAGGGAGGTTCAGTTCCACCTTGTGAGCCTTACAGAACTGCAACTATGGCAAATTATTTATGTTGTAAGACTGGAAAACTGGCTTTTAAAATGTGAGAGGGTTATTGGTGAAGTGTAAGATCTGTTGGCTTCTGTGATAAAGAATAAGGGATAATCTTCATAGCAAGAAAATCTGAAAGATTTTCAGATTTTGAAGAAAATGTGATCGGAAAAATCATAGTCAGAGGCTATTTTTATTATCTATAACAAGCAGTTAATTTTTATAACCTAACAGCCCATGTCAGATGGTAATTTAGTATAGACCTGTTATGCATGCCTGAATGGTATTCTGTTGCTGTAGTATATTTAAGGATTTGGAATTCTTTTTTTACTCTTTATCATTTGGGGAAGAAAATATATAAAATTGCATCTAGTCTACTCATGAGTCATGAACACCCTTACCTTGGGACACCTAACACTGCTGAACTCTTTTTCAATGACGTATAGCTGTACCTGAAAACAGGCCTGTAAAATAAGACAGGTTTCCTTAAATTAGTCCTAGTCACAGGGGTGCTTGCTAATATTTCCCCACCTGAAAGTAAGTACTCCTTTCAGCCTTGAATGAAAACATTACTAAAATTGTGTAAGTGATTTATCAAGTAGTTGGGAGTGGAGTAAATGAATGCCTTTTTATCCTTTTTTTTTTTTATTAGAATATCTATTGCTTAATATTGTTGGGGGCCGGGCAGCAAAGAAGCAGCCTGCCAGCTGCTTCTACCTTCTCTTGATTTCCACACCTGTGGGGAAGGGTACCACAGTCCAGGTCCCAGGGTGCTGGGACAGGGCTCCTCTTAGACACTATGCTGCTGGCAAAACAGTTTGGTGGAGAAAGAGCAACTGACAACAGCTATCTGCAGGGAGGAGAGATTCTGTCATTGTGATATGAATACTTAGTCTGTGGTTCCCCAGGACTTAAAACAGGTACTAGATATAAGTTGTTGCTATATACAACATATACAAAGTTATGAACCAGTACGGAGGCATTCTGTGCATTTGAATATGTATTGTGGGCTTTTTTATATTTAATGTGATGTAGTATATTTCGTGCAGCAACAGTCTCTTAGTTCATCTTGCTTACTGCTAATATGAAGGTGAGCACTGACTTTGCCCCCTGTGCTTAAGCCTGGCTTTTAACAAAAGTATCTTCTAGAGATGATATAATAAAATACACATTCAGTAGCGGCAAACATGGTATAACGAGCTAAATTCTATCTATGGTTGTGTTTTGCAGAAATGCATTATTCTAACTTCCAAAATACGAAGTATCTATCTATACAAAAATAACCAATGCAAAATATTCCCTAAAAATAATCACAATGCTGGTAAGCAGGTGACAGAGATAGCAGCTGCTGATCAGCACAGTGTGGCACACAGGTGTATTTTCAGCTGAAATCTTGATGATGGATTGATTATGTGTAGGCTTGTTGTTTCTTTTGCAATCTCTTTACAAGGTGAACATGACCTTAAATATCTACTGTTTGTGAATAAAACATCCTAAAAGGAATTTCACAAACATATGCAGCATTCAGTTTTCCCCTGTGGAGGAATCAACCCTCTTCAAAATTCTCACAGCCCAACTCACATCTGGTGTTGTAGCTTAATGACTTCTAGAGAATTAAGCTAGATTACACATTTAAAAAAAATGCTTTTTCACTGTCTGTCTTCACTCCACTCCCAAACAACTCAAGAGCCTCTCACTGGATTGCTTAACAAAAGAATCAGCATAAATGCAATATGCACTGAAGATATTCAACTTAGTGAATTCTTAATAGGAAACCTGGTTTGCTTGAGACATTGATTAGTTGGCAATGCTGACAACAAAGAAGCATTTCTAGTCTCTTAGGTATCTACATTTGTAAGACCACATTTACTGTTTCAGGTTACAGTGAATATCTGAGTTTTGCCAGATGTAGGGATACCAGGGTTGCCATCATGTAGATATGAAGTGTAGTGGTGGGGGTATTGCGCACTTAACCGTTCATCTGCAGTGCAGCTCTACTGAGAGGCGATAGCCTCTGCAGTAATCTCTAAATTTAATAATGATGCAAGCTAGGACTGACAACTTTGCCAACCACTATTGCTCTTGCTGATTCTGCCAGGCTAAGGAGAGAGGAGCAAAATTGTTGAAACTTTTTTATCTCATTGAAACTCTGGGATTTTTTCTTCTTTGTCATTTCTTTCATCTATGGTCTCTAGGGGAAAATACACACACAAGAAAAAAAAAAAACATGCATTTGCAGTACAAACATTTTATCAGTGAAAGAAGACAACACTGCTCCTACTTTCCTCCTGGTGCTGTTAGTAACTCCCTTTAGGCTACAATCTTTCCTCAGTACTTTTCAGAGAAACAACCTGCACAAAAAGGAACATCCACAGCTTCATGAAGAGTAATGAACCTCAACTCTTTATGGATTTGTAAAATAGCTTAATTGATTGATGATCTGTTATTAATTGCCAAGATTCAATTGTCTTTTTGCAAGTTCAATTTTCTTTAAAAAAAAAAAATCACAAAATCTCTGCAGAAATCAAATTTCTCCTCTCTCCCTGTATGTGCTCGAAGGTAGGTGAGTAGTTTTGTCCCCAAGGTAAAATAAGGCTCTGGCTGCATTCATCTTCTGAGCAGCCCAGCTTTATTTAGGGTGTTACATTCTGTCTGATCACTTTCCAGAATACCTGAGGTTTTATTGGAAACTGTAAATGTGTATGAAGTGTGAGGAGATTCCAGTTAAGAAGTCTTACGTGGTTTACTACTTGTTTCTTAGCCAAAATGCTTCCACTAACATCTGTTTAATGGGTAACTTTCTGGTATGCGTGATCATATTTCATATTACAAAACAGTTGGAAAGCTCATGGTTATCATAGCATAGGTCACTCTTAAAATTGATTTAAGTTTTCAAAATCAGTTTCAGCAGCTGGAGTAATTATTGACTCATCATTGTCAGTCTGCCAAAAGAAACCAATTTGAGAGAATAGATATTTTTCAAAGAAAAAACTTTTGGCTTTCATGGATTGTTGGCTGGATTCTTTCAGATGATTAACAATCCACTTGTTCTCTTGAACATTTTGACATATTTGAAATAGCACAGCTTTGGCAAATATTTCCTTCTCCATCTCCCATGTTTAAACACAAAACAGAGTGAAAAAGTATGGGGGAAAAGATAATAAAATTGTAAAACTAGTTATGTTCTCTGTTCTTTTTAATGTTGTTCAGGAAAGAAAACAAAACAAAACAAAAAAAAAACCTACAGATCTGCTACTGTGTGACATTCCTGCCCACCAAGTGTGAGATACCAGGAAAAAAAATGTAACAATCAGATTTCACATTTGTCAGGAAAATGTTCTTGTTACTGTCAGTACTATTGGATCCTGTATATTCCTGTCATTTGCTACCCAGTACTGTTAGTGAAGGACAAAGGACAAATTAATCTCCAGAATAAAAGCAGTTTATTTTATTGGGGAAAAAGAAATAAAAAAATCTGAGATAAATACAAAAATTCACAGGATTATTAACCAGACCTATTAATAATGCTGGCTGGGAAAACCCCTTTGTAGGTTACCCTACAACCTTGTCATGTATAAAAATACATGACAAGAGAGGACTCAGTTCTTTTCGATTCTGTATTTATCCAGTGAACAAGTCCTTCACATAATTTGTTTGATTTAATGAGTGTTGTGACTCCTTCTGTGTCTTTTAGTGAAAAATGTCTTTAATCCCAGCTTCTGATGGTATGTCATTCTTTTTCATAGCAAATACAAAGGTTTTTTGTCTATGCATTTTGACTGTCTACCTGTAGGAACTTCCCTAGACAAGACTTATTCTAATTACTACAAAATAATTTTAACTTGTTGCTTATGTTGATTGCCTAGGTTTTTCCAAAAAAAAAATCACTGTTATACCTGAGATAACATGAATCCATTATGAAGTAGTGGTTGTCATGTGGGAAAGAATGGCACTATTTCCTGTGCAGGCATAGCTTAACAGTATAGAGAGCTCTAGGATGTGGAGTCAATGAAGACAGTCACTTCTAAACAGCAGTACAGTTTACCATGAGCTCCTTAGTTCCAAGTCTGGCACTGAATGGAGTTTTCCCTGCATAAATAGAATGTCAAATCCTGAAAATTAAGGAAGTGTAACTTGCTCTCTAATGATCATTTCATCAATACAGATGTTTGAAATGAGGGAAGATGCCACATGAATGTATTTAGTGATATAACGATAAACATATTTATCACTAGCTGAAGTAGTTCAGTTGTACTAGCTGATGCTGAAAAAGCCTGTAAGGTCCCTGAGTAAAACACAGTGAATAGTTGCAAAGTATGATGATATGAGATGAAGAAATGCTGTTAGTATTACAAAAGCAAAAGACATTATTTTGCTGGTTGCTCCTCAGGGACAAGATATACTGCAGAATAGAAGAAATGTCCTGATCTTGGCCTAGGATTCTTATGCCTTAGGATGCTCATGTCATCTGATTATACCAAATAAGTTCATTGAAAATGTTCCTGACAGTGGATATGAGTATCTTCACGCATAACGATCAAAATTTGTGACCATTTTCAGACACAGATATGTAATATTCTTCATTAGTGTTATACTGGAGCAATTCCACACTGAGGAGTGTTAGGGCAGCAAGCTCCTGTAGATATTCAAGAGCTCAGAATCTGCCATTCATCATCTGTAATTACCCAGAATTTTTGTTACCATTGCAGACAAGAGCGATATGTAACCAAGCATTTCTGCATATATCCAGTACAGTGAAAAAGTTCATAAAACAGATTCAGTAATAACAACAACATCATGTTTAAATTATAGTGACATGAATTACTTAGTAACACTTTAGAAACCTATAACCCACCAGGAGCTTAAAGGTCTATTATGGTTAATGAGGCTAGTAGATGCAGTACTATTACAGGAACAAATGAGTAGATATATGAATCAAGGAACAGACTGCAGTCTTAATAATTTTTCTCATCTAAATTGAAACAGTGCTCCTGTACAGAACATCTATCTGAATGAAACTTAAAGCACTGTTTCAGGCGTTACATTATGAGACAATAGCTGGATACCTACTAAGTATTAAAGTACAATCAAGAGACAAAGTCTTCCTCACAGGTTGAGGATGCATGCCTTTGGCTCCATTTTTATCTATTTGAAATTAAAAGAAAAAAGAAAAAGAAAAAAAAAAAAAAAAGGTTAGAAATAATTCCTGCCACCTCTTAGTGTTCCCCAGTTGGAAAATTTACTGCTGTGTTGCTGAAACTCTCTTCTCTGTACTGCTTTTGACTGATATAACCTAAGAATGCAGCTCAGCATTTCAAATCAAGCATGGCCACACTCAGAACATCTTACCAAAAAAAAACCAAAATCTAGTCTTGCTGTTCACAAGGAGACCTCATTCTATCAAATGAGTGACACTTGGTTCTCTTACTGTCAAAGAGGGCCAATCTTACCCTCCTTACATATATATTCCTCACTTCATGAATGGTGCCAGACAGAGGGTTTGATTGCTAATTCTTTCTAGGCCAAGAGAACTGAATGTGGATTGGGGTTGCTGCTCGTGTCTCTTGGCTGTGCATAGTTCTCACGTAAACTGTGAGGGGTCCTCTTGGAGCCAAGGTTGCTTGAGAAAACTTGCGTTTTCTGAATGGCACTTTTTTCTATCTCATATACAGTCAAAGTGGGAAATGTGAAATCTTTGTATCAGTGCAATCTCCTTCAGTTCAATACTGAGTACTGTCTCAGAAATGTATCAAGGATAGACATGAGTTTGTATATTGTTATTTTAATTATTGCTGTTAATGTTGATAAAAAGATTGGACCACATCTATTATTCTGTCCAGGACTGTTAATGGATATTAATTACATTTGATCATTTTGAATCATGGGCCTTCTGTAAGACTGTAAAAAGACAGATATTTCTCTTGTATTTCCCATATGTCTACTGAATAATTCCAGGGTGTTGTATGCTCTCGTGTGCAAATGGAAGTTGTTGCGCAGCAAAAAGTTGAAAGTAGGATACTGACCTTCTATTTTGTTCAGTCAAGGAGCTAAAAGAGCAGGTGGTGTGGATTCAATTATGCTTAAGTTCTATTGTCTGTGATTAAAAATGATACTGTAGAAGCAAAGACAATGCAAAGAAGGGCAAGAAAATGACACTGAGGAAGGATTATAGGCTAACACATAGAAGAGGGAGTGATTGAGGAAACAAAATTAATTCTCCCTGCAAAAATAGGACCCAGGGGAATATGTGCATAGTCTATAAATATTTCTAAGGAGATAATACAAATGAAAGAAGAGGATTATTAATGTTATCACAAGATGGCTGCAAAAGAAGCAATGTCCTAAATGTAAGACAGAAAAAGTCTGTAAGAACAAAGATAATAAATAATTAGAAATAGGCAGTCTTTGTGGCTTTACACAGCTTTCTGGGTGATATCTTTAGTTGACAGAGTATCACAAAACTAATTCAAGTATGTCAAATGGTCTCTGCTTTTCCTGTCACTATAACTGCTATTTCACCAATGAGACCTAGATTTAAACATCTCCTTTTAGCTGCAGGACACCCTATGGCTCCTGTTGAGGCAGGAAGGGCTCTGAGCTAGGCCAGGCTGACATAGGTGCCCTAATAGTTAAAGCAGTCCAAATGCTCCTATAGCAATATTGTCCTGGTTCTTCGGACCCAACTGGAAGAGCTCCTTCAGCATGCAGCTGCTTTTCCAGGAAGAAGTAGATACATCACAAAGTTTGTCACTGAGCCACAAGAGTTCTTGTAAATGTGTGTCCCCCAGCCACGTCAGTGCTCTCCAAAGGGTCAGCTGCTCACATCACTTTGGCCACCTCATTTCCAGTTATTTTAGCAATATATACTCCATTCCCGCCTCAACCAGCTCAAATACCTGCAAACCATAAGAGGTTTCAGGAGGTCATAGATATTCCCTTATGGCTTCTTTAAAAACATTGCATTTCTTTCCATGTCCTCCTAAAATTGGGTCTCTTCTTGCAGCTCTTCTCTTAAATGTGTTTCAAATGAGCTGATTCTCCCTTTGTATTCAGCCTCCTAAATTTTTTCACAAATTCCACCCCAGCCTGACCAGAAAAACTGCCTATGAGCAATCAGAATTGGTGTCATGACATTCTGCTTTTGTAGCAGTACTTTTGCTATTTTATGCTTTTTTAGCTACTTTTGCTATTAATTGAGCAAGACAGGGAAGCCAGTGAAAAAATTCCCACTGACTTCAATAGGAGCTGTAACCAATGAGTGGCTTTGACAGAGAATCCAAGGGCATTTATTTATCTACATTCTCATCAGAATCAAAACTTCATTTCTTAAAAAAAGAAAAAAATATTAATTTGGAAGTTTTGAGGGTAAGAGTGCGCGTTTGTAGTATAATAATGTTAAAAAATAAAGTACCTACTGTAAGCAAACAAATTACTATTGCATGGAGGGAGATTTTTCTACTAAATGGCTGAATTTAGATAGAATAAAAATCATCCATTGGACAAAGCTGTAGTGATGCTTCTCTGGGTGTGGTATCCCAGGTGAAAGATCTGTTACAGAATTTTTGGTGTCAGATTTTCTAGTGACTCTTTAATAGCATAAACAGAGAAATTCTCACTTCTTAGATGTCAACAATACCAGTTGCTGTAAGTGAAAAATAGAACTACATTCATTATTCTCTTCTGTTAAAGTCTTTCTTCCTCTTAGTAGTGTTATACCTCAAGGGTACAAAGATTTCGCTACACTTCTGAAGTGTATGTGCTTCAGTACTCACCCTAAGTCCATCATCAACCAACCCACAAATTCCAAACCATTTCCTCTAACGCCTCTTAGTTTCTTTTGTGTTTTGATGGTATTTTTTTGCGAATTATCTCATTCTCCAGTGCCTCACTGATGGAAGGGTGTCTGCATGAGACTGGAAGTTCTCAGGCAGCACAGCCAAACCAGCTCGGTATTCTATGTCCAGTGATCAGGCTGGGAAGGAGATAGGTGTGGATTGTCCCTGGGACAGAGACAGCTCTCCCAGGAAATTCTGCTGCTAAATGCTCCTGTGAACTCCAGGTATCCAAGGAGCCAGGAAGCCAGTGTAAGGAACACAGCCTTGGGCTTGAGGTACACCAATACAAACATTATTTAATTTTGGTCACCAAAGTTGTGGATCTGTGTGTAAAGCTCCTGGATGTTTCTGATCTCCTGAGGCTCACTGAGACTTAAGCACTGAAAGTTGATTTTTGGAAATGATGTTAAGCCTCACCTTTAAATGCTTTGAAATTTTCAGTCTGTCAGTGGAAAACTCTTATTTCAAGCCCAAAAGATAAAGAATACATGGAAATGTTATCTTACAGTATAAAGATATTTTCATAGTATCAGAAGAAAGCAGGTTTATGTGTTCTTATGCCTTGAGCACACTGCATGGAATACATAATGAATGTTTTCTGTTAATTATTACTGTTTTTCAAGTATTTTTCCTTTTCCTTAAGAAAACAACACAGTTGCAGGAATCTGAAAAGTGAAGTAAAAATCTTGCTGAGCATCAAGCAAGATGGTGGTGTGATTCTCTCTGTAGTAATTCAGTGTCACTCAAGCCATCCACTGCTATTTTTACCATGTCAATCTCTTTTTTTATTCACTTTTGAATGCTAGAACATAGAAAGTGCTCTGCTTCAAGGACCAAAGCTTTTCCTTTATAATAAAAGAAACAAATAGTACAAAGAGCAGAGATGAAACGACTTAATGAGAATGAGTATGAACTCAAATTACTACTTTTTCACGTTCTGGTCCCTAGAATTTTTTTTTGCATTGTTTCTATTAAATATTTCCACTGTGCTGATGGGAATGAGAGTGCTTACAGATTTTATTTCTTTTAAATAAAGCCTTTTAAAGAGTACCCTACATCCTCATCCCATACACAATTATAATGTCTTGAGTAATAATTGTGCTGAGGAAAGAAAGGCTGCCAAAGGCAGATATTAAAAATTAGCAGTATAATTTAAAGTCATTTTTAAAGAATATCTCTGGTTCCCAAGTTACTGTCTTTCTTTTTGTCTATTTCACTTGCATAAATGAGTTGATATCAAATCCTTAGGAGGCACAGCCTATGAGAAATTGCAAGTATCAATAGTAGCAATGATTTCTTTAGTAAATAACCAATTAAATCTGCTGTTAAATAACAATACTTTGCCCTGGTGTAATGCTGAAAATTCTCAAGAATTCTAGCATACTTTTTGCTAAACCGAGAAATAGATGTTCACAGAATTGTAGAATGGATTGTGTTGGAAGGGACTTTTAATGCCATCTAGGTCCAGCCCCCTGCTACAGGCAGGAACACCTCTCTCTAGACCAGGTTGCTCACAGCCCCATGCAGCCTGGCCTTGAATGATTCTAGGGAGGGGCATCCATATCCTCATGGGGCAACATGTGCCAGTGTCTCACCATTGTCACAGTTAAGAATTTCTTCCTAATATCTAGTCTAAATCTACCCTCTTCCAGTTTAAAACTATTTCCCCCTGTCCTGTTGCTACATGCTCTTCTAAAAAGTCCCTCCTCCTGTTTCCTGTAGGTTCCCTTTAGGTACTGGAAGGCTGATATAAGGTCTTCCCTAGAGCCTTCTCTAGGCTGAAGAGCCTCAGCTTTCTCAGCCTGCCCTTACAGGGAGGTGCTCCAGACCCCTAATCACCTCTGTTGGTGAAGTCTGACAAAAATTGAAATTGTCATAATAAAAATCTATAGCATTTTCATCCATAGTCATTTCACTACAACTGTTAGATTATTTCAGGAAGATTTCAGTTAGTTTTAAGAAGCCATATGAGAATTTTTCTAGCTTGTCTGGTAAAGCTTGGATGTTTCAGTAATTTTGAATCAAACAGCACAGAGCTCTGTATGTGTCACAACAGCCTTTCTCAAATTCCTTTTTTAGGCATATCAGTGTCATGACATTACATTTGTTGTTTCTACCCATCCTGAAGTTTAAAAGCAACAGCTACCAAACTGCAATTCTCCCCTTTCACAAAGGATAAAATCCTGCTCTGCTTGGGGGTTTTTTTGTTTGTTTTTGGGATTTTTTTTTGGGTTTTGGTTTTTTTGCTTTCTCAGCTGGGGTGGAGGCAGTGGGCTTCAAAGTCACAGTATTTTTACAGTTGGGAAACCCATCAGTGGCCCTGGGCTCCTATGGAATGGCTTGGGAAATTGTTCACCTTTGAGAGGAGAGGAAGGATATTTTTTTCTGTTGGAGAGATTTTTAAAGAGATAATGGGTCCTTGAAGCTGCTCAGGGGTCTGGAATAGTTTATTCACTAGCATACTAATGTGCTCTGAAAAGGCAGGAATAACTGAATGGGGAATTACTTTGCCCAGGATTCATCTGTGTGGTTCAAGCAGAAATTCTTTTACAATGCACAGGCATAGTGTGCCCAGCAGCTTGGGACAAGGAGTAAAAAGGATCCTACCTCCAGCTGAAAGAAGAAAGAGGCAATTAAAGGTTCTGATGCAGAGACATGTTTAATCAGCAGCTGACATGCACTGGTGTGCATCTTTCCTTGCTTCTACTGAGGATTTAATTATGTGGAAAGTAACTTGTTTCTTGTTGAGCACATGAGGTTAAAAACCTCAACGTGTGACAATGGATATAATGGCTAAAGTGACCATTACCCATTTCCCTTACTCATAAATGAAATTCATTTTTTTCAGCAGTACGTTCACCCCAAACACTCTGCTTCCCTGGCAGGAAGCAAAATTCTTGGATGAATTTTGTACTGCAATGGTATGCATACCCACATCAGATTCCCAGTGGCTGCAGTCTGGGGAGTTAATGCCAAATTACAATCATGCAGTAAGAACACATTTTCACAGGGTGGATGTATCCACAGTCTCTAAAGGCCAACCTTAAGATTTACCAATTTCATTTCTCAAAGGATGCTAGACAGAGATTTCCCAACGCCACACAGGAAGCAGCAATCTCCACTCCACATCCCTATCCATCTAAATTCTCCTTAAAATCACTAGTATGTAGCAGCTTTAATATTATCTGAACACAAATGGGTTGCAAAATCATTTGGCAGTACAACTTTGCATGTGGCAGTAATGCCCATTAAGTGCAGTGTTGTGACAATTTACATTCATTTCATTGATAACAATGTGCTTTTTAGGCAGTAAATTTCTGCAGTACTTGATTACTACCCCTCTGAGGTGGTTAATGAAGGTAATCAGGCGGGCTTCTCCGGCATGGTGCCACCCCAGGCATGTGATAGCCTCTCAGAACCTGACTGCCCGCCGTGTGCTGCTGCTTAATTAAGGATTCTTAGAGTGTTCAATATTTAACAGCTTGCAATATTTAAATTATCTGTTCCATCTTCTAATGCTCATCAATCATTAAAGAAAACAAAAAAGAAAGCAGCCCCATATGAAGGCAACGCTAGGCAGAATTTAGATAAACAGTCTTAATCCAAACAGAAGTGAGAGACTTTGAAATAGCCAGGAACAAGATGTCTGATTGCAAAATTCTAGGGGCATAAATTGTGGAGTTTGAGTTAATGAAGGAAAGCACTTTTCAAAGTCCAAGACAAAACTTCTACAATTCACAATGAAGCCCGTTTCCATAGGCATGTTTACACATAGTTTCCTATTGAAAGCTCCCAGTTGTGGCATTCTGTAGCTGTAAGCTGTATTTATGTGCAGTTCTCCTAATCCCTGGTCCCAGGGCTGCCTGTAGTCTGTAGAAACACTTTGTCTCTGTAGACAAGTCCTTGTAAATCTCTCCTTGTCGAAGGATTTAGTTCACTGATTGTCAGCCATGAGATACTTCATAAAACAATTCACAGAGGAATATAGCCTTCTGCTGCTGCCTTTTTACTGTCTAGGTTGTTACACTAGATAACCTTTTAATGACTGTATTCCATTTTAACTTGACTCCAGAGATAGAGGAAAAAAGGAAAGAAAAGCTCCTTCCTTAATTCTATGCATTTTTCGCATTGTGCCTGCTGCAGCAAATTAGTCAAGATTGATCAGGGCAGGTTTGGTTGGTTGGTTTGCTTCTCAATTCCGAAATACTGCCTTCTGTGTTAGAAACCAACATGGAGCTCCCAAGAGAGCTGGGGGAATTTGGGAATTGTTGGGTTCACAGCTTCAATACCAGGCAATTTCTTGTTTCTCAAAACTCCTTTTTTCCTTAACCCAAGTATGTCCACTTCGGAGAAAGAACCATGTGCCAGCAGAAATAAACTCCTGGCGCTGAGACACTAATCAAGCAGTATCGTTAGAAAAAACAGAGGCTATCATTACTAAAGAGAAGTCTGGAAGTAATGACAATTGCCTGCCATGATGTGAGAAGATCAGATAGTGTCTCTGTCTTGCTCCCAGGTCTGTCAGGTCATTCCTCTGTGTCACACCATGTCTGAAACATTATCAGAGACTCAAATATCACTCCTGATCTTGCCAAGTGGTTGGACACTTGAAGTGCAGCACTGGGATTTGTTACAGAGACCCAACTCCGTAGAACTAAAACACAAACCCTATTAACAGGAGTGTCTACCTAACAGCTTGAAACTGCTGATTATGATGAGAGCGTACCATAATTAATGTTATCTATTTGCGTGGCTTAGGTGATCAGACCAACTGGATGGTGATCATTCCCCTGAAGGAGTGAATGATTCATAAGGTCTAATATGGATTAATTTATATGTAAATCACTTGGTAATACTGCAGCTTCTGCTTCAAAATCTGTCTGCATTCAAGAAAGAAAAGCACTTTTTTGTGACTACAGGAAGCTTTATGTTCTAAAACCATGTCACCCCTATATTAAAAACCTATCATAGAAGTCCAGAGGTTCACTTTTTCTAATTCACAAGAGTTGTGATTCTCACCCTCATCTGGCCTACCCACTTGATTGTGTTTTCCTGTGAAGACAAAATTGACAATCAATCCACAGTATGCATTTCCTTATGACCTATTGAGAAGTAGTTGTTGTTTCAGCACACAGATGGGTTTTTTTGCACATGATTCACACCATGCAGTGGGTCTGAGATCACAAGATACTTTTGGTTCCCAGACTGGTTAACCTATGTTTAATGAGAAATCTTTTCACCCGTTCCACTAATCACTGAAGATAGTTCTTTTGCATGTGAAAATAAGAAGTCATTCTGTTGAAAATGTCAGTCATTTTAGGTGTGAATACTGTACTAATATAAGTGGTAATATTGAGAATGTTTTTGCGTTAAGAACTTGTTTATTAGATAGGCCTGAGTAGGTGATGAAAGAATTCAGAATTCCATGCAAATGAATATGACTTAAGTGGAATTTAATCATAAGAATATTATACTTTTTTTTTCTCTTTTTTTTTTTTTTTTTTTTTTTTTACTTCCTTAATAGTCAATTTCTAGTTTTCATGGGTAATGAAACATCTGCTTCTTGCTCTACTTCTCAAAGTAAACAAAGGACAGTGTTAAACAAGCCTTACAACAATAGCTTATTTTCAACTACAGGTGTCAAGTTTTACAGGGAAATGTGTTTTGAATGTTTTTAGTCTATTTTTAGTGTCTTGCAAAGTACAAAGGCTAATATAAATTGGAATGATTTGGCTGAGTCCAGTGCGCTTTTAATTTCACAAATCCAGTTTTCCAGAATACATTATTAATAGAGAATCTTGTGAAGTTATTATTTAAAGCATCAAACTGAAGTATTTCCTTAAAAATTAGCCTCAGCATTTATTTAAGATAACTGGAAAAAAATCACTGTTTAGAAGTCAGCTGTGTTTTACTATAGCTGTTCTCACTTATTATGGTTCTCTTGAAGAATATTCTTTGGCTATCAGGATCGTTATGTAAGTGCTACTTCACTCATTTAAAACAAAGAAGTCACAGAATGCAGTGATCCACATTCAAAGTTCTGCCCGGCACCAGTTTTTTGTTTGCATTCTGATAATCTCTCCTGGCTGCTGAATACTGGAACATTTTTTTTACAAGCATGTTGATCTTCCAGAACTTATGAATATATGTAGGACACCCCAAAAGTAATGTATCCTATTTATTTCCATGGAAATGCGTACAAAGAGCACAATAACATTATTTGATAGAGGAAATTCTCACCTATAAGACACTATTTTTTAACACAGTCACCACCATTGGCTGTACATTTTCTCCAGCAATGAACAGAAGCCTGCGTGCTGTGCTCATAACAGTTTGCATGGCCATCCAGAACGTGGCTTGTCTTTTATGTCACTATTGCCACTGCTGAAACACCTCCTCTGTGTGCTCACATCTGCTGTTTGGTCTCCATAAATGTTCAGCAAGCATCAGTGAATGTCCATGGGTGCCTTTTTTTCTGCATGGAGGTGTTCAGTGACACATCTTTGCTTTGTATGCACTTCCGTGTCAGACTGCCCCTCTGCTGCCACCTGTCCCTTGGCAACAAAATGTATGTGGAATATGGGTGGGAATTCAACCTCTACTGCCACACCACCATGGGCCAATATAATAAAATAGGAGGCATTACTTTTGGAGCAGCCCCTGTGGTCAGTACAGAACAGCGCCTCTAACCTAAAATGTGGCTTTAGATTTAGAACGGATATACTAAATATCCCACCTTTCACAGGCATGGTAGACACAGTTTCATCCACTCCAGCTTCAGGCACCTGACAAAAGATAAGCCTCTCTTTAGCCTACTCAAAGAATTGAGACATCTCTGGTGGTGTCAGACAGACAGAATTTCTCTTTTTCTGGTGACTGTAAAATATGCCTATAACAACTGTACTTCTAACTTAAGGCACTTAAATTGTCCAAGTGAGATGTGATGAATCTCAGCTGCTGTCCTTGCATTGTTGCTCAACAGGAGGAAAAAGGATGAGCTAATCCTAAAAAGACTGTCTCAAGAGAACAGATTAAATTCCCAGGTCTGCTGCAGACTCCCCTGTGCCCAGGGAATTGCATTCCCTGGAGCAAACTGCATGACCAAGGACAGTTGCTCAGTCACTTTAATATAGCTGTGGTGCTCTATGGACTCCTTTGATTGCTGGGCGATGATTCCCACTGTGACCAGAGCTCAAAGCAGCTTTTCTTTCCATTAGGCAGTGAAGTGGCACAAAAACAACATGATTAGAACTGGGCTTGGCAATTGTTTTGGGGATGCATCTTCTGGGGAATGAGGGCAAAATATAGTCTGCAATACCTGTCTGTTCTTACCAAGGGGACATACGGTTTCAATATCCATGACCACTGTCATGTATTTTCTTCTCCATTTCTCTTATCAAAAAGTCTGGGATAGTTTACTGACAAGGAGGTTCACGTGTTCGGTGCAGGTGCTAGCTTCAGCTAAATGCCAATTTATACCTGTCTTAAGTAATGAGGAAACATTACCTGAGCCAAGAACACAGGTATCTTGAATTTGATTAGAAGCTTAAGTGTCTCTGTGGATTAATTACCAGAGTTTCTTATGCTGGATTTGGCAGAGACATTCTCTGACTAGAATAACCAGAAAAATCTTTCTTGCTAATAGTTTAACGTCTCTAGTGTAATGTATTTCTCTCCTTCCCTCCCCCACCTCCATTTCTAAATCCCTTTAGCCTTACGCTGTCATTTCTTCAGTGTTAAAAATGACTGGTCCTTCTGGCCAAGCCACTTCTCAAAATTTAGAGATGAAAGGAAGTCATGCTTCCATATTTTTTACTGCTTCTTTTTACCCACCTGTAAATTATTTCCTTCTATCTTAATAACTATGTAACTAAATCTTTGGATGTGGTAGAGATGACAGCTCTCTGCAGTGCTTCCCTGAAAAGGCAGCAAAACATGAGGGCCTAACTTGTTCCTCTCTCTTACCATTGTCCTGCAAATCTAAAACTGACTGCTGTGTCTCTGAGGCTGTAGGCACTCCACCTCTCCAGCCTCCATCTGACCCCAGCCCTTAGTCTGAAGGAGCGTATCTTAGCTGTGCTTACTGAGTGTGCTAAGACATCCCAAGAAGAAACCCTGCGCAGCAGAAAGCTGCTCACCCAAACAGCTTGCGGGATCCTTCTTACATGTCCATTTCTTTGAAAACTTCTGACTATCCTTATAAAAACTTCAGCCTATATACAAACAAAACAAACAAATACTGCATAAAAGTTTGCCTATAAAATGTAGACATACTTGCAGTGAGTTGCATTGCAGCCTCATTTTTCCCTGTAAGCCATTCATTTTCAAGCCTAGGACTTTGAAATACAACTTCTGAATAGCTCCACTGCAGAGCAGTTAATATTGGACATTTCTGTCATTTAATTTAAAGCTACCAAGTCCTTCCCATTTCTCCACATTCACCTCTCGCACACAAAGTGCCTCTCTCTCTCTTTCTCACTTCAGTCCTACGGCTTTTGAAATACACACCATTAAATGGAGACTGCCATGGGATTTACTCCTTGCAGTTTGTCCCTGAGGACTGTAGAAATGAAATTTTCAGTTTTATAGCAACTTGAGTTTGGTAGGCTTTCCATGTATCCTATGGTCCCCCTCACTTTCCGGGGGGAGAGGGGCTCTTAAATGTTCCACATCCTTCTCTCACTTTTGGATAAGTAGAAATCTCACAGTGCTGCTCAGCCACACTAAATTCAGAGGGCCTTATGTTAATATGTAAATAAAACAATGTATGGGAACAATATAGGCTATGTAAAGCTGAAATAAGGACTAATGACACAGCTGTAAACAATTCGCTAACAGCATGAAAATAACATGAGATAGAATTGAAGTAAATCCTTCTGTGTTTCATGTCTGATTAAATTGGCCTGTAGGGAGAGAGGTACAAAATATAATAAAGCCGTAAATTTGCAATGTATTATGGCAAGAAGGAACTATGCCTCTTGCAGGAAGGCCAAATGATCTGTGTTTCCAGAATGAGAAGGCACTTTGAAAGTCTTCGTTACTCAGACCTCAATATATACATATATAGGAGTGCAGAATGTTGACCCAATGAAAAGCATTTCAGAGCTCTAACAAATTATGTGTATAGGTCACTCCAAAACTATTTAGTTCCAAGGAAACTCCAACAGATACAAACAACACAATGACACTGCTGGATAGAGCCAATGCTCAGCTACAAAGCATTGTTCTTCAATGCAGTCACCACCATTAGCTATGTATTTTCTCCAGCAGTGAACAAGAGTCTGCATGTCACACTCGTAACAATCTGGATGGCCATCCAGAGGTGGCTTGTCTTTCATGTCACTGCTGCCACTGCTGAAATGCACTACCCACCGCCTCACTGCTCAGATCCATTGTTTGGTCTCCATAAATGTTCAGTAAGCATAGATGATTGTCTGTGGGTGCCATTGTTTTCGTATGGAAGTATTCAGTGACACACCTTTGCTTTGTATGCACTTCCATGTCAGACACCATTTTGTCAGACTGCTCCTCTACTGCCATCTGTCGTATGGCACCAAAATGTAATGGAATATTGGTGAGAAGATTCAACCTTTACTGCCATACCACCAACATCTACCACTGACATGATGGGCCAACATCATAAAATAGAAGGCATTACTTTCAGAGCAGCCCTCACAGGTATAGAGGAACACAGAGTCCATAGATCAACACTACCTCGTGTTATCCACAAGTCTGGAGTTGCTTTCTTTTTAGGGAACTCATCCCTGATGCACTCAGCTCTCGTTTTCATGACCTCACCTCAGTAGTGCAAAGACTGAAATGTTATTACTGTCAAACATACATTTCTTTTTTTACTTTTTTTTTGGAAGGGGGGGAGGAGGAGGGGGAAGGAAGAGTTAAAAATGAAGTCTACTCACAAAAAGCAGAATACATCTCAAAATTTCTTTTTTTTTTTTTTTTTGGTTGTGAGTGTTTCTGCTATGTATATCAATGCATATGTCAGAAGTTGTTCCAAGTACATATTTTATGAAAGAGTGTGGTAGCTCCATAGCAAATTTTTTTTTCTTTACTCTTTCTCACAAGCTAAAGTGCATAGTTCAGTGTAGGCTGAGAATCAAAACTGATAGTGTTTGTTTATTTACAACTGGATGCCTCCTGATACTCTTTTATCTTTGACCCCAGACCTTGTATATTTGTAGGGCATCAGTTCACCTTTTTGATATGTCTTCATCTCTCTCAGAATGAAAGAGAAGTTGGCTGTGCAGGCTGGAGAAACAATAGACTCCGAATTTTGGCAAACGCTTCTCTTGCACTCTCAGGGAAGACTGTAATATATTCTGAGCCCTGGGGATGTCACAGGCTAAGCTATTCTGACAAATAAAACATAACAACAATCTGATGTGAATTTTATGAAGCCACTGCTAACATTCATCTTTCAGCTCCATGGAAACACGTAGAAATATGGCATAGCTTCTCTCTGTCTGCTGAGGAATAATTAAAAAGTGTGAAAGGGATAAGAGGAGGAGGACAAGCTAGACTTGAGCTGTCTCTTTGAGACCTGTGCTTGGGTGTCAGTGCGAGGGTAGGAAATATTTTGTGTACATGGACAAAATAGTCCTGCTTTGTAGGCAGCAAATTTGATCTCGTAAGAGCTTATAAAGCAGCTCAGCTCAAAAAAAAAAAAAAAAAAAAGATAAAAGTGAACCTTGTCATGGGAAAGATGAAGCTCAACAAACTACTGCTGTTATCTGGGGAACAAATAAGTTGAAATAACATTACAGCTCACTTTCTCAGAATTGCTTCAACCATCTACTGCTGTACTGTGAACTTGAGAAGACTGCGCAAGCAAACCTGGGTTTGCAGAGCTGATTATCCAGGCAGTCAAAACATATTTGGTGACTTTTTAGAAGTAATCCATGTTGGTGTTTCTGCTTCCAGCTCCCAGGATTTTTACCTGGTGACAACTCTCTGCTTTCTGACACAGAGTGTGCATTAGCTATCTGTACATATTAATTTAATGTGATGGCGAAGGGAAGACGTAATTTTGATTCAACCTCACTGTTTCAAATCAGTTGTAACATCTTTGTGAGTGATGCTGCCCCGAGGCCCTTTACTCCCATGGAGGAGCTCAGTCTGGGGGACACTGAGCACAGTTCTATCCTCCAGCAGGAGGCTCCAGCTTGCATTCTCCCTACTCCCCTCTGCTTCTCTCTCCCATCTTCCCCTTGAAAAAAAAAAAAATAAAAGCAATAAGAAAATATTTGGGAAAATAGGTTGATTGTTTTTGGAATGATTGTAGCCTGCTTTCCTACCTAGATCCATTATCTAAAAAAAAAAAAAAAAAAAAAAAAAAGTAAAATTAAAGAAGCTCAGCTCTAGCTAGTGTTGCTCTCTGCTTGATAAACATGTGGTTTGCCTATGCGGTATGACAAATCTCCCAGGAACTGGTGTTGATCTTCTAAGCACAGTATAAAAAGTTGCTTTATCTGCTTAATAATGCATCTAGATTTAACTTCTCTTTTGCAACAGACAAAATTAAATAGAGTAAATCTGTCTTGGGATATGAACCTATTATTAAAACAGATTTGCTAACTGTATTTTAAAATACTGTTGTGTTCCTCAACACATTCACTTCCATATGCATTATGGAAAGCTAATGCATTAACTTGGCAATAAAAATGCATGGCCTTCTGAAATGAAAGTATTGGATGAGTGAATTCCACTGGTTCTGTGCACAGTCTCCGTGCATTTCTCACACGCCCTTGTTTTTTGCAAGGACAAGTAATAGAAATAGCCCCATGTTCAGCAGCTCATTTTGCAAGACTCACAAATAGTGATAAAATGGTGGAGAATTTTTCATTTCACAGACACCTCCGTATACAAAAATACATTGCATTTATTTTTTCTTTGCATATGCGTGCGTAAGGGTATGTTACTTTCTCCTTTCAAAGCAGAATATGAGATTCAGTGTGTTAAAATGCCTTCAATTCTTTGCCATAAAAAAGTGACAGGTATCAGAACCCTCTTTAAATATGATTGTCTCTGTTTCACAAGCTCTGCTTTCAGCCTGCAGAAAGGATTAAGACATTTCAGCAGTACTGTTCCAGGCTGTGATTACCCAGGAAACTAGAAACAAGACACATTTGCTGTCTAATGTTCACTGCATCTGATCTTTTCTGATTTACTGTTTCAGTGCTTGTTGAGTTTTCATGTTTCAATATGTGCCCTTGAGAGCCTTTAAATGAATCTAAAATGTTAATGCAGCTGGGTAGGTAGCAGCTTCTGAAAGGGTATTAATGGCCTTGTATGTACATCTCCATACAGAGTTCTAGCTGACCTAAACAACCCACTTGACTCCCCAGATGTCAGGATAAATGGATACTGAATAAAAGACCAAGCGTCTGATACTCCTCTGTGCTGTAACACTCATTTAAAGGCTAAGAAGCCTGGTTGTGTGAGAATCACTCATGCGAGCAAAGTCTAGCCTGGTTTTACTGCAGCCCTCTTTTCCTAAAGTAACGTGAGGTGTTTGTCAGCAGATTTGCTTCCTTTTGCCATGTCAGTATAACCATTGGCTGGTTTCTAAGAGAGAGGGAGGAAAAAAAAGGCAATAAAAACGGGAAATGTCCTTCATAAAATTTCCTTTTTGTGCAGATCCTACTTTATAGGATATTTCAATCTCTTCAATCCCAGAACTATTCAAAATAGTAATGCAATATGGCTCAATTTCTGGCTGTAAGATAAATGTAATGAAAGCAAACTTACGAACTGAGTAGATGGAACACAAAGAGTATATCAGAAAGTATTGGAATTCAGGGTATGTTTGAACAGAAACAGAAAGGACTGAGGTATACAGAATCACAGAATCACAGAATCATCCGGGTTGGAAGGGACCTCAAGGATCATGTAGTTCCAACCCCCCTGCCTAGCAGGGCCACCTAACACACACATTTAGATCAGGTTGCCCAGGACCCCGTCCAACCTGGCCTTGAACATGTCCAAGGACGGGGCATCCACAACCTCCCTGGGCAGCCCGTTCCAGGGCCTAACCACTCTCCTTGTAAAGAACTTCCCCCTAACATCCAACCTAAATCTTCCCTCCTTCAACTTGGATCCATTTCCCCTAGTCCTGCTATTGTCAGCCCTTTTGAAGAGTTTACTCCCCTCGTGGGTGTAGGTTCCCTTCAGGTATTGATAGGCTGCAATGAGGTCACCCCGCAGCCTTCTCTTCTCCAGGCTGAACAAGCCCAACTCCCTCAGCCTGTCCTCATAGGGGAGGTGCTCCAGCCCCCTGATCATCTTAGTCGCCCTCCTCTGGACCCCTTCCAAAATCTCAATGTCTTTCTTGTACTGAGGGCTCCACACCAGGACACAGTACTCCAGATGGGGCCTCACAAGAGCCGAGTAGAGAGGGACAATCACCTCCCTGTCCCTGCTGACCACCCCTCTCCTGATGGAGCCCAGGATCCCATTTGCCTTTCGAGCTGCCAGAGCGCACTGCTGTTGAACAATTCTCTCTCAAAAATTAATTGCGGGGAAAATGAAGAGAATTCATCTAGTAATAAAATATTTGCCTAAAATTATTTTCCCTTTTTTCAGCAGACAAAATAGACATAATATAGATAAAAGTTCATGAAATAGTTTTATTCCAGTATTGTTCACTATGGATCCTCAAGAAACAAACAAAAAAAGGCAACTACATCTCAAAGTTCAAATGTGCCAGAAACTATGGTTTACTACACAGATCTAGCAGGCAAAGATTCTGCAGTGGATGCTGATTCACGCTTGTAATGAACATGGATAAGCATAACGACATCAAAAAATTAAAACAATTCATAAAGCTGTATCATTTATTGATCAGTTAAACAAGGAAAAATCATAGTATATTCAGTGAATAGAAAGTAAAGGAAACTAGCATTTTTGCTCATTGTTAAACTATGACTGACATCCAGTTTCACAAAATGTGCAAGAAGGAAGTCAGTACAAAAACCAGATAGATCACTGTATAACCAAACTCAGACCAAACCAAACCGAACTTGCTGATGAGAAGTGAATGCCTAATTGATCGTTAAAATGCAGCTCATAAGCTCTGTCTTGTTGCATGGATAGAGTTACTGATCTCATACTTACTTGGCTTGTCTGTATGATAGTAATTACCTGACCAGGATGGCTCTCTACCCTATAGCACAGCATGGAGGCCAACTGGCTAAGTGTGCCAAAGAGAAAAAGGGAACAGCTCATTCACTGAGGCTGAGTATAAGCCACTGGAGTAACTGGAAACCATGCAAGCAAAACAGCAGTTTTGCCAAAGTAGCCTCAGTCTTCCTCAAGATGATCATGTGGTTCCTCTGCGGTGCTTTGAAGCAAGACAGGCTGACTGCAGGGGCCATGAACCTTGTTTTGGGTGAGTACTCAAGACAAGCCTCCATAAAAAGCACAGCAAAAACAATAATGCAGCATGATTAAAACTGACAGGATACACAGTACCCAGTTAGTTTGACAAAATGGAATAAAGAACAGAATATCAATTGACATACATAAATATAAGATACTGTATGGATTTTCATTTATTAAATAAATTTGGCTTAATTCACTTCATATACATTTCCTGTACTAAGCCTAGTGTGAGTCAAGAATAAGTTCTTTGAATGGCCTTATGTATCCTAAATACAAATAATAATCAGAAGAAAGAAAAGAAAGCTATTCCAAGAGGACTTAAATAGAAATAATAAGGTAAACAGTTCTTGTTGAAGTTAAAAATTCATTGTTCTTCAATATTTTTCTTTTCAAAATTATCAGTCAGCATGGATATCATGAGGTTACTGTGGGGAAAAGAAATGAACTAGCAAATCGCTCCATACTGCTAGTTGCAAACAAAGCTTAGTACTGCTGTCAGTACAGTTTCACAATTGTCATTGTGGAGTGAATAATACTTGAAAATTATGATTAGATATAATCATAGTAGTCAGGTATATACAACAAAAGGCAAAAAAGAATGCATTGTTAAGAAAAAGCCAACTAATTAATTTTTTAAAAGCAAGTCAAAAGGTAGTATTCAGAGCATATTTATGAGGGATGTGACTTCTCTTTACCTCTAATATGCACACAAACTTTGAGATACACAAGGTTAATGGCAGCTGTGAGCACAGGATAAATGTACTCCTTAATTCATGTGTGGGGAGAAAAAAAAAAGGAGTAAATGACTTTCTCTGAAGAAATTTCTCCAAATCTTGAGCACAGAAATGGGCAGCTTACCACTAGTCAATGTGACTTTTTTTCTTGTTAATCTCCACGAAAGCCAGTTAATTAGCTGCTGTTGTTCCTTTCCAATATCATCTAAGTCCCTAAAGCAAAGACAGAGTGGAAGGAATGGCCTTTTCCACGTGTTTTTTTCTAATGATCATGCTCACCGTTTTACAGTCATGCCTACACATTTACATTAAAAAAAAAAAAAAAAAAGTTTTCCTATTTGCTTTCATCATCAAGTGTATGCTGTAGACAACTAGTTTACCTGAGTAAAATAATTAAATGATCTAGAATGTCTTCTTTCTCTTACCATATTAATACAGAAACCTTCTAGGGAAATTGTGAGCAAGCTGGTTAAAATGCAGACCACAGCTATTTTTAGTGAGTGAGAAATAAATAATTAATGTCTCCCCAGATGCATTTGCTAAAAACAGCCAACTTCCATAATACGCTGCTTTTGTTCTACATAAAAGACCGATCTTTCAGCTTCTTATATGGGAAAATAGTTCCTGTTGGCCACAGTCCTGTTCATCATCAGTTAAAATCAAGAATCAACAAAGGCAGTATTTCTGTTCATTAGTGTTATCTTTATGATTTATTTTGTTTTGTTTATTTTTTTTTTAAATCACATATATGAAAGGTGGTTAAAGTTTTGTGATTTCTGGTCTGAATTCCAAATGGAGAGGAGTCAGTCAGACAATACTGTTATATTTGTCCTTGCCTCTAAAGTTAGGGTATGTTTTCAATATATTTGATTTATTCTAGATTAATATGAACTACAAAGATTTCCAGAACAAGGTATTGTGTATTTCAGTGTAGCAGCAGCATCTGTTCTATCTCACAGAATGGCAGCTACCCCTGCAGACTGCCAACTCCCATAAATTTAATGATGTAGTCTACAAAAAACAGGTTCCTAATGGTTATATATCTATAGACAGAGATTCATGGTGCTAGAAAAACCCAGTCAATCATCTAGTTGGACTTTCTATATATTGAGGTGCTCTTAAATTTTACTCTGTAGCCCACAATGCAGGAGTAAGTACATAGTTAGTCATCTTTATCACCTATGGCAATTTGTAATGAGATTCAGAGACCACACTAGCAGGTCCTTCAGGGTGCACAGGAGGGACTGCCACCACCTCTAGGACAGAAGAAGGGCATCAACCAGAATGCTTCTTCCGTTTAGGTTGATCAAACTTTCTGGTTGATGCCCTTCTTCTGTCCTTTTTCTTCAAGTTTATTTTCTTTCGTAACTCTCTTGCTTTGACATAAAGATCAGGGTGTCCAGATTTTGCAGTATTTGAAAAGATATGAAAATATGGAATCAAAAAATCCTTAGAGTTGGAAGAACTTTTAATGATCATCTAGTCCAACTCCCCTGCAATGAACAGGGACATCTACAGTTAGATCGAGTTGCCCAGGGCCTGGCCCAGCCTCACCTTGAAAGTCTCCAGGGATGGGCTTTCCACCACCTCTCAGAGAAATCTGTTGCAATGTCTCATAACTCTCACTGTAAAAGACTTTTTCCTTATATTCAACCTAAATCTCCCCTCTTTTAGTTTTCAACCATTTTCCCTTGTCCTATCACAACAGTCCCTGCTGAAGAGCCTGTCCCCTTTTTTCTTACAACCCTCCTTTAGTTACAGAGAGGCTGCTAGCAGATTATCTCAGAGCCTTCTCCTTTCCAGTCTGAACAGCCCCAGCTCTCTCAGCCTGTCCTCGTAGGAGAGGTGTTCCATCCCTTGGATCATTTTTGTGGCCCTCCTCTGGATGTGCTCGTGCAGGTCCATGTCTCTACTGTACTGAGCACTCCATATCCGGATCCAGTACTATTACATCCTTGAACAGACTTAGATTTGCTAAACTCAACCTTCAAAGCTTGGATTTTGATTATCAGGCATAACTGGCCCACTCAGATTGCATGACCACCCCTACCAGAGACAAATATCTGTGTACTTGAACTCGGAGATGAGCTATTAATTCACAGAGATCCTTATATTAAATACATATACTATATAAAACATACTGTCACCACAATGCCTTTTTCTTTCTACACTGCATTCATTTCCCTCTTTCATTAATCTTGCTTTCCAGATAGTTGGTTAAGTTAATGTATTTGCACTTGGTTCACGCATTAATCTCTGCAAACTATGTGACATTTTGCGTACTGCATACCTTGTCATAAATTATTACTTCATAATATGTATCATTCTATATTTTTAACCACTGTAAAAGGTAAAGAAATGCATCAGCTACCGATGACTCACAAAATAACGTTGACAGAAGGAAGCCATTCGCAAATAGAGAAATAATGAAGATTTCTTTCCAATCTAATGAGCATTAGAGAAAATATTTTAAAGTTCAGCAAGTAGTTTGAATTTTAATATAAGTGTTTACTAGCACAACTCCTAAAGCTGGCCACGAATTCTAAGAAGGATAAGAAAATGTCATTGTGCTATGAGATAAGGAGTCATTTAATCTTCTCTGTCTTATTCCATCTTCCATTCAATCTTCTTTTATTAACACAAGAACAACAGGTTTCTCTAGGTCTTGAAGTATTCTTATTTATTTCCCATTGCTGAAGTTCAGTTCTGCAGTAAAAAAACAACTAGCTGGGGGTTCACACAGTGCCTGTCATTCCTTTTGGTTTGCTGCCGCGATACGGAACAAAAAGAGGAGCTCTTAATATATGCAGTAGGAAGATTAGATTGCCATCATCAGCTCTTCACACACAAGGCATGATGCTCCAGTCCCTCGTTACAAATTACCCTGGTATCACTGATCGAACCTCTGGGATCTCATCGTTTGTCTTACTGGGGAAGATAAATTTCCCAGACTAACGCTGCGTTTCAGTAATATATAAATAAATCAACAAAAGCCTTTTTCCTATTGCTTTGATTAATTTGACACCCTTTAATCATCAAGCAAAAGGAAAATTATATTCTTTCTCATAAACTTTTATCCAGACACACAGTGGTAAAAAGCAAGAGTTGTAAGCTAAAATATAAAGCCTTTGAGACACAAACAAAAGCTTTTTCTCTCATGCTGGTTGCAATGAGATGTGAAATACTCCTGTTAGGGACATGATGGTCAAGTGACTACCCTCTTGTGTGTCTCCTTGTGCATTACTATCTGAAGGTTGCCTTGATGTTTCCCATTTTGCAGAATTCCTACTAAAAAAGTGTTTTTGAATGAATTGAACCGCAGAAATCTTCAGCTTGTGAGCTCAAAAGTAATCACGTGGTTTCAAAGCAAATTATAAATTTTTGTTAAGAGTGGGCGACTTGCTCCAAATTAACAACTTGCTTTTTTAATTGTGAGTTTTTAACAGTGGCACTGTCAGGTTGGATCTTAAGAACAAACTCTCCTCAGGAAGAGTGGTAATGCATTGGAACAGGCCGCCTAGGGAGGTGGTGGGCTCACCGTTAATGGACATTCAGGAAATACGGAGATGTGGTACTGAAGGACATGGTCAGTGGGCATGGTGGTAATGGTCGCTGGTTGGACTAAATGATATCTTAGTGATCTTTTCCAACCTTAATAATTCTATGATTCTGTGAAAAACCCATTCACAGCGGGTAGTAAAAGAATGGAATATGAGACATTCTGCTCTGTAATTTCAGGTGCATGTCCTGTGATACACTGCATATTTTCATACCTTTCTTTTTTTAACAACACCAAGATACACCTACCTATCCAGGCAGATGTAGTTAGACAGATGTGCCACAGAACAATACCAAGAAGCTTAATACTTGAGCAGTGAAGTGTTAGTCCAAAAACAAAAATATAAGTCAATCCTTCCTGGAGACACTCCAGCTTCCTTGATGAATTGTCCGTTTGGTATCTTCCTGCATTCTCTCTGATAAGTTGATCTGAGACACTGTCTAGGTGTGGGATAAATTTGACTTGCCCTTGCTTCTCACCAGTATTGATGCAGTGACTTTGCATATGCTTCTTTCTATGAAGGAATCTTTGTTCTCAGGAAAGATGTATTTCCTCCTTTTCTTAGTACAACTTAGGGAAAAAAAATAGAAACTTTTTTTTATTCTGTGGATTCTCCCACATACATTTCTTTTTATCACAGAAGTCAATTACATCAGTTAATCATAAAGATTCTGACAGCATTATGTGATGTATGTGTGGAGCAATACATAAATGTCAAATCTGGTTGCTGCAGGCTAGAAAGGAAATGCTGTTTATGAATTATGCTTTAGGAACTGAAAAGGCCAGAATATTTCTAGGCTGGAGCTTACTAGCAACTTAAGTGCCCTTATCCCTGAAAGTCAGGCAACACATAAGCTGAAATCAGAGTTGTGACATTTGCAATTATATTCAGACAAATACATGCACCTTCAGGGATAACATTTAAAGAAAAACTTAGACAATAGCCTTTTCTCTCCCTCTGTCTTTTGAATCTTTGGAACAGCAAAAGTCCTCTGTTGCAGAGGCACCCCCAAACCATTAATAAACAAAACAAACAGATATACAATTTTATCGTATCATAGAATAATAATTCACTTTTTTCCTTGTTGTTGTCCATGTTGCTTGTTAAGGGAAACTGCATTTCAAAGGCTGAGAACAGGAGGTTGAACTTGGAGCTGGGTATATTTTTACTACACATGCATTGTTTGTGTCCTCTTCCCACTCATCTTCCTGGAACTCTGATGAGTTCCCATGAGGACTAGTTATTGGCAAATCCCTCATGTGAATTTCCTTTCACCTCTATTACTGAATTTCATCTAATTCATGTTGACTCTATTCATGAGGGAAAACAGTGCCTCCTGACTGGCGTTCTGGCCCTTTTCTGCACTGAAAGCACTTCCCAGTGCCATCACCAGTAAATTTTATTAGTAGGCACATCCTTTTTGTGTCACAGATATTAACGAAAGAAGAAATGGGATCATCATGCAGTGGGAAAGGAGTATGGAGGGAAATTCAAAACCACGCTATAGCCCACAAACTAAAACCTGGCCTTGGTTTTCAGTACTAGCAACAAAGTTGAATTTGTAGGCAAAAGCTTGGTTGCTAATGGAGCTGAGGATCTTACAAATAAAATAACTTCTGGGAAAGAAGTGATGCCCCAGTGATCTCAGACAAGGCAATAATATGCAGTTCATCCCATACCTGCAAGAAACCCAATAGATTGAATCACAAGCTGAGCAGTAAGGATTTTTAATAAATTTTCCTTTTGGAAAATATTGTATGTTTGGTAAAATAAAGATAATAGACTTACGAAAGAGGGGCAAATTAATGCAGATTACTGCTGGTCTACATCTCTGACCTCAATAAAGTATTTCAACAGTAAGAAAAAGTAGAAGGAAAACTCAAGTCATGCATTTTCTTTAGTATGAACTGGTTTTCAAGATGATAGATTAATATGACTGGACAAAACATCTGTCACAAAACAGCAAGGAAAATGCTGGAATATATTTTTAAGCATCTTGCAGGAGCTCTCTTTTACTGGTGCAGATGCCCAGAACCCCCAAAGCAAGCAGCTTCCACTGATACGTAGTAAAGCATGAAATGGAACCGACCCAAAGACAATGCAGCCTGAAATGGTGTTTCCTACAAAACAGATTGCCTGCTGATTGCAAGGCAGTAGAGAAGAATAAACAGAAAGATAATCAGGACAGCAGAGACATTCTCTTCCTTGGCCATTTTCTATGCCTGTGTCACTCGAGATGAGAGGAAACTGGTTTTAGTAGTGAAGCAGGACGGGCAATTGCGTTTCCACAGTCCTGTGTGATCTATGAGTGTTGTATTCTGTCCACATTTGCACAGATGAATGGGGAATCTGGCCCTCTGCCACTGCAAGAGCTTGTATTACATCTGAAACCCACCCAATATATCATTTCTACTTACTTAATGAAACAGGACTTTTAATTCAGCAGCTGTATGTGAAGTTCACATATTTTCTTTGTTCTGTTCCCAAGAAGGAGAAAATATATGATGTACCATGGATTTTGTTGTTTTTTTTTTTCACCAAACCTTGACCACATAAAATAGGAAAGCAAAAGTACACAATCTGTGAACTAGCAATGAGCAACGAACATAGCAGTCTCTGTTACTTTCTAGCCTTCAGTGAGTATTCTACAGCATCTGCCTTTACTATCTGTAGCTACTGTATTTCTCTTCAGTATCTTTCCCTTGCTGAAATATTTCTGCTGCTCAGTGGAAGTAAATCTGCCCTTGCTGGGCATCCTGTGGACTTGGTACCTCGGCTATGAAAATGGCATTCATATTGGCCTTTAAAAAAGATTGGTAGAAGGTGGTGAATAAGATCATTGTGCCACTAATACAAGATGCCAAAAGCGTAGTTTTTTATCTTAATAGATAATACAGTAACTGACAAATGTTTCCCTTTTTTAGCACTTGAGACTAGAAAATGATTATTTTACTCATATGCAATGGGAGAAAACAGCTAAAAGCCAGCAGGTTTTTTTAAGGAGTGTGTTTTGTAATGCATCTTCTTAATGCCTTTCTTTTTCAATTACAACTGCTTAGCTTAGTTGTTTCTCTGTACTTCACAGATGACAATTTTTACAAAAGGGGTTTATCATTTTCTTACTAATAGTGTTTGAGTTTGTTTCTCATCAGTTCAAGCTCAGATTTAAAATAAAAGTAGAAAGCAGTGGGAAAAAAAATTGCTCAGACAAATACGGTTGTGCATTTCCTTGCTTTTAGACTGTATGCACTCACATGGAAACTCATCCTGACTGTTAATCTTCAGCAATGCAGCCTGTACACCAATGGGTACCGAAAATCACACATCATACAAGTCATACAAACACACATCAGGTGCAGAGCAAGTGTGGGCTTGGCAGAGCCTGAGTAGGGAGAAAAAAAAAAAGCAAAAAAGCAGTGGCTGAAGAGCTGTGGGAGCTAGTATCATTTTTCGGAGGCAGGGAAGATGGCAGGTGGGTGATGAGATTCAAGGA
The DNA here is from genome assembly GCF_019232065.1 of Centrocercus urophasianus. Taxonomy (NCBI): domain Eukaryota; kingdom Metazoa; phylum Chordata; class Aves; order Galliformes; family Phasianidae; genus Centrocercus; species Centrocercus urophasianus. The sequence continues at coordinate 12,805,077 of NW_024884586.1, read as the reverse complement.
TCTGCAAGCATAGATCTGCATTAGGAAGACATTCATTGCTGTGGCCATTTCTTCCTCCTTTCTCTTGTGGAAAATCTTGTAGAAATAATGATTGTAATGTAGGTTATGCTATGCACCTAAAAGGAAATTGTATGGCTCTTATATTCCCTTATATTTCCTCCTTGAATCCATTTTAAAGGCTTTGGTCCTGGTTGTTATATTCAGGGAAAGGATGGTGCTAACTAGATACCAAACTCCTGGTTAGCAGCCTTAAGCAAATTTCCATTCAGCTTTTTTCTACTATGACTTAAACTATACCTCCTGTGAATAAATAGAGAAGACATGAAATTACAGGGCTCTTGATCCTAGAAATGGACAACTGAGAAAGGACTTCAGACTTTGAAACAAAGACTTTGTCAATGTCACTGCTATTACTGATCAATTATTTCAATACGTTTTTGTGGTTTCTATCCAGCTTTTAGTTACAGCAATCTTAGTGGGGATTTGACCCAAATTCTTGTTTAATCCTAATATTCCTTATATTTCTTTATTTTTTTTCTTAACATTCTATTTCTATTTAAGTTTTTCTCTTTTTTGCTTATGTGGGTATGTGTTGCACATGGAGATCAACCCACACCCACCAATTTGAAGCATGAATCTCAGCTGTAGGTTTAGTGTGGCTCACTCGGAGTGCTTGTTCTAATACTTTGGGTTTTGTTTATATTCATGGCTAGTGGAATGGGAGCAATTTCAGGATAGCACTGTTATTTGCTATCTGAAGAAACCAGTATTTTCCTTTCTGTGAGATTAGAGAGTGTTTTCAGCCCTTGCAGCTTTCCTCTTTCTCTGGGCCTCTCCTGCTTGACAAGGGAGGGAGGCTCAACAAGTGCTTTGGGGATTCCTCCTGGGTGTGTTGCTCGTGTCACTGGATCTAGATTTGAGTCCAAGATCCCAGAGATAAGGGCAACTGGAACAAGCTGGTAGGGATTGATAACATGTCTAGGCCTATAAGAGATTGAAGGAAAATAGTCATTCCTTTTGTGCTGGTAAACTGGAAATCAGCTGAACTATGACAGAAGCACAGGAAAGGGTCTATCTATCAATGCATAGAGCTCAACGTAGGTAGATGAAAAATAAGGGAAACCTCTGGCTTGTGAAGGGAACAACTGAAATTGCAACAGCAACATCAAAAGCAGGACAAATGCAGATGACATTTCAGAGATGAAGTGCTCTAAAGTCAGCATTGCCTTTATAGTACAAGTCTTCTCCTGCTCATGTCTACATCTGAGGGGCCCTCCTGTCAGGCTGGAAGGAGCAACCAGGCAAACAGGTCAGCAGGGCCACAAGTCAACAGACCCACAGATGTACTGTGATGGGACTGTGTTGATAGCAGGGAGCCCTGCAGTGCCTGCAGGCATACGTGGCTTCTGAGCCCCAAAACTGCCTGGAACATGCTCAAAACCCTCTTGCTCTTTGGAGCACCACCATTTCTCTGCAGCCAGACAGGCTGATGTTTAGGCTAGAAATCTTTTTGGAAGCAGGAGTTCATGCTTAGCATATTCGAATAGTAAAGCTTGCTTTTGGGAGGGAGAAACCTCACAGTGTCATGATGACACAGTTTCTGATTTCTGTGTGTGTGATGGGTGGAGTTGTTTTATTATCCGAAGCATTCCTCTCGGGAAGGTACAGTTGATTTTATGGAATGAAACTAATTAGTCATATATTTTTCCTATACCAGCTACATCATTGCTGCAAAATTCAAATTGTTTCAGTGCTTAGGATTGCATGAAAATAGCACGTGAAGTAAAAAGAAAAATAATTTTTTTTTTCCCTTTACTTTATTCTCTGTTTTAATAGAAAATGCAATCAGTGCTATCACGTCCAAGTATAATATTCCCTGGGTAAAGCACCACTCCACTGCACCGAGCTATTTATTGCCTGTAAATGACCGCCGGCTGTGCCAGGCTGCACGGCAACAGCACAGAGGTGGTGCAACACTGCCACCATGTGCTCTGCAGCGAGAAGGGCTCTGTTGTCGGTACTGTTTTCCCCCTACCCACGTTGTTTTGGAGAAATAAGAATAAAAGAAGAGTAAGGAAGTAATTTCTCCCTAATACTTGCTTTATTTGGGATTCAGGTAGTGGAAAACAGCGGCCAGACCATCTGGAGCTGTTAGGTGATGCTCAGCAAGCCCCATAGCAATTTTCTAACCCAGATTCCCAAACTGACACATGCATTTGCTCTCACTCTTCCAATCTTTGTTCATGAGAAAAACAGTGTTTAGTTACTCCCTTTTCTTTTTCTCCCTGTGTCAGCTTTCCCTTAAACCCTGCGCACATCTGCTAGTCTCTAAGGAGAGTCCATCAGCCAGCTGCACACTTGGGATTGTGTTTGTGCTCTGTTATACTCATGGGGCACTTATGAGCCATGAATTAATGGGCCCAGGCCTAAGTGGAAAATTCAAGCACTGAAATAGATCAATTCTTTTTCTTTTTTCTTTTTTCTTTTTAATAAAAATTCTGTGTATAATATTTTTCCTGAGATCACAAGGCGTCGTGTTTCTTAGGGAAATCCAAAGGAGGCGACGTTCCAGTTATGGCGGGACTGGTGGAACACATCTGGTTGCTTTTACATTTCAATGAAGTTCTCAATCTTTGACCCACCCTTCCATTTTTCAGAGATATCAGATCTTAGTTAACTGTGACGTTGATCCCAGCACCAGTAGAGGTCCCAAACCATCTACCTTTGCAGAAGGTAGAATGCATTTTTTCTCTTGAGATGAGGAAGTTAATCTTTAAAAATAGAACTTAAATGTGATCAAAATTCAGCAGTATGAATGCATGTTATATTTTTTTGCATCTTTTAACTCAGGAAAACTAAGGAAGTATATAAACACGTGGCACTTGTGATGACAGGAAATAAATAATGAAAAAAAAGAACAATTATTTTTGCCTAATCCCTTTTGATGGAACTTCAGAGAGATACATTAGCCCAATCATGCCACAGATAGAAAGAGCAAATATGCATTCATACAAACAGGGAGAAAAATAAATACAATTGTTTTCCCAAATCCATTCACTGACTGCATTTAGTCACTCAGGCCTGACCACACAGTGAAGGTCATGGGAGGTAGAGCAGGACAGGGGCAGGCACAGCACTACCATGAGTGGATGTGAAACCTGTCCTCAAGGAAGTGAATCATTAATGAAGTAAGTGGTGCAAATCACATCTCCCTACCTGCTGCCAGGGAACGTCATGTTGCTATTCTGTATGCTAGCTTTGCCATTCTAGACAATACTAAGTATTTTTACTGGTGCACAAGTCTAGAGAGTGCATCTGACCACTCTCTTTGCATACTGATGTTTGCCAGCCCAATTCTGTCACAGTTCAAAATGTTAGTTATTAAATCCAAGATCTTTAATTAAATTAAATCTCTAAATAATGCAGAACTCGCTAGCTCAGAACATACCAGTCCTGTGCTACAGCACTCACAGCCACAATTCATCAAGTCTAAAATTCATTTCCAGCACATATTCACTCACATTGATGCAAGAAAGTTTCCTCTTCCATCCTGAATCACTCTCAAGCCATAGTAACTAGTTTTCTTTTATAAACAGATCCTTCACCAGTTGGCACTTCTCTGAGAAATCAGAAAGAACAGAGAATGCAGCAAGAGCGCTGCTCCTCACTTGTACAGTTTTTCATTTTTCATTACTCGTGACCTTGGGATATTAGAAAAATGTGTGATGATATATTATCTGAGTTCAGACCTCTGTGAGTGAATTCATCAAATAGATTCTCCTGTAGTGAATCTTCCTTTATTATCCACCTGTTGGATGTTTGCTTGTGCACTTCCACATAAAAGATCCAGCAGACCCCGTTACAAAATCAGCTGTACAGACTGTTGGCACAGACCCACTAGGGAACGCACAGTGACCCACTTGCAGTAGTTTAGCACTGCAAGAAAATGACCATTATCAGTCAAATCAAGATATTTCCTAATATTAATTTCATTTCAAAATTATAATGTAACAACATTAATGACAAAGGAACATATTATTTATAAAAAATGTTTCTCATTGTATTTTGAACACTTGAATTAATAGTATCATTTAAAAATCTTATTCTCAGCAAACAACAAATGCAACTATTTTTGGCTAAGAGCTTGAGATAAACATTGATTCTAAGAAGAAGCTCATGCATTCAATGCTGCTACAAATTCACTATCAGTAGCTCATAGTTAAACAGCAGTTTGGGGACCACCTGTCAGTACAGGATGCAGAGAATCACTTCCACTTCTAATTTCAGTCTAGGACCAGCAGAAATTAGATGTGAAGCCTGAATATCCTCAAGCAGGGGCTGTGTTAGGGCTCAGGTGCCTGGTTCAGCCCCCACTGTGGGTACAAGAGACTGAAATGTAGCTCAAATTTCTCCAAAATTTTGACCAGAGGAAACATTTCAGACTCTTCACTGAAACTGGCTTTTTGTTTACTCCACTTAGCTTCTCATATATATGAATGGCCCTAATAGCTTCTATGTCACATGCTCTGCAATGAACAGATAATGGCGTCAACCCAGCAAGAGCATGACTCACTAAGCAAGCAATATCCATTTTCAGCAGGGCAAAAATATCAGTGGAGACCCACTTAATCGTTCCATGATACAATTTAGCAATGCTATAGCATGTATTAAATTAATTAAAAGGCTTTCCTTCCCGTCAAAGGTATAATCAAGGCAATTTGGTTCCAAACATAATCAAGAAACTATGCAAGGAAAGCTTAGTAATATGAGCTATTTTTTCATGTGGAAAGTTAATTGATTTTCTATCATTTTTCCCCTCTGGGATTCAAATGAAGCTTTACAAAAGTTGTTGTCCTCTTATGTGTAATTGGTCCACTTGAACTTCAGAAGGTTACTTGAAACTAGGGCAGCAAAGTGTTTTTTTTTTAACCCCATTTTGTAAGAGATTGTATCAACTCTCATTCATAGGAAAAAAAAAGAAAAAAAAAAGAAAAAGACTAGAGGCCACAGAAAATTCCAAAGTGCTTTAAAACAATTAACACTTAAAACAGAGAAACTTCACTATGAAGTAGCAATTTCCTCTCTTAATATTGTGATGTCTTAAAGAAACAGATTTTCAGTGCTGGGCCCAAGAAGTAGAATTCTATCTGGAAAATAAAGGTTATGGAAGGTAAACTGAAAAGCAAAACTGAACACTCAGTTAAACCAACAAGTAGTAAATAGTCTATTTATTAAATAGTCTAGGCATTGATAGTCTGCTCTAGGCATCCCTTTGGGAAGGATAGGGTGAGGCAAGCTTATCCAGAAGCATGTTTTGGTAGAGAAAATATAAAAAAAAACAGTCATCCCTGGGTAAGCTGCAATTCACTGGAAGTGTCCCAGGGAACCTGCAATGCAGGTTCAAGAGAACAACTACAAGAGGCCACAGGAAGAGTCCCTGTGTTGGGCGTGTTGGTTGACAGAGCTGTGATGGGACAAATCAAGAGAAATTTATAGTGATCAAAAGACAGAATATTTTGGAGTTCATTGAACTGAGTTTTGGTCCAAACTATTTCAACCAGTAGCACCTCCCTGATTTGGGTAACAAATAAATCACAAAAATATGGGAAATGCAAACTGAAGTCAGTATATCCCCATTCAAATTGACAAGAGGCCAACTAAAGGCATTTCAATGGCCTCTTCAGCTCTTGGCCAGCAGAAGGTTCCCCACTCCTGCTGAAAAATGTGGCAATGCTATATCCTGTTCTCTATGTATTATCTGATATTGATTGCAATATAGTGTAGCAGTTAAGATTTATAAGGGCAAGAAGAATAAAGAGTAAAAAAAGCATGCTCTGCGAATATTAACTTGATGGCATTTTTGGATTCCAGAAAAAGCTTAGCCTTGTATATTCCAAAATAAGATCAAGAGTGATGTCGTTTACTTAGGCAGAGAGCTTAAAGCTGAGCCACAATGTCATCAGATAGAGCTACATGCAGATACAGGTTTTCTCAAAACACTAATGTGGTTCTGATCCAAAATTCCGCCTCAAGTTTGCTTCCAAATGAAGCTTTTTTAAAAGCAGGGGGGAAAAGCCAATTCTGTTATTCTGTTATCTTGCTGTGCAATTTTAATGTAACTAAGTTGTTCAGAACAGCAAAATATTTGAATAATATATCTTTTCCCATTTGCACAAACGCTGGCAGTGACGCATAACAAATTGACAGTCCAGGCTGTGTACAAATCAAGAGCTTGTAGAGATGCTCTGGAACTCAAACAGTCAGACTGAACCTGCATCAATATATCGAAGCAGTCTTTTTCAATTATAAGAACTGAAATCCCAAGTCTTAACAAGTAAAATTCTTTCAGACACCAGCCATTCATTCTCATGTATACCAAGCCTTAGAGGGAAAATATTAATCAAATCCAGTTGCTGTCTGATGCAGACTATACTATAGTATAGTCTCCAATATTTTTTCAGACGTTTTTTAATTGCCCTTAGCAAATGAGCTCCACCAATTTCAGAATTACTTCCCAAATTTAGTAGGCATCAATTTCAGCAATCCTCCTAAACCTAACATCATTTCATTTTATTTCGTTTTTGATTTCATCACTTCTGTTTAGAGCACTCCAAGGTATTTTTTTTCAATATTATCTTTGAAGGTTGACTTTGACCTCTTGGTTCTGGGGCAGCAAGTGAAAAGTATCAAAAGAACAAAATGAAATTTTGAGAATTATAGGAGAATAAGCAATACCAGATAAACATTTATTCAAACATTTGTGATCAGGACTGAATACTTCCAACTGGGAAATGCCCTCAGCTGCAAGCACCTTGTAAAATACAGCCTGAGTGATACTATTACTCTTGGAATAATAACCATCTGAATTTGGATGGCTGATTCACCAATATATTCATAAATCTGGGTTTGGGTGTCTGAAAAAGAGTGTTATTCAGCCAACTCTTCTGATAACCAGGATTCTCATACTAATATTGCAAAAGAATGAAAAGCAAGACATGAAATGTCACATTCACAGGCAATATTTGGCTGTTCAGACAACCTCTCTTCCCATCAGCTCTCTTCTCCCTGCTTTCAGCAGGAAGATATCCACTGAGCCATTATTTTTCTTTTTACAGTTTATGTTATTAATGTTCGTGCATGGCAAATAAATCTGCAGAATTCAAGAAGTGTTTCACAACCCCAAACAAAGAGCCTTAAACAGATCACAGTTCTGCTGCAGAAAATGCTACTCAGCTTGTGCTAGCTGTCAATATTTTTGACAGTCTGGATTTTGAAATATGTTAGTTAACAGAATCGTTGGTGGGCAGAGGAACTGACTTGCAGGCAGCTGACTTAAACAAAGGCAATTTGGAATTAAATTCTCATTCAGTTTGCTGGCTGACCATCATTTGTATTTTACTGATTGTTTGTTTTTGAAAGCTTTGCAAATGCTAAGGCGGTGTGTGAAATGCTAACGGTGCTTTGATGTTTCCTGGCCCAAGCAGCAGCCTTCCATCTTTTTTACAGTGAAATTTTATCCAACAGGAAAGTAGCTCATTGGATTAATGTAGTATCTTGTCAAGTGCCGGGAAGCCAGTTGTAAATCTTGTGGAAGAAAGACAAAATAAAAAATAAGGAAGAGAGGATGAAAAAAATGTATTTCAACATTTCTCCCTCAAAGAACAAATATATAAAATTCAGCAAATCCAAGCAGCAGAGTTAACACTTCCAAGTAACAGGCAAAATTTGTCCTCTAGCAAAGTTATTCTGAGGAGCATTAGCAACATAATAAATGTAGCCTCTTTCTAAGAATTATGCGTATCGTAATGCATATTACAAGGCTTTATACAAATGCACAGAAAAGCAGATGGGTTCAAGAAAGCTTACTGAAAGTGAGGTCTACTTGCTGCAAGTACACACCTGCACTCCAGAAACAGTGCTGCCCCAATACTCAACCACAGCAGCCACAAAAGAACGAATTCTGTAGTAACATATGACATAATGAGGCTAAAGCCTTAATTTATGGTGTTAGAATTGCCACAAAGTACACTGAAGAATCCCACACATTTTTTAATCTCATTTTAATTGCTCGAGAGATAGCTGTTGTAAATCCACATGAATTACTGAATGACTACACTCATTTCTCAATTGTGCATTGAAAGGTTCTCAAGAATTTTATCAAGCCAATAAAATATTTTAGTATAGATCACTCTCCTGAAAAATATCTTTTTCCATTTAATTCTACTCTTTAGAATACTATTATCTCCCTGTATAATGCAGTAATTCTAATGGTGTTCTCAGGTTCTTTTCATACAGGCAGGTCCCCAACTGCTTTGGGGCTTTTGTTTGTAGTCCAAACAGATGCTAAATGGTTGCTTGAGGAATGTTTGGTTAGAGATTTTTAAAGTAAAGTATCTATTTGCTCAAAGCTTGGGGATATTCAGATCAGGGAGGGCCTTGAATATACAGAGAGAGCTACTACAGCCTGGAATTCAGAGTGAAGTTAGATTTAGGGAGTTTGTTCAGATCTATCTTTGCTTATTATTTTGAAGCATGTTTATGTGGATAGATGTTCTGAACTAGACACCACAGAGCACATAAAATTATAGATTGTTAATCAGGGGAATTTTATTATCTGTCCTCTTTGGAAGTGCTGTAAATGAGACAAATATTTCTGCATTTTCATAAGGCATTAAAATTGATTTCCATTTTAACTGTCGGGCACTGCAATTGCAAATAAACTAGCCTTGTCTATACAAATGACAGTGCTTTCTAATACTTGCTTTTCTTCTTGCAAACTTCTCATAAACAAGCAGTAAAATGATCTCTGTTCTAACTCCGTGGCTTTTCACAGCTTGTACACCTGCACCACTGGCTTACAGTACCTTGCCAGCAAAATACAATGCATCACTTCCAACTGCCAGCAGTCACAAACTCAGTGTTCTCATCACCTTTCAAAGAGCCCTTAATGCTCAGTCTTTCAAGGTGAACTTAATCAGTACCATTTCAACCAAGAGAAAACTGTCGGCTCCGTTTTCCCAGGGGGATTGGCAAACATAGCACCTGGGAGCGCCCAGGAGGAGTGTGGGGAGGACCTGTCCCTCCCAGCACAGTCCAGGACACATGCTGCACCTCAGACCCACCTGCACCAACTGACACCTTGCCACAAGAAAGCACACCGCAGTGGGAATGCCCTGAGCTAGTGTAAGCACTCAGCTCTGCGGTGCAGGGAACTGGAGGCCAGTGAGATCCCTTGCTGGGGGTTTCCTCACTGGGGGTGGCCTGAGAGAGCCCCAGCTGAGCTGCAGCCTGCGGAGAAGGGCTGTGAGACATCTCAGCACAGCCACAGCAAGCAAACAGGGCTAACGAACCCCTGCCTCAGCCTTCCCAGTCACTGCCTTCCTATTTCCCAAGGTAGTGCTTACACTGCTGAGTAAAACCAAGGGTAGGGAAGAACGGGATACAAATCAGCCTGCTATGCAAGTGTCCCATTGATACTGCGTGGCCACTGAACCACATCATGACATGCATGCAGTCTCTGAATAATCAGGAATTTGAAGTTAGTGTTCTCCTACAGACGGAGAGAATCCTCCTTTATATAAAATACATGTTTTCACAAAGGACAGCAGACCATTTTAAAACAAGTTTGAGATAAAGCTAAGTCTGTTTCTACTCCTCACCAAGATGCAGAGGGCAAAAAATTTCAAAGGAAGTGGGATTGCTTAGTAGTTACATATATAATCAAGTTTCACTATTTGAACATGACTTGAAAGTGCATCTGATATTTTTATCAATGCAAAAACAATGTTCTAAGCACACACCACTAGAGAAATGCCAAAATGACTTGCGTAAAATTAGTAACCAAACAATTTAAAATATGTTTTTTACATTTAGTTTGCATTGTCTCTTTGAATATTTTCTCATAAAGATAGTGGTCTGTATATATTGCCTTGCATCGAGCAGAGTTAAATCAGCAATTGATTTGGTTTTGTATTCTTTCAGCTAAGAAAGCTGTAAATACCAGGATCCTGCCTGCTACATGAACACAAATGGCCTCAGTGGAACCCTGCCAGTTTACAGCAGCAGAAAATCAAGGCCAGAGGATCAAAGAGTCTTTTCCATAAGAGCAGGGATTTGTTTCCATGCCACCTTCTTCAAAAGGTTCTGAATTATCTGGTGAGTACTCTCCATACTGAAATTATTTTCTTTCAGTGGCACTGTGTATATATACAAGTGTATTTAATGATACCTTTGTGCATTAACAGAAATATATTTAGAACCATAATGATGTCTGAATCAGATAGATCTGTCTGCAGCTCTTCTCACTTCCTCAATTTTTATCTTATGCTTTCAAAGCCATTATCTCATCAAATAATTACTTTTCCCTTTACACCCACAAGAAGCAATTCAGAGCATTAATATCTATGCTTGGACCATTACCATCTGAGGAAACAACCCTTCAGAATTCTGACCCAGTGAAAGTAGTACTAACTTCTCATAAAACTCAGAGTTCGTCCTCATGACTCAGGATCTATCAAGACTGAAGTAGGAAGCAGTCTTTCTGGTAGCACCTCAATAAGCAAAAAGTTCACAGCTGATCAGGTCACTGGCTGAGATAGGTGCATATTTCTGCTGCATCTCAGACATCAGTGAAATCATGAATACAGAGGGATTAGAAAGTTCCATCACACAGCCTTTATTTCCTATGAATTCACCCAACATCAGAGATTTTACACTTCTTTCACTGAGTTAGAAAGCCAGACCCACTCCCTACTGCAATCATCACAAAGCTGACTCCAGGAAGCACACACTTTCCTTTTCCATTGTGAGTTTTTACCCTTAATGATTTCGAAAACTGGAAAAGTGTTTAGAAAAACCATAAACAGGAAAGGAGGGTGTACCTTACCATGCTGAATGCCTAAAATAATAAAGAGGAAAAATACATATTATTCAGATTACAAAACACCACAGAAATATAGATACAAATCCAGGTAACTAACTCCATGTATATGTATAAAATCTAAAATGCAAATCAAGTACATTTTTTAAAATGATGATTTGGTAATGGAGAAAAGGAAAACAGGCCTTCTCTGTGAAGGATAGTCAGTTAAAAGTTACAAGCCAAAAACAACCATCAGTATATCCAATAAAGCCAATATGTCACACTTGAAAAAGGTAGCCTACACTGGCTAATCTCCACTGTGGTGGAGATTATCATATCTGTCTCTGCTAACAAAGAGCAAAAAAGAGCAAAAAGTAATGTAAATTTAAGTAAATTATCCTAATTTCTCTGCTTAGGATGAATGTTACCAGAGTTCCCATTTTGTTGGGGATTCTGCAGCAGTGTTTCTTTATATCTAATGGAACCATATAATGAGTATACTGAATGACACTTATTGAGCTTAATAGGCACTCTGAACATTTGGTAAGAGAATCATCTGCCTGTGAGAGGAGGAACTGAATGGCTGAATGTCTCCCTCATGTACAGAAAAAGATTGTTAATGAAATGAATAGGAAATGCACTTAGTTTCCAGAGCTGATTTGGCCTGAAGATCATTATGAACTCCTGGATAAGTCATCACTGACTATAGTGACAACAGAACTCCAACACAACTTATCTATAGATTTGTACTTCATACTTTTCTAGAAATATATATGTAAAGAGTGCCAAATTCATCATCAGTCATTTTGTGAACTCACAAAAGCCCATCTTTAAGGTTGATTCGTTTTCAAAATGACAGACTGTACAGAGCTTTCTTAAACTAAAGATTCTTTACTGTATTTACTTTATTTACAATAAGTACCTATGCTAAGGAAGTGGCATTCCCTGATTCTCTGTTGATGCCCTCAAAGGCTGACCTTGCTAATTTTGTAGAGCAGCTTTCTATTTCCTCCTCCTGGATTTACTCTTGGACCTCTTCCAGAATTTATTTCTCATTCATCCCATTCTTTGCTCTTAGAAATTTCTGACAAAGGAGCAAAACAGTCTTGTATTCTACCAATCTCCAGAGCTTGCTGAATTTCAGTGATGCCGAGTATAAACCATAAGCTGGTACCTAAAATCATCTCAGAAACAAAAAAAAAGTTAAATCTGACAGCCTCTCAACACCAATTTCTTTAATGGATTAATTCACTATGTTTCTTTCTGTCTGGGTAGATTTTTGTAGCACTGGAAGTTTAACTGTCAGTAGTTACACAACAGCAATTTTGATCAACTCTCTCAAAAGAGTTTACGGTAACCTGGCATATTTATGTCTCAGAACTAAAGCAACTCAGAAGAAAGAAAAATATACCCCCAAATTTATTCACTGGTATAACTCCACATCTTAAAATCTTGCAGTGACAGAGAAAGAGTCTATAGACCAACATGTCAGCTGCAAAAAGTTCCTTCAGCTCTACATTACAGAAAGAAATAAGCAAAGACAGCTTTAGGACTAGCTGTAGGCTAGTCAGTACCAAATATAAGCGAGAGTAGCCATGCCTGCTATTCTGAATCACACCAGCTTGTTTATGTTTCATGGAGCAATTATTCCAGCATGCCTAGAGGCTATGTGGGCTTTACTGCAGTCAGGGATTTTACTTTATTATTTTTTTATTTAACAAATGGGAATTCACAGCTCTCATTTGAGACATCTTCCAGCTGCTTCGTACCACATCAAAAACAACAAAGAAGCTGAGCAACAGTGAGGCCACTGATCTATGCAAAACTCCCTTTGGATTTAGGGACTGACAGAGACCTTCTTAGTCAACCTGAATACCTAAGCAAATCAATGCACAAAATATAAAAAGATGGTAAACATTCCTCACTGCTGAAGGGCTACTATACAAGTGGCTTTGAGCAAGCACTACCTTCCTATTCTGTGTTTTCATTCAGACTAAGACTAGGAGGCGTAGAGAAAGCCAACCTCAGGCTCCAAGGCACCTTGATGGAACAAAGAAAATCCTGAGGATGTCATTTATTGTCCACGCAGACAAAAAGCATCTAGTAAGGGTACAAGAAGTAAGATTTATTCTCCAGAATGCTATTTCATCAGCATTGCACAAAATGCCATTCAGAGTGCATCTGATTCAGTCTTCAGCTCCTGCTGGACTTTACATCTCTCCCCTTCTCTTCAGACAATTCTTACATGGGCATCAGCTCAGCTTCAGAGAACTTAGAGGTCAGTGCCACGTTGTCATAATCAAATTCTTCATCAAGTAAGAATGGTTGAACATCATCTCCCAGTAGCTGTAATGAACAAAAACAGACACATAAATGATATCGCTGCAAGTAATGATAAGGAAGCTCAAAATATAAACTTCTAATTAATATTTAATTAAACTATTTTTCTGACTCCAGCACTCTCAGCTGATTAAGCTGTTTTTAAGTAAAAGAATAAATTCAATTATTCAATTTGACCTAATTTAAGCCATTTAATGTGCCCCATTTGTACTGTTCTGTATCTGAATGAATATCATTAGCTAATTTTGCTTGAGGCAAGGAATCTGAAAACCTCTGCACACATCTATTACAATTCTGCTGCTTGTAGAGACAGAGCTGTGGGGATATGGGCAAGTTATGTACAGACATGTTAAATTTCAAAGGCAGATTCCATACCCTTAAAATCTGGGCTAGTATCACACAACACCTCCGTGCACATTCATCTGATGCTAACATAAAATGATGCCCAGAACACAGTTTTGGCAAAGAAAAGGCCTGGAATATGCAAAATGACACAATCAATGTTCATTCTCTAATAATTTTCACCATGTCAGACATATGCAATTGGTTGGTTTGGATGAACATGTATCCAATAAACCATAACCAACATTGGTTGGTTTATGATGAACATAGAGCCTTACTGCACTTGCCAATATTTTCTCTGTTGACATACTGCTCAGCATTTCTGTATTGCTTCTCACTGAAATACCTGAGAATAAACTCTCTGCCTATAAAATAAAATAATGAAAACAAATAACTACAGCATGCCGCATGCTGAAAAGGAACTGCAGGGAGCCACAGCACAAAAGGTTTATAGTAACCAGTTACATAAAATGAATTCCAGAAGTACGCAGGAGACACATCCTCACTGCCCAAACTGTACAGGAATATTCCTTATCCTTTTAGAAGTTAATATAAAATATCTAGAAATTTCAGCCATGACAGATGACTTATCTCCTCAAGGGCTCTGTGTTTCAAAGTCTGATGTACTTCAGTAACAAATCAGCAAAACATCTGTTTAAAAAACAACTTGTTTTTAAACACTTGATGAATCCCCTCTGAAGCTAGTAACTACTTAAGTACACAGTAATAAGTAATGCTTCCTATTTATAGCCTTAGAAACTACAACAGCTACAAAAAGCACAATAACACTACTTGATAGAGCAAATAGCTACAAAACAACGTTTCAACATAGTCACCACCATTAGCTGTGCATATTTGCCAGTAATAAACAAGAACCTGCATGCTGAGCTCAAAATCTGCACCAGCAAAGGTGACCCAGCATCAGTGTCACCAGTGCTGAAACACCACCCACTGTGTTCACATCCACTGTTTGGTCTCTACAAGTGTTCAGCAAGTATCAGAGAAAGTCAGTGAGTGCCATTTTTCCTGCACAGAGAAATTCACTGACACACTTTTGCTTCATATGCATTTCCATGTCAGACACCATTTTATGAGATTGCCCCTCTGCTGCCATCTGTCAAACACAGCAACAGCATGTAGTGCGATACTGGTGGGAAGGTTCAGTCTCTACTGCCATACCACCAACAACCATCCCTAATTTATACGTGCCAACGTGATAAAGTAGGAGGCGTTACTTTCAGAGCAGCCCGTGTATTTGAAGTTATGAATAGTCTTACTTGTTTTGCTGAATGCAAGGAAGAACATTCAGCATCTTATGGTCACCAGCCAATATAGAAGACACAGTATGACACACAATTTCTGTTAACGTTCTGTCAGAAGCTGCAGTGACACACTTCGTACCATTTAATAAATCATAGAAGCAGCACTAGGATTCCTCTCCAAGAAATATTTTTCCAGTTTTCTATAATTTTATTGATCATCTACATTGTTCCATGGACCTGGCTGATAATGGCTTCAAGGACGCTGGAGCACATAAATCAGACCCACAGACATTGGCATTAATAAATAAGAAAAGAGAATTTTGTAAATAGAGTTTTTACAGAAAGGTATTCATTTTGCATGCAGACATTTTCTTTCCACAGTCTTTCCACAGACTAACTCAGGTAAACCATCATTAACTTTTATAAACAGCACATGAAATAAATGTTTATATAAGACAAAGCCTGCAAACAAGCACTCTTTCCTGTTAGGGATAGACCTTGTTAAGGTCAACTCCTTGACCTTCTCACCACATTTATGTCCAGTTTCTATTTTTCCACAGGCAAAGCTTTCCAAAATTCTGTATTGTTAAGGGTACCAGGAGCTGGCTAATGACTGGTAACAGCAATAACATTTCATCTTTCCTTTGAGGAAATACAAAACATTTCTAAAATATGATGTAATATGCAAACAATTTTTTCTGTTAGTTTCGTTGTAACAATGTTTTTTACCACGTCAATTTACCATGTTAATTACCAAGGTAATTAAGCTCAGAATAGTTCAAGTTACAGTATACCCTCACAGGGATTCCACAAGAACAAATCTATCCTTTCTCTGCTAACGTAGTTACAGAAACCATGCAATCATTCACTGTGCCCTTGTGTTCAACTTTGTATCAATCCAATAACTTTTCATGCAAATGCAGATAAATACTGGAAAAACTTGTTTAAAAAAACTTAAACCCAAAAAGCTACATGGAGATGGATGCCAAAGTAAAATATATCTGATTTCACTGCTACCAATTTTTTTGTTACACATTCATTGCACGTTGAAAAGTTTATTCACATTACGTATTTATCAGTGTGCTTCATCTCTCAAACAAGTTCTCAGAGCAGTAAGGATTCTTTTTTTCTGCTTCTTCCAAGAAGGTATTCACTTCAGCCTTCTACACAGATAAGTAGTATAAAATTTTTATACTGCAATCTGCAATTTTGATCTGTTTCAAAAGGAAGACATTTTACAACAGAACACAAAATCCTCTGAGCTGATCAAGTTATTATCATGTTATTTTTGCCTAAGGTGCTGAGAGAAATATATGAATTTCAGGTCTCTAATTTAACCTCTAATTGAAAAGTTTTTGAAAGCTTTCTGGGAATAGAATTCTACTCTATTAGAAAGCTGCCAGTTTGCTTAAGATTGCTCCCTTGATTTACTCTCTGAAGAAAATAATTTTCATTTACAGTTCCCGCATGTCCAAATTAATGCTCATATTAATAACTAAAGTATTTTACTGCAGGTTGCTTTACAAAGTAATTTTGTAAATAAAATACCTTAAAATGAGACTTTCAGAAGCCCATTAATAACTGGCAACTCAGTCATTGTTATTAATCTGTGTGGAGTTAAAGTTAACTGAACAGTTTGTTCCTGTCCATCCAAATACCTGTATTTTTGTGTAATTACTCCTAAAATACACTTGCTGAAATTATGTAAAGGATGCACATACACTCACTGGTGTTTTCATTGTATGCTCAAAGGAAAACTTACTAAGCCAATAACAATGAAAAAAAAAAAGATGGCGGGGGTGGGAAGAAGGTATATATGCCATTATCTCGTAGAAACTTAGTATGTACTGGAGGATTTAGGGCAACACCAAAAGAAGTCTTGAGTTAGGGCCACTGGACAATGCATCACGGTCCATTTTCCACTACTGCTTCATCATCCTGGACAACTTGCTCAATCTCTGTCTTTACTGGCCTCTAAAACAATACAACTCTTCCATCTTCTTTCACTTAGTTAATCCTGTCTTAATGTTCTTTCTCGGTCTTGAGGCCTATCAGTAAAATCTCAAATCACAGGAAGTCAGTGGGACCTGCACTTCAGGTTTTAGATGCTGTCATCACACAGATAAAATGATAAAAAGAGGCACAGTAAATACTTTTTTGAATGGCCAAAATACTTTTTGAAATTCTTAAACTAAATGCTAACAGTGGAGAACAGAAAGGTTGAATTCATCTTTCCTAATCTCAGCCACAGAAGAGTTAAATTTCTAGGTTAAAGTAGCCAGCAAAGAACCAGCCTGACAGTCAGCCTCTGATATCAGACAGATATATTACATCTGAGGACAAATACTGACAGCAAGTGGGATAAATCACTTTCTGGATGTGCTCATCTCTTCCTCCTGACGACAGCACTAAATTAGGCTAAAAGCAGAGCTCAAGTTAGGTGAGATGAATCCTACTTTGAATGTATGTGAACAGCGAGAGCATGAAAAATATGCATTCAACTGAAGTCAAATATACGCAAATGGAAGATAAGAACAAATAAAAACCTAGACATTAATACATAGAGTTAATTTAAAAATATGAAATAGATATACTATATAGAGATAAAGGAGAGAAAAAATATCGGGGCAGAGGAAGTAAATGTTCTGCCTAATGTACTTCAATCGTGGAGTGAATGCGGTTTCTGCTACTTCACTCTAGATTGGTCTGTGTTGTTGAGCTGCATATAATAAAGTTTGAGAATATACGTGTATGAAATATATTGAATATATAACACATTTCTAAAACTAGCAAAATTGCTGGCCAGTACAAATAATTTCTTGTGTCAATCACTAAGCTGTTCTTTAGTAATTAGCCAAATTCTATGCTGGCTTTTAACAGAACTTCTTTTTGTACACAAAACTTTCCCTAGCAATAAATTCCACTGAAGTCTCTCACAAATAGGTCCACAGCAAAGAAATTCTCTTCCTACATTGAAATAAGATTGTTTATTTTTCATAGGAAATGGCTTTCCATTATATCCTGTGAAAACCAAATAGGAAACCACATTCTGTTGCCTTTCCCTAGCAGAGTTGCTTTGTTGGACAGAGAACAGTCATTTCAAAATGTTGCCAGGGTAAATCTTTCTTCTTAAGCAGTCCTGTCATAAAGCAAAGCAAGACTTAATTTTCACAGCAATGACAATTTAAAGCACTGAGGGATTTTAAAATAGACCTGTTCAGTCTTGACAGTTCTAAAAATCAGGCCACATTTCTGATACTTAAGTGAAGGCACTAAAATACACATAATCTAGGGAAAATGCTGACTTCATTTTGAGAATTGTGTTGTCCGGTACCAACTGAACACTTGTGAAAAAGAAGCATTAATGTAATAATACTCTATTTCCCTTTCAAAATCCACCTTTTTCTGAAATTGAAGTGAATGCTGCATGCAGTGGAATCTTCAGTTACTTTTCATGAACTATGTTACAGTCACATACAATCATCTATGAATACTGCAACAACCCCCCTTCTTTGATTTTACACAGAAGTTATCAAATGAGCAAACTATAAAACCTCATACTAAGGGTTTTTGCGTGCCAATGGATATTTCTTTAGGCAAAAAACTGTGAATTACATCAGTCCTTAGGGAAAAGTGCAAATATTTTTATTCACAGAGTGGAATGCACTAGAGCTGGAAAGGTCATTTTAGAACATTATTACTTTCTCCCAAAGCAGACCTGTTCCTTACAGTGAAGAGTTTATTGCAAAGAACCAAACACAATTCAACTCATGAAAGGAGGCACTATGCACGCTACCATAACATCAATCCTTCACTGGTCACATATCATTATGGCTTATG
The DNA here is from genome assembly GCF_019232065.1 of Centrocercus urophasianus. Lineage (NCBI taxonomy): Eukaryota > Metazoa > Chordata > Aves > Galliformes > Phasianidae > Centrocercus > Centrocercus urophasianus. Next base: position 12,786,432 of record NW_024884586.1, on the reverse strand, counting down.
GTTTAAACCTCATAGGATATCAATAAACATATGATATCAAAACTGCCCCATTTTAGCCAGAAGCTAACTTCAGCTTCTATTACCACAATCAGGCAAGGGAAAAGAGCTATGGAAAAAAAAAAATTTCAATAGAAACATCCCCAAAAGCTAATGCTCACAATGACTGTTTGGATAGGAAGCTAAATGACTTAGAATAAGCCTGTGAGCAATCCACACCTTCTGTTCTACTTTGAAAAGGTCTGAAATTCTGAAGGAAAACAGCGATTCTAAATTAAAGCACGTATTGATTGTGTCTGATTAAAAGACTGAGATTCCATAACACAAAGCTGTCCACACCCGTCGTAGACAATACAAATCCTCAGCAGCATCATACAGCATCATACTACCACTTATTTCCAAAAGAATAAATCCCAATTCTGATCACAGTATATTCTAAAACCATTTTTATTTTCAGTGTCACACTGAAGTGATCATTCACTACCTCTTTGTTGCAAAAAAATGGTTCCTATATTCAGCTCAGTGAGAACTGAATATTATTTTAAGATCATGTGATCACTGGAATATTAAATGGCACATCACTCTTCGTAAGTTCCCATTTGTTATAAGGTCAGAAAGTGCAAGAGTTTACTTGAATATTTTTTTAGTTAAACCAATTAAATATTAAAAAGCCTACATACATTTTGGAGCCTTGAAGTCTACATTTTGAAAATGCAAGATAATATAATAACAAAACAACATTTTTGCATTCAATCATTTATCCCAATTCTTAATGTGTTTAAGAATATGTTTTTAATTCAAAAATTAATAATATTATTTTTTTAACTCACAGAAGCTTCTCACAATCTCTCTGTCCTTGTGGAAATAACATTGTAAGCCAAGAGGTTGGAAAAAAAAAAAAAAAAAAGAAATAAAAATATGGCCTCATACCTCTTCTGCTTTGTTGTCCAGTGGCTCTTGAACTGAGGAGATTTTGAGCTTCTGCTGAAAAGACTTTTCTAAAGGAAGTGGAGAGCAAGTCCCTATCTCTTCCACCTCTCCTGGAAGAACAAATGACCCTGCTGAATAAAAAATAATGGACGTTAGCCTTCCATTTTATGTGTAAGTTTAGCAAAATCACGTGTAAAATCTCATAGTGCTTAAATGCAGACAGAGGTTTTTTAGTTGTAAGTGTAGTATACTGACTGTTGCATAATATTATGCAGTTACCTTGAGAACAGATCCATGCAATCCTAAGCTAAAATCTAGATAATAAAGTATACTATACTAAGGAAAAATCAAAGTTAAATAGATGGTTAGCTCTTCTTTCTTGAGAACACAGCATAGAAATTCTGCAGCTAGACATGCCCAAACTCAGAGAAAATTTGGTATTAGATTTATGTGTTTCATAAAGAGGAAGGAAAATCCCGAGCAGACTTACAAATAACAGATTGAATTCTAGTCTTGCTATTGATTAGCTGGGCAGTTTATTTCAATTCTCTTTTCCTAGAGTTTCACCATCTCTACATTGGGCATAAGGAATCTTTACAAGTATCTGTCTTAGTATTAATCTCCTGAAGTGTTAAGTAAGCAATACCTGATAGAAGTAATAATATTTCCCATTATGATGCCAGTTGACTCTTGTCCAAGGATATTTAATGGATATTTGCCCATCCCTGAACTTTCCAATGAGAGGCATTTAAGAGGAATTACACGTATCTGGAACGCGCAACCTTTCTATGCTGGCAGTATTTGGACCACAGTTCGCAAGTCTACAGACTTTCTGAATCACTTCTCCATTCCACACTTAAGGAAAATGCTCATACTAGGAATGGTGGGTTTGATTTCTGTGACAGCTCAGAATGATGTGCCTTTGGTTTACAAGTATCTTTTAACATCAACCAATCTCAACTCTGCTACAGCGCAGATGCATCCATCTTGTCTCCATAATGCTTTCATATGAAGAAACTTAAGGAAACCATATGTCTTGCAATTTAGTTGAAGGATTATGTAAATCAATCTACTCTTTTTTCTGCCTGGTGCACAAATTTCTTTACAGCTTCATAACAGATATTTGTAGCTTATTTTTCTCTTGAAATCTCAGAAACTTTCAAAGTGTTGTTCAAATGTTAATTAATGGAACCAATAAGAGGGTAGATAGATGCAGAGTGAAAAGGAAGAAGTGGCTGTTTATCTCTACCTGTGTGCTTTCATCAGAGCAGAGTGGTTACAGACCTCTTATCTTCCTGTAAAGCCACATTTGAAAATAATGATTTCCTAGCTAGGCATTCTTGAAAGTTACATAATGAAATTCTTCATTTATTTTTTCTTCTAGCATCTCTATATTTTTTCAAAGCCAGCAGGACTATCCACTTTGGACTTGTAAAGTAGAACATTCTTTAATAAAGAGCTGAATCTATTCCCTCTGGTATCTCATTCCCAGACTTATGTGTTTTGCTTCATGATTCACAAATAAGTGGTTTTCAATTTTCACCTCCACTCTCTTGGTTGCTTATACCTATCTCCAGTCATCTATGTGCTTTCAGTCCTTGTCCTCAGTATAGTATCTGATCTTATTCTTCATCAGTTATATGAGAAAGCTTTCTGAAAATGCACTATGGCTTCACACATACTCTGGAACTACTTTTTTCATTCTTTCATAACCGGTGTCAAAATTATTTGTAGGACAGAAGTGAGATGTGAATACTTATTTAAAGGCAATGGCAACTTCTGCTATTGTTTCAAACTTGCACCCCAAATATATACCCTCCCTGAAGAGAGGAAAGCCTGGACACCAAGAGGTTTATATCACCTCCTGAGGTAACGTCCATTATTTTAGTACTAAGAGCAGCTTTTTCCTCACAACAGACCAGTCTGTGGAGAGAAGATGAAGAAGAAACACTTATGTAACTGCCTGGCAGTGGCTCAAGAAGACATCTCTTAAAAATTGGGACAACAGAAGGAAATTTATTTTTGCTTTTAGCAAGAAGTGCTTGTCATACTCAGAATGTCAATTCCAATTTTTTAAGTCTCGTTAGTAATGCAAACAGTGTTTCAAATTTCCTTCAATCACCCCGTAAGAATGTGGTAATCAACCTTTGTTTGCCAGTAGACATGCCAGAAATGAGCTTTGTCTCTCTATCCTGGCTGCATGACAGCATATGCAAGTCTAATCGGTAAATGCTGCTTTCCCTGATAATGTTTAATCAAGAAACTCCTTCAGAGAGAAAAATTAGAGAGTTTTGACAGTACTCCTTCTCAATGGGAGCTCCCAAAGGAACTGTAGGCTATTGAAAGTTCTAGCCAGTACCTCACAGCTGATTTAGGTTGCTGTTACAGCACTAGTGGATGATGATCCTAATTAAGCTGCTAATTATGTTCTGTATGGAGGTAATTAATTAGCAACAGGAATGCCATGGATATTGCCAATGGCACTGTATATAGAGATAATTGAGAAGGCAGTGATATCAAAAATATGAGAAGACACTGAAGAATCATCTTCTTGGATAATATGGCAATGCACTTCTACAATTTTGCTCGAGTCCAGTGAAGTTTAGCAGAACAGATTTGGAAGCTGAGAAAATCTTCTTTAGCTCTTTTACTCCACGTGACAGGCTCAGAGAAAGTGATTACTAACTAAATTTGCAAAGACCACTAAATTGTTTTTTTTAGATTCAGTTTGTACCACTGATGTTAATTATAAGTATAGGAAAAAAAATAATCTGTTGGCAGAAAACTGATCTGAACCCTCAGGAATGAAGAAGTATGCAATTATCTATCTTTACTGAGCCAAGTGATGCACAGCTATAGATAGGCCACTGCAGGCTTTACCACTTTTGACACTACATTTGGCAAAAATTCTGTTGATGGGAAGCTGAAGAGGAAAGTAGTGCTAACAAAAAAAAAAAAAAAAAAAAACAAAAAACCTTAAAAGCTAAATTTTGGCTCCTCTCATTCTCAGGCTTCAGGCTGTTAGCCCCAAAGAGCTGTCTAGTGTGAAGTCATCCTGAGGCAGTCTTAAGTGGGTTGCAGAGAGTAGAGGAGATAAAAAGAAACAGATTCGTAGGTTGGGTGGAGCCCAATACTTTAAAAAAAAACGTCCACAGAACTCTGAATCCTGTTCCTGAAGATGATTTTTTTTTTTTCAAAATATAAATAGGAAGGCATAGATTATGGAAAATAAAATATTGCTAAATATTGCATAGAGAACTGTTAAGTTAAATAATCAGTCATTCAGGTTCTCCATATTTTCTTTGGGGCAGCAGAAAATGTGGACCATGAAAAGACAAGTGTGCTGCATCTCAGCATTCTAAGCTCAATCTGTGTATCCTTACTCACACATTCAATCAGCTCTTTTTTAATATACTCCTGTATTTAAAGAAGGCTATACTCAAGGTCCCTAGACATGCTTCTCACATATTTAGCATTTTGTATAAATACTATCTACTATTATTACCCAAGTATCCTTTGAGCCCTACGGCAAGTGATTTGTCACCCATTCTGGAAAGGAATTTTGTTGCCAAAACACAGGTACTAGGCATTCTCCATCTGTCCTTGGAGAAAGCCTCATTATTTCTATTGTTGCCTTAAGCTACTTACAGATTAAATTCAATGAGAAAAAGCAATTAAGCAGTCCACCATACGCATGCTGTCACTACGCTAGGGTTTAAAGCTATGGTTTAGGACAGCAATTTTCCTTTGCCAATTCTGGTTTGCTGAGCCAAAGATTCACAATGAAAAAGTACTGCCTTGCTTTCAGGCTTGCAGCCCAGTGCTGTCTAATGAAAACAGCTACAGTGAATTTGCATACTGACTAAATCTATGGGCTGCTTCTCTCATTAGAAGCAGCTGTGTTCACACTTAGTAAAATAATAAACAAAGCAGAATGATTCATAGAATCACAGAATGGTTTGAGTTGGAAGGGACCTTTAAGACCATGTAGTTCCAGCCCCCTGCTGCAAGCAGGGACACCTGCCTCTAGATCAGGTTGCTCACAGCCCCTCCACCCTGGCCTTTAATGCTTCCAGGGAGGGGGCATCCATAACCTCTCTGGGCAACCTGTGCCAGAGTCTCACCACCCTCACAGAGTAGAGAGGAAGAGCCACCTCCCTCAACCTGCTGGTCATGCTTCTCTTGATGCAACCCGGATACAGTTGACCTTCTGGGCTGCAAGCACAAAGTGATTCTCACAGAACATCTTCCAGAAGGCACCTGGCTGTTTTAAAATGTATTTTCTACCATGCTTTTCACACCTTCAGCCTTGAGCCACTTCTCCGTAAGTGTGAATATTTATTGCATTAATGTACAATTGCTAACTCAGCTAAATTATCTGCCCTTAAAGTTAAATGAAGTACAGAGATGCTGAACAGTTGCCAATATCAAGCAAAGATAAAAGCTTGCTGTAATTATATTAGCAAGGTATATTTTTCATTGGGTGTCCTGGCTTGTTCTGCCAGTATGAACTCATTTGTCTGACACAGGGGTGGCAGCATTTAAAGAGATCAGCAACAGAATGCCTTTCAAATTTGATTCACACTTTGCCTTACTTATAAATTAATTAGAGCCCTTTACAATCAATCCTTTATTAAAGTGGCCATTAGTGATATTTTATATTCATTAAGGTAAACAAGAGTAGCCATACCATTTTATATTTTATTTTGCATGTTGTTGCTAGAAATAGAAATATTTATATTTCTAGAAATATCTATATTTCTACTTATAGAAATGAGATTATTAATCTCTCTTCATGAAGAAATGTGGATTTTAATGTATAAGAGAACTATCTAGCTAAGAGGCCTATTTTCTGCATGATGACTTAGGAGTGAAGGGGTTCTTTTTGTAGTTTTGTTGCGGGTTTATTTCTGACTTGAACAACCATCCTCCATTGAAGCCTTGGGCAAGAACAAGGCTATGCATTTCTGAGTTTGGTTGCTGTTTACTTTCCTTACAGAGCAGAGACAGAATAATTAGCTTCTGACTGTGCAGTATTGCAATGTTATAAAATATAATCTAAATACTTCATGTCATTAGTCGGCACTCTTGATTGCTTAGGAGTTGATGCAGCCACTTTCTGCAGCAAAGCAGTTTGTGCAGTGAGGGCTATCTTGTGGGAGGAGTTGAGGAGAGCAAATATTGAAATAAATCAAATGTCAAGTAGAAAAAAAACAAACTAGTAGTTAGCATAGTGCTAATCTACAGTAGTGGTGATATAATAGTTTTTATTATTGTTTATGGTTACCATTAAAAGCCATAACTGAAAAACTTTCCCAAGTTAGCTTGCATGAAGTTATATTCAGACAGCACAAGCAGATGATCATTTCTGTAATTTTCATCTTGTTCAAATGCAGCATGTTTTACTAGGAGGTTTCTAAATGTATGTGATTAGCATTTAGTCTTGCACACTGAAAGGCCTGTGGACAGACAATGTCTGCAATGGTCCAGAAAGTGGACCCCAAGTTCTGTCAGTTCTTTTTCATCACTGCCCAGCTTGTACTGTTGAGCTTATTTCTCATCTTCCAGTTTGTGGTTTCTTTTGAACTAGAGATATCTGATGATACTTCTCCTAAACTAGATATAGACCAGTCTTATTTCATTAGTGAAATGTAAATTAAGGCTTCCACCAGTGAGTCCCAGTTTTAATAGATATTATGATAATTGAAGATAAACACAGATCAATGAGAACAATGTCCTAAAAGGGGGGAAAAATGAGGAGAAGAACAATGCACAGAAAAGAACTTTTCCATTTCTGTACCTAACACAGGACAGCAATCTCACTCTCCCCTTTCTACTATGCCCCAGTTCAAAGAAAGATTGTTATAAAACTGACTTAGGCTGGTTTATTGTTTTCTTGTGAGTTACAACCAAGCTCTAAATATTCATCAGTTCCAAGCCTGTAAGCCCTCTGACTTCATAAGTACTCTGCACATACAGAAATGACTAATCAAACAGTTAATGGATTAGACAGACTAATTAAACAGTAACAACTAAGGACCAAAGTCTGCTCTGTCACAGCTTCTTCCAGTGACTTTATGCAAAACTCTTAAACTGTATGGCTTGGTTTCTTTGTGCAGTCACAAGTATAGATGAGGAAAATCACCACAAGGTGTTCCATTTTGGTAGAAACAAAGACCGCACAAGTACCTGTAATAGACAAACAACTGCAGGCACAATATTTCTATATACTTTTCAGTGGCAGGAGAGTTAAATTTTTTGTACTCATAATGGAGAAATTCAAAACAATTCAAAATGCTCACAGTTTGAATGCTCAAAGAAGTTCACCATGTATTAAAGATAATTCTTATTCATTTTAAGCCCAGGATGAAATCACTATAATGAGTAGGGAAAACATTTTCATTAAATATTTCCACTTCATAGGATTCTCTTTTAGCACCCGATTTACTTTGTGGGTTACACTTTCTAATTAAAATAATTTCTATACAAAACAGAAGAACAGAAAAATGAGAAAGTTGCCACAAAAAGTTGAAAAACCTTGAAAAAAAATCACTGCCTAACAGGTAACTTAATATCTCATCAGAGTGTGGACATAAATTCATTAGTCTGGGGCATACGGGCAATTGGGAAAATTTTCTGGCAATAGAAGAATGGAGGAAAAATAAAATTTTTAAGAGATAAACTGTTCTGCTAAACAATGTTTCAGAGTCACTAAAAAGAATAAAAAGTAATATCTGTACACATGGATCCAAAGACAGAATCTGATTGTGAATATGAAGATGGATAAAACGTACCATTGCGTGGCTCTCCATCTATGTATGTTTCTAAGTAATGGTCCACCTGCAGTGGAAAAAAAAAAAAATAATAAAGTGAAAAACAGATCAAATTTCATTCCTTTCAGTACAAATACAAAAAAGCAGAAAAGCATTAAGTTGTCTTCTTTGTCATCTCAATTCTCCTCTGTATTTTTCCAAGAAAGAATATGATTTTTTCTTGAATGTAAAACACAAAGGAAAAACTTCTAAGTGTAGAAGGATTTCTGCACAGGATTGCTGCTGCAGCTGTTGCATACCAACTACAGCGAAAGAAGCTCAAGCTGAAGAGCAACCTTTTCAAAATCTTGGTAGGAAGATGGAGAAGTCAAATATTTTCAAAGAAAAAAAAGCTACTCTGTGGATTTGCAAAGGCACAACACGTGACACAGGCACAGCTTAAACTGTAAACTTCATCTTTCTATATTTGATATTAATATTGAACTGAATGGAAAATGAAAAAGCTAAGGATTATGTAAATTTTAATACTTCAGCTGGGACGTATCACTACTGTTTTTATCAGGCTGATATCTGCTGAAAACAGTCCACACTATAGAACAAGTATCACAAGAGTTGCTTCATATTCAAGGCAGCACTCTGAATAGATGCAAATATGAGAGTCAAAGAGCTTTCCCAACCCATCTGTAAATAGTGTTACAACAAAGGATTTATTTACTATACACAATAGAGCCTTCTGTGTATCTGTGCAGTAATCAGGGATGCTCTTTGATCATTTTTTACAAACTGATTTGGCACTATTGTGTTACACAACCTTTATATTTTAATAGCACATGCTCATTAACACTTGGAAAAGAAATGTGGAGGATGATGATCTCATTCTTCTTTCCCATAGATGTGAAAGAAATACACTGACAAACTGCAAATGCTTTGTTTATACATAAAGCAAAATTCAGTGACGTTCAACTCATAATCTCCACTTTGAAGAAAATCAAAGGAAACCTCACCTGAGCTCTTTCAGATAGACTGAGGCCATTTCCATCAGAGTCACCAGATTTCCAGCTCTCATTTATGACCGTCTGTAGATAGACATGCAGAAATATGCATGAAACAGAACCAAAGCAAGTCAAGCTCATTTACACCCCTACTGATTTACACACACAGATTCTTGACAGTGATTAAAAATTGTATAAAGTGAATGCTGTGCTGCTGCAAATAGAATGCATGTAGGTAATCCTTTGAAATTCTACATGGAACCAGACTGATTTAGTATAAGTAATCACACTATGCCAAAAAAGCAACATTTGGAATAGAAATATTGTTTACAAATGCAGTTCTTTCCCTTCTTTCCTCACAGGAAGTTTAAAGGCTACTGTGCCCAACTTAATGTATTAAAGACTCCTCCCATTACTATTCTAGCAGCTTTTCTGATGCATTCTACTACTACTGTATTTGTTTCTAAAACTGTTCATGTGACAAAAATGTGGCGTCATGGCTGAAACTTTTTTTTCTGTAGCAACAAAGACCAGTATTAAGATCTTCCTTAACATAAAGGCTAATGGAAGCTGCACGTTGCTCTACAGGGTGGAAAAACAATTCAAAGTGGCTAAAGCAAGAGACCCAAAGGCCATCTATACCAATGAAGCATCCGTACTCTTCATAAGATCAGTGGCAAAAAGATTTTTGTCATTTTTGTTATGCAATCAGCTGATAGAATGTGACTGTTTTAAAAGCCTTGCTTGATTCTACCTCAAAGGCATGTGTTAGTAGGGAGAAAAATGACAGCTTTTTCTCTTTGACTGAGGCCCGGCAGTGCCATCATTTGAAGCCACTGAAGTGTGTTGCTGTGTGCATTGCACAAAACGACCTGCTACTTCATTTGTAATAAGAAGCTTAATGAATCTATTACAGGCAAGATTGCAGCTTTATTTTTTGTTATTCATGCAGGAGGGTACAAGTTCTTAAGAAGTAGATTCAGATTTTCATCTTGCTCTCTCCAGATGATGTATGCGGTTTTCCTGTCCCTGCACATTCCTAATCTCATAGGTTTCCAAAAATTAAAAAGACTTCTGGCCTGCCTAATATTTACTTCAGGCAGCTGAAGCAACAGGATTCTGTATTTTTTAAAATCCTCAAGCAAAGTAAATGTGTGCATGCTGGTATTCACACACTCAAGTCTTTTTGCCAAACCCTACCATTAACTGCAGTTTTGAGTGAAAGCCTAACAATGGTCTTTGTGGGGCTCCTTATTTATTAGTCAGATTAGGACAGCTTTGCAGTAGAGAAAATGCCACTGTCAAATGTGATCCCTGCAGCTGCCTCCGTAAGCATTACACACTTGGGTAGTGTTTTAAATATTTGCCTTAGATGGGATAATACCATCAGCATCTAACATTTAGACAGTATACCCTTATTTTTACTTCTTTTAATCTTTTTGAAACTGATGCTTGTCCACACAGACAGATGTTAACTTATTACCTTATTCTCATTTGGAGTCTGTGGTAGGACAGACATGAGCTTTTCCTTGCTTCTTTCAGGGAAACCATCCTGTTTATTTCCATTTGAGATGTCAGAATCAGAAAATGATTTTCTTAAGGATTTTTTACATCCTTGAATCATCTTCATCTCTTCTTCTGCAAGGAGAATCATATTACATCAGATACTATAATGGCACCATCCAAGATAAACATATGAATTTCACTAGATATTATACTGACTTCATTCAAATATTCACTTCTCGTCTTATGCTCAGAATTTCCATGTGCATGATATACATCTACTTTGCAATCTTTATCATAAAGCTAAATATGCAGTTTGAACTCCTAGTACATAAAGTATGATCTATTCCTTGATACGGAAAAATTCATTGTTGAAAAAGTTTACAGTATATAAAAAACTTTACATACCTTCACATACCTGATAGGTTACCAAGAACAGAAAAATGCTCTGAATTTTATTGAGTGCTGTAATGATCTGGTCCAAAAATTCTTGTATTTCATACCACAGTATCTTGGTATCACCGTGTTTACACTGATGAATAGCCCAAACACATGCTCCTGCATGTGAACACCACAACCACTAGAGCAAACATCCATGTTGTCTGGTATAGAAGTCAGCCTTGGCAATTCCTTTGCCAGAGCTGGTAGTGACACCAGTTGTGCGCCTGCCCAGGTTCAACATCTGCAAAGCTCTCAGGTTTCCACATCACCACTGCCAGAACCTCCACCAGACCAAGACTATGTGATGAGATACAGTGACAGGTCCTATATGATATTATCACTTTAAAGTTACTAGTTTGTAGACAGATGACAGCACGCAATTTGCCACCATGAAGAGAGAGCCCCAGATCATAATCGGATGAAAGATTTCTGCTTAGAAAGACGCACAATCCTAAAAGGATGAGAAAGCAAATTTCAAGGTCTGGCTACCTACTCTGTCTTTGATGCTGAGCAAAGAACTGCTCTCTTTATCACAATGCAAATCTAGCTCCTGTATCTTTATTTAGTAATACACCTCATTTGAGCTGAGACCTTTAGGTACTGCTGCTTTCAGTGTTCAAAACCTACATTAGCAACCTGACTGTCCAGGAACAATTTTGCAAGAGAAAATTTGTTTCTGGGATCAAGCTTATAAACAGCCATATGCCAGCAGCATTTAATTGTCAAAAGTTTAGGCTCTGAAATTAAAGATTAAAGATAGGTGTTTAAGAAGGGTATGTTCCTTTAGGGGATTCTTCTCTTGTTGAAAGTCAGACTGGAAAAACATTTTGACACTGTACCAACAGAAGACTAGGATACCTTCTCTCATGTTTCTTTTATACATCAATAGCAGCTAATTGGGCCCACAGTGAAAATAAGGGAGTATTCAAAAATATAAGTGAGTCAGCGACAGCTTCTGACACCTTTCATACCTTTAAGAATGCCATTTACAACAGAAGCGAGGACAGGACAACTCCTGCTTCTTCTGGCCATCATACCGGACAGGTCTCTGCAGTGCAGAACAGCCAGCAAAATTATGACACAGCAGTGACATCACGGATGGAACCTCCACAGTGCAACTGCAGCTGAGAGCTGACTAGAGGTCAAGACAAGCATTTGCATGGCAGTTTGGAATTCTAAACTCACTCTGACTGTTTGCATACAAAGTAGCTAAAAATATACTAATTGTAGCCAAAATAAAGCTGCCTTTTTATTTAAAAAAAAAAAAAATCCATTATAAAATATGGAGAACCAGATGAACTTTGCACTACATGAAAAAATAAATGCTGATTTTAACCAAGTTTCTTGGGTTTAGTTTGAAAGATTTACTCTATAAGAATAAGAAACACTGCAGTACATTTCTAAAGCGAAATTACACGTTATAGGCATTAAAGTAATTCTTGCAGAGAGCCTTAATGATGCCCTTGGGGTTAGTACATTCAGCCATCCACTTTCCCACAGACTTATTAATCCCCACAGACAGCTCTGTGCTGCAGTTACTATGACACACAGAAAGGGCTGGCATTCTGGACATAACCTTACGTCCTTACTTGTAAGAGTCAGGTTCATTAAAAGTAAATTGCACCAGATCAGAACAGCCTAGCAAACAGGTTTTAAAACTCAAACCACAGATGGATCCTCTGAATAATTCCTAAATCCCAGGTCTCTTGATATGACATCTGGCTTCTCCTTGCTTTTTTAGCAAGTGCTTTCCTAAAACAATATTTGGAAACAGCACTACATATGGGCAATGTCTTCTTCCTACACACTCTCTTTTTCAAGCCATGCAAATGAAGCTGTGTTAAATCAGAAACCCTCTTTCAAACTCTTGACAGGTTAAAGCTATCACCCACTGTTTGAAGATATTGTCATCCCACTTTACAGGAAGAATGTGATTAGCGGCTCAAAAAGCTTCAATCTTTTGTTATTACAGTGGTAGAACAGGATGAACTTCCTTTTTTATACCAAGAACTGAGAAGTTTAATATTAAAAACTGACAAACCACAAGAGGATATTAATGTCTTTATGCAGCCAAACATGTATCCACAGTGTCACACTAGGAACTGAGGGGCCAGTATCCTCACTGTGCACATTCGGGGGCCTTTATGTAAAAAAACTGGAAGAAAGCTTCTGGAAGCAATATACGTTTCTCAGCAAGATTAACAGAGAGACAAAAGGCACCATCAACTTTAATGTTCAACATCATAATTCATACGCCAGTAGGCTCTGAATAAACTTATGTATAGAAACAGAATATCCCAAGTTGGAAGGAACCCATAAGCATCATCCAAGCCTTACACAGAACCACCCAAAAATCAGACCATATATCTGAGAGCATTGTCCAGACACTTCTTGAACTCTGGCAACCTGTGGCTGTGACCACTGTCCTGGGGAGCCTGTTCCAATGCCTGACTCTTTCAGTGAAGAACTTGAATAAGCCAATGTCTATCCTGGGTGCCCCTGTGATCATTCTTCTGTGCTATAATCCTTTTCCAAAGATCCTGAATACTCCAAATAAAAGCATATCACTTAATATCAGAAGACCTAGGACAAATAGTTGTCATTAGTTACAATTAAGCAGTCCACAAAGTTATTTTATGACTTATTTTATGCTTTCTGGACATCTGAGCTATTCTCACAGACAAAAAGTTGATAGGTTATGTGAGCTAACAAGAAATCAAGAGCCATTCACAGTATTTGTGCACCATTCATTTACTTCAGACTAGCTAGAATAGTATTCAATTTCCAAAGAGACTAGCCATAAGCTGCTCTTAGACACATTTTTTTTGGTTAAGACCACTGCAGCATTGCTGAGTTACATAACATCAAGTATTATCTTTGATGCAACATTCACAACTGCAATGTGATACTAGATTAATGACTGCAAGGGGAAAAAAAACTACAAGGACAAGAAAAAAAAACACAAATAAATTGTTACATGCTTCCTCAGTAAAATATCAGCTATGCACCCACGTGCATAATAAGGCTATGTCACAAGAACAGGCAGGGGGGTGGGAGAATCAAACATAATGTTGCACAGACAGTGTGCCTCAGGGCAGATGAGATCCACTCTTCTGATGACTACTGATACCTGCAGTTTCTCAACACACACGTCACACAACAGCCTCTTTGAGAGCAGTAAGTTATTATCTTGAAAAATATATTTAAAACAACACAAATTTTGCTAAATCTAAAGAAACTGGCAATTTGCAGAGAAATATCTCAGCTTTATTCCTTTGACAGTATTCTGAATTCCAGCCATTTCTGTCCTTACTTTTGAAAGAGAATGGAAAGCAAAACAGGTCACATTCAAGCCAGTGAGAGGCTCGCTCAGCCTCCCCCCCTTGGCTAAGTGATAATTGACTCATTATTCACAGCAAAGACCCAGATGTGTACAGCACTGGCTTTTCATGGCATCATAGAATTGTTTGAGTTGGAAGGAACCTTTAAAGGTCATTTGGTCCAACTCCCCTGCAATGAACAGGGACACCTACACTAGAACAGGTGCTCATAGCCCCATCCAGCCTGACCTTGAATATCTCCAAGGACAGGTGCTTCCACCACATATCTGGGCAACCTGTGCCAGTGCCTCGCTACCCTTACTGTAAAAAAACTATTTCTTCTATCCAGCCTAAGTCTCCCCTCCTTTTGCTTGAAACCATTTCCTCTTGTTCTGTTACAACACATTCTGCTGAAGTCTGCCCCCTTCTTTCTCATAGCCCACTCTTCCTCCCCACCCCCTTTAGATACTGTGTGCGAAAAAATAAATAACAGATACAAACACAACAAAAAATAGCAGAGGTTTGAAAGGATGGAAGGATTCGTATGTTTACTCTGAAGACAGTTTTTCAATTTTACTTTTTAGAAATTCCACTGTCACTACCTTAACAATGAAATAACAAACAAGCTTAGGTCTCTAGAAAAGCAAATCTCAGTCTCTCTAGAGTAATATCCATCACTGTAACTGAGACGTATGTTGCAGGCTTCAGAAACGTTTCTATCAGAAAGTACATCAGATTGATACATTCTTTCTGTCCAGCATCTATCCTCCATATTGCTTAAAATTCTCTTTGTCTTTCAATTTGGAAGGGAATCTTTTGAAAATGTCCACTGATCACCCATATATTTCAAAGAATAATGGAGTCACTTACCACAAAGCCAGAGAAGAGAGCTATCGGGATTACCAGGAAAAACTTTCTGTCAGTGAAACCTATGAGATGAAATAGTAGCCCCAGTCCTGGAAGAATGATAAAAGTCCCTTGGTCTGAAACATTTCAAAGCAAGAACAGACACAGCGATCAATACTGCAGAGTGCCTGGCTTGGGATAACACACCAGACTAAACAATATAAGATACCAAGCGTTTCACTCCTTCAATTCAATGGATTAATGCCAAAAATGTTTGTAAAAAGTGGATGAGAACAAGGCCCCTTTCAACTATTAAAAAAACAAAGCTAACGCAGCAAAGTTCCAAGTTACCTCTTTGTCCTCAAAATATTAGACAGCATAAGACTTGTCAATCCCTCAAATCCCTTCAAAGTTATGCTTTGATGCAACCCCTGGGATTCAAATAATGCAGTGTCTTTTTGCAGTGCTCCTGAACAAGAAGTAATTTACTCACAGTAGCATGATAATGGTCTTGTACAGAGGTCAAGAGTACAAATTTCAATTTTATTTATTATCTCAGATGCACCAGCAAACAGACACACATAAAGCATAAACAAACTGAAATGTTTCCATAAAATATCACTCCAGGATTTTTAGAACAGGGAAACAGTGCAGAAGTACCTGCATTTACCTATTAGCAACTATGTATACGGCTTTATGGTGCTGAGGTAATTTACCCTAAATGCCAAGCCATAACAGGAAAGAAACAGATTTAAAGCCTGAAAACCCAATTTGTTGGGAGGATAATTTGTAAAGCTTAGTTTTTTGTTGCTGTTTTTTGTTTGTTTTGGTTTGGTTATTTTGTAATTCGATCAAACCTGCTCCCAGATATAACTCTGCAGTACCTTAATCAAAATATGCAACCTCCCCCTGCTTGTATACTGCACAGCTAAGCACAGAACTTCGTATTTTATTTTAGTTACTTTGCCAAGGAAATCTGCTCCAATTTACATTCTTGAGCTATCTTTCTTTTCCTGTGTATTTAAATACATAAATCATTGTAAATCAATGCAGAATTTGTCCAACTTATTTTGACAAGAAAAAAATAAATAAATAAAAGGGAAAAAAAAAAAAAACAAACTACTCCGTACAGTGAATAACTGAAAGATTTTGGAATTAGGCACCTATTTGCCTGTTCCAGGGCAATTCAAGTGCCTAAACAGTTAACTAGTGCTATTTTAGAAGCCCTAGGTGTCCTGCCTAACCTTCTGCTGCCACCCAAAAGGGCAATGGATTTTCCATAGATACTGTATCATATCTGCCAGCCACAGGCATCTGAATTATCTAACTATTAGACACCCAAATTGCTAAAGTCCTATTGAAATCTTTCTCAGCTAAAACTCTCACTGATTTCAATGACACCAATCCCATGGCAACACTAAAAGCAGAACTCCTCCGTCAAAGTTACTCAATCTGCGAAGCTGAGAAAATAACAACTTACTGCACTTTCAAGACATGTTATGAATATTAATTTGCACACAGAGGCAAGTATGTCAAACATTGTTGTCTTCCATTTCTGCATTTCTTCTTCTAACAGGGGGTTTTATGCTGCTGGTTCCCCTTTCCCTCACTGCAACCTTGCACCAGTGTAATGGATGTCTATGGAACTCTCTTCTGCTTATGCCAGAACAGAGATTCAATCAGTATAGCCCTTCCCCTTACATCTTTGATCTTACCCTGATTAAATCACAGACAATCATCCAAAAGCACTATTTGCCTCCATGTTTTTTGTTTGTTTGTTAAAAGATCAACTTTTACTATGTTCAATAATATAGCCTTGATTCTTTGCTCACTAATACCAGTGTGCTAATGAAAGTTCACAATGTGATGTCAAGCAACTGAAGGAACTGGGGCTGTTCAGTCTGGGGAAAGGAGGCTGAGGGGAGACCTTATTGCTCTCTTCCAGTATCTGAAAGGTACTTACACAGAGAATGGGGTTTTTCTCTTCTCACTGGTGACAGGTGACAGGATAAGTTGAAATGGCTTCAAGTTGTGCCAGGATAAGTTTAGGTTGGATATCAGGAAACATTTCTTTACAGAAAGGGTTGTTAAGCACTGGAAGAGGCTCCCCGGGGAGGTGATTGAGTCACCATCCTTGGATGTGTTTAAAAACTGTTTGGACATGGTGCTCAGGGACATGATGTAGTGGAGGGTTGTTAGAGTTAGGCTAATTTGGTTAGGTTGCATTTGGACTTCGTGATCTTCAAGGACTTTTCCAACCTGAGCAATTCTACGATTCTATGATTCTGTGTCCTCAGCTAGGATAAATAAATATTCTGTAGACTGGGACAAGTAACGTGTAATCTTTTAAGTACCAATTATTACTTCTAGCTGCCACTTTTGCCTATTTTACTTTAACGTATTTTTAAAATAAATAAATAAAAGACAGGAGAGGACTTTCCGTATCTATTTCTTCTGGGGAAAGAAGAATGACTGTTGGTTACATCAAGCATATTTCAGCCACCCACACATTCGCTTTAGCTTAATGCACAGCAATACTTATTCATAACTAAATCGGCTCTTCATTTTCAAAAGTTTAACTGTTCTTTTACTACATCAGTATCTCTCCAATTCTCCTTAATGGAATCTATATGCTGTGTTTTTATGTACTGTTTCTCTGTATCAATATCTATGTCTCTGTAGGGTTTTAGTTATTGTCAGTGTTAGAAGAGTGGCAATATTTCCTGTTTATACCACATTCATCCAAGCTGATCATTTAAATACATGCATTATTCTTCCACAGATCAACAGTGCTGGCGTCAGATACCTTCTCCATTTGAATACTGTAATGCCGTTGGTAAAGCCACATAACAGATGTGCATTTGAGCATCTCTGCAGCCTCCATGAACAAAATCCTGCTTCTTCCAACAGGTAATGACCAACAGTTATCTTTACAATTTTCAGAAAGTCATGACAGATGTTTTAGGGCAGACTCTCAGCTGCTATTAACCAGCTCAGCCCAAGTAAGGGAGAAACAACTCTTCATACTGCCAGGACCATGAGGCATCTACCATAACCAAGTACTGCCAACACACTAAACCTGATTCTTTAGTTCAAACAGGGGGTTTATGCTGTGGGGGAAAAATATGTTTTGAAAAGAACAGACTACAGTTGAGAGTGTATCAGGATGTAAGAACTTGAAGTTTTTTTCCAGAAGTTGATAAAGGTGGGAATGCTTTTGATGGCTTCATAAAATCTGCACCACTCTTTTCCAAGTGCAGACAAAACTGTGTTTGAGGGATAGTTTAGGAAAATTTAAATTTGACAGTAGCTAACAGGACAATTCCCATGCAGTATACAGGAACCCCACATTTCTGAGCCATACTTGGAATGTCAGCTAAAAAAAAACAATGTATTTAGAATTATTTCTGCACTTGGAGGCTTTTAATTGTTTGTTTTGCAGTCTAATAAATCAGAACAGGGTTAGTTTTAAAAACCTTCTGTGTAATTGCATTCTAGAAGAATTCAGCGCAAGCAGATAAGTAGATAAGCACTGTAAGGAAAAACAAACCGTGTCAGATTAAAGCATCTGACATCCACAAAAGGTATTAATTTTTTAACAAGTAATAAAAAGATTGCAGCAGGAAGGAACAAAATTCAAAAGAATCACAGATCCCAAGTACTTTAAAAAATACTTGATTTTGGACATCATAATTAAGAAATTAAGTTATCTTCAGAGTGACCTGGTTTTAACAAATGGCAAATACATACTTCTTTGAAAGTAGCCATTTCTACATGATTTCATACTGGACACAGAAGAAAAAAATAAAAAAAAAGAAAAAAAACCCACAATTTTATGGAAGGTTCAACACTAAACACAGTTTGAGGTCACAGTTATTGTTTCTGGTTGTCCTGTCAAGCCCTTATATGGCTCTCATCTATGATGCTTGCTTTGTGCTATTTCTTCATATAGAAAAAGAGAGCTAACAGTGTTTCCTCACCTCATTGGAGTGCCACGAAACAGCCAACAGCTGCATTTAGCACACTTTGATGCCTTTCAAGGCAAGGTGAGAAGGCAGAGCAAGGGTTCATCCTGTCTTATCATTTCATATAGTGTAACAGAATTCAGCCAGAGCCAATATACCACTACAGCCAATATACCACTACTATACCACTATGTGTACCAAAACATCAACAGCAAAACTACTAAATATTTTCCTTCCTTTGATTCCAGAATGATATAATCTAAGTCATGCACAGATAAAAATACATCTTTTTCCATCTGAAAATCCTTTAAAATTGTTCAGTAAGAGAGGCATCACAGGAAAGAAAAATAATTTCAAAAATAATCCATTGTGCTTGCATCTTTATGTCTTTTTTTCTGCATTTAGGGGTTCTGTATGGTATTTGATTCTATACTACATCAAATGAAGGTTACAGAGATGGCTACTACATTTATGATCAATAGAAAATTGCAAATTTTTTCTCCCAACCAATTCTTTCCAATGATCCAGCAAAACACATCAATAAAAAGCTCTGAATTGATGCTGCTTCCCTATTTCATGCCCTGTTTAAGTTCCCCGGGGATGACAGATTAATTTAATTAGTTTTATTGAGTTGCCTAGTTGCTTTTATTGGCAAATCCACTCATACAAAGAAGGCTGCAAATTTCTCTTGGGGTTATCATTGTCCTAGTGGTCCATTTTTTTAAAAAATTAAAGTGAATTTACTGTCATTTCTTAAATAGTTTTCTGCCACGCTTTTTGTGGTTAGACCCAAATTTGTAAAGTGCCTTTACTGACACTTATCCTGGAAGTTTAAAGGTGTTGTTTTTTCTTATCACGGTTAAAAAAAGGAAGCAGATAGCTACCATCAAATGGACTGTGAACTAAATACATCAGGAGCTTTCACTGGGGAATTAAATTAATTTGATCCGAACATAGAAGATAGCTCTTGCACTCCACCTGGAAGCAGAGAGATTGTCGGCCACTGTCCAGCTTCCTCTGCCTGACAGCCTGCTGTGTCCAGAAGCATTAAAAGAGCAGCACTGAGGCTAGAAAGTATACATCCAAGGTTCAGTTTACTTGGAAATGGGTCTGATTAAAGCCCTCAACACTGAGCCAAGTAGGGTGAAGTACATGAAATAGACCAAACTTAACAGCAGCAATGGTCTGAACTTAATTGCAGTGGTCAAGCAGCCAGAAGCATGGAAAAACTGTGAAGCAAATCTTGAGTTCGGCTAAGAATTTTATTCTAGCAATAGCTTCTTATTCTACCAGCTGGCTGATTCAGAATTATATAGATACATATAAATACATTTAACTAAGAAATGAGTAACTTAAAATCCAGATGATTCTTTTTTTTTGGTAAAAGATCGAAGGAGACACTTTGTGTTTGAATGAATTTCCCAGTCTCTCTCTGAGTTTAAGAAAAAGAAGCAAATGCTGCCTTCTAATTTTGGACACCAAATTCTTTCCATTAAACTTCCAACTCACTTTATAAGACCAGACAGAATCTCTTGCCCCGTGCAGTAATTTTTTAAAAAATCACAGATCAGACAAATTCTCACTGAAATAGATCCAAAATTGTTCTAGCATTTAGTTTTGGAGAGATGACTCATGAGCCAACCCTACAGAAAACAGCATCATGAATTCCTTTGTAAATCCAACATTCATGAGGCTTCTTTAACTGTACTGTCAAGACATCATTCATGATTTTTTGTTGGATTTAAACATCATAGCAGAGCTGTACAACCCCAGAAAAATGCTAGTTAGCTGTTCTGAAACCTTTTCTACTCAAAGCTAAAGGAATAACAAAAAACAAACATGTTAACTTGGCATAAACATAAGAGCATTTAGTGTTTCTACAAGCAATACTAATGAACATATTAAAATAATCAACAAAATAATTTCTCTTACCAATATCATCAGTAGGATTTGAACAAAAGAGGTGGTCTTTCTTCTGCAGATACTTAAAACTCTTAAAAATCTTAATAGAGTATGAAAAGTTTCAGTTTTCTAGGCCTGTGCTCTAATTACTGATTTGTATTACGATGGGTTCACCATCCCTTTCAACTATTTATTCATTTTAATATCATCTTTTTAATAAAAAACACCCTTTGGATGCCATACACAGGAAAAGGGACTTTTTAGCAGCCCTGCCCTCAAGTGTCTTTCTGCTACATGGCCAATAAAAATTATTAAAATTCTTTCCAGTCATGTAGAGAGTGCTGCCATACTTTTACAGATATTATGCACTTACAATCGATCAAGTTCTGTTGGAAAATATATCTTTAAAATGCTCAGCTCAAGGTTCTTACACATCATTCGAGTAAGTTAATCCATGTTCTATCATTATTAGATCTGGTAGAAGTGAAGGAAAAGCCTTACAGTATAATTTACTGTCTATTAGTCTATAAAATTCTGCCACATCAGCAAGCACACTTTAAAACAAATAGACTTTGAGTCACTGCGTTTTTAACAGTGCCAAAATGAGGAAGACTAAATTCCTGTATCAAAGATAAAATTTTATGGTCCCATGAAGTTTAAATCACATATATATCACTAAATAAGTTACATAGGATTTAGAAGGATTTATCTTGACTCCAAATCTTGTTCTATTCAAGCTAAAAGGAGTATTTTCTCAAATCTCATAATGAAGAATTTGATCTCATTTCATGTTGTACAGAGAAGCAAAAGGTAATATCACATTCAGATATAAAAAGACAACATTCTAAACATAAGATTTCCTTTAATAGGCTATTAGCAACCCTTAAAAATCCAGCGAAAGGCAGGCTTGCCAGAATTCATTAATATTCGGTTTCCCATGTTTACAAGAATTGAACTATTCTGTCAGAAGAAGACCCTCATGTGTCCACAAGGGCTTAGTCTAGCCTAACATTTTACAGTCTCAAAGGGGTCTGTCTAGATAGTCCAGAGCAGTCAGTGATGCTTGGATTTTGTATTCATGGTAATATACATATATTTTTTTCAGTTTTATTGTGTGTAAATTTAATTAATGAAGAAAAATTACATATTAGGGAACCAGCTTCTTATGAGATGCTTGCAAGAGTAACATGGAAACTTCTGGTGAAAACATCCCTGCAACCCAACTAGGGAGCTAGTACAAATTTATGTACAAGTGAAAGTCACCTTATACAAATACGGTACTCTGAAATCAGTGGAATCCAATCAGTTCTATTTGTTTCTTCTGTTTGCAATGCTACAACCTAATTTACAAACATAACTGAATAGCTTTGGTTATTTGTGTACACAGACATATCTCTAAATCTAATGAGACAGGACTGCAAATTCTAACACTAATGCTCATTGTATGAAGATGCAGTGTGGATCTACACTACTATCAGGCCAAATTCAGAAAGATAATCTGTAAATGGACAGATCTTATTAGACAGTGACCACAAATGTACCTCCACAGTGAATATCTGAACTTATGACATGAAAGTGAACATTTCTGGAGCCTATCAACAGATAGTCTTATTAAGCTATTACAGTTGCTTTTTTGAATTATTTTTTAAAAGCCAAATGACTTATTTTTCAAGTGCAAAATTGAAAAACTAAGAATGTCATATTTTGCACAGTGTTTTTGCACTGTTCTGATGCTAAAATACCTTGTGCTTAAAGTAGAATTTCTACAGGTCATTAGTTTTATAATGCAAACCAACACCTTTGGGTATTTCTAAAGGAAAATGAAGACAGGAAAAAAACAACCTGAGTTATTTTGTTTACACCAGCATAGGAAGCTACATTTCTAAGCATTTGACTCAGTTAAAACTCTACCTTTGATATACTAAGTTTTAGTGGCAGATGCTGTAGTGACAATGAAAGTGACTGAAACACACGCTGAAGCTTTTTGCAAGTAGCATCATGATATGTAGCATGCTTCTAAGACAGGACCTATCCCCAGTGCATCAATCATACATAAAGACCAGAAGCTAATTTTCAATCCTCTTATCTCACCTCCCAGTGCCTCCTTTCTCTTCTATTTTTCATTGGAACGAGAGACAGAAGGCTGCCACAAGATTATTTCTGAGGCAGTTTTGACTCCCCCTCTGGTTTTCTGCTCAGTGCCTCTGACTGACACTTAGTTCTGCCTGAAGGACAAGTACAGGCCAGACTTCTGAATGCCAGTCAGTGGAGCATGCCACACAGTGTAATTGGAAAACACAGTACTTCCGCAATAAGATGAGGATATTATTAGTGCAAAGTTGTAGTAAAAAGAATTGTAACTGAGTAATATGTAACTCTCAGTTATTTTTACTGCACCTGAAAGAACAACCAGAATAAGTGAACCTGAGCTGCAGAATTGGGATACAAATTCAAACTTCCTGTAATGCTCAGATCAAAATTAAGCTCCACCCTTTTATTTTATCTGTGAAGCAGAAGACCTTTTCAACCTAATTATCCTAATATGATATCCCTTCATCCAAGTTATTTGTAGAGCCAGTTTTATGCTTATCATAATATAGCACAGAAAGCCAGCACTATTAAAACAATGAAACTATCCAAGCTGCACACATCTTAGGCCACTGTGTACTACAATGAATTTTCCGTAGCTGCTTCTTTTATGCATAGTTCCCTAGCAAAATGACATGGGACTTACGTAAGGAAAGCCTAGCCTTCCACATATTGCCTCCCACAATATTCCTAAAGAAAGCAAACCACCTGTAAGTGTGTGAACCAGACTAAGGAAAGCTGTCATTAGGGATTTCACTGCTGTTAGGAGAAATAAAAGCATCAGAAGCTAAACTCTAAATACTACTGCTGCGCTTCTTACCATCCTTTCAGGCTGCAATTTCTAGTGGGAGATTTGGGATGTACATACCTTTCAAAAGGTAAGTGAATGTGCTTAGAAACTCTTCGTATGACTGCTCATGGCTATTAATAAATTGATCAAGGATGCAGTTGTTCATCAGTTGTTCTTCCATAATCCACACCTTGCCAGTCAAATAGGTATGTCTGGGTTAGTAGGCTTCTGCTGCAATAAAAAGAAGAACCATGTGTAACTGTAGGCAGCAAAGATATGAACTGAAGAGTCCCTAACCCACATTTATAACCCCCAGAATGTCATTTTTTTCTTCACTCCTTGTGAAGTCCAAGTCTCTTCAGTGGGACTATGTACCACATTTCCCCTGAACTCAAGGGCATGTAGTAACTTAAAGTACAAAGAGAGAAAGTGTGAAGATGTATGCCTGAAATTTATGCTCTCGGGTAAAATGGGCCACATAAGAGCCAGATTCTCTCAGTGGGGTTCCTTCCCCTCACTTTGAGTTGTTAGTCTTCAGATCCGTCAGACCCCCGCCTTCTTTGCAGAAACAGTGACACCACTCACTAGCTTGCTGGATCTTGCAAGTAGGACACCTGTACACTCAAAACTTGGACTAAATCCATCATTTTGCAGGTGCACAGCTCACTATACCATCAAAGCCACAAAACCCAGATTGTGTAGGGCACGTGAAATCACAATGTGCATGTGCACACTGAGGCAGCACACAGGACAGGGAGAGTATGGTAGAAGTGGGCAGCCATATAGGAAAGCAAGGACCCTGTCTTGACAAGGGAACAAATGCTGAGAGCTGCAGAAACACCACACATTATTTTCTTGTGTAAATACATTTTAACAGCTGTGTGATATTAAATAGTTAATAATATTACTGATTTTTTGTACATGTGGGACTGGAGTACTAGCAGTAGGATGACACAGGTGGGGGCACAGACATACAGAGCTGCCACTCTCTCCCACAGTAGCAACCATACTAGAAAATAAGCAGTTTACAGACATAAATGTAATAAGGACACAGGAATGCATTATTCACCTACTGCTTGATTTTCACACATTCCCATGCATCTTCCCTCAATTTACTGCAGCATTAGAAACCATCTTTTGGGAATGAAACCTCAGTTCTGCAAAACTTCAAACCTATCTTCAAATACACCAAGGAAGGACTGCCAACCTGATTTTATAATTAATAAGAGTAAGCAAGAATTGTTACAAGCTTGGAATGAAAATACAGCATCATGTCTAATGTCAAACTCTAATTTTGCTGGATTGTCAGCTTGTAAAGAAGGCAAATGTTCCAAGGATGTGAAAACACCTGCATACCTACACAAGCTGAAGCTGGAGTTCACTAATGTTTCGCAAAGTCAAACACATATTAATCTCTGTGGACTGACCAAGAAGAATATCATTTACCAGACTCTCAGAATGGTTTATGCAAATTATGGTGGTTTCAGAGGGAAGCAATGCCATTCCTCATTATTGTTCAGTTATTACAGTCATTATTTGAGGTAAATTTCATTATATGAAACACTGCAGTGATTTGGAAAGCCAGTGTCAAAGGAAAAAATATACATACATATATTTAATACGGTAATAACAAATTTTTGTATTTCTCTGGCATTGATGATCTCCAAGTCCTCATAAATACTAATGAAATAAACTCCACAATAGTCTCATGAAGCAGAACAAGCACATATTATACCCAATCATAGATTAGCAAAACTGAGTCACAGAGAGTTTGACTGACTTATTAACAAATCAGAGGAGGGCTGGCATCAAAGATTCCTTTACTCTAAAATGCTCTAATAAGATAGAAAATTGATAAGCCATTTGGGGGATGACATTTGTATAATTAACCAAGCTAAACAGAAGCTGTCTCAGTGAATGCTGTGTTCTGCAGCCACCCAGACATGCGGTCATCAGCTTGAGAATAAGTACCCAGAGCAGGCATCTGCATTTTGCTATAGCTCAGTTCTTACTTCATTAGAACTCGGGAAACCACTTCAAGTTTTAACATCCTGTACTGGTCAAGCTGTGGAGGAGCAATAGTACAACAAGACCCTGGAGGAATACCAGCTTTTGGTTGTTATTATTAGCTAGGGTGCAATGCTGAATTCAACTTGACAAAATTTCAGCCGTATTGCAATAGTGAAAACCAGAAAGTTAACATCATGAAAAAGCCATCGTTGGATATTGTGAGAATATAATCCAATATTTTATACCTGAATCCTCCTGATATAGTCTAAAAAGGAAGTTATCCCTAAAGGTTTTAAACATACATTACACTGATCCTATGCATTTTCATCTAGCATGCACTTCAATTTGTATGTATTGGGAAAAGCTTCAACAAAAGAGTAATCTTTTAAAAACAGTGGAGAAAACGTCCTGGATAGTTCAAGCATAGGAGAAGATGAGCAGCATTCTTTACTGAAATACAGACCAATTTTTTGTCCAATATGCATATCCAGAGTAGTTCTGCTACAGCCAAGATAGTTATTGTTGGCTGACACTCATATATTGAGAGCTGTTACCAACTGTGTCAATGCCATTCACCATTGTTAGGGAAATAACTTAGAATTCACAGGTGACATTTCTTTTTTTCTTCTTCTGAAAAACACAAAGAATATATTAGGTAACCTGAGTTCTCTGAATTATTCATATTTTAACAAATCCTATATTGGAAAAGAGGGGAGAAAACCCTATCTGTTTATTTTATCTCCACTGCTTTTTATGAGAATATCACAGTTCTGTTCAAAAAAATCTAAAGCAAGAAATGAATAAAAAAATGGAATACAGAAGTAATAATACAACACATATTCAATCTTTCCTTGCACAGCTACAGAGCTGCAAATTAAGTCTACAGAATCAGGACACCACCGGTAGGAAGAACCTGTTAGGTTCAAATGCAAGCTTAGGTTCTTTCAGAAGAACCCTTCTTCACCCAACCAATAGAGAGGAGCCATACCTACATGTTCCACTTATTTCCAATTACTTTGAAGAACTGCACAGTCTGATTCTACCAGCCTAAATAAAAGCACAGATGTCAGCATTCGCAGTACACATTCCTGAAATTGAACATGTGGTTAGGATGGATGATACCATTACAAGGTGTTCAGAAACTGAGCTCAACCTATCAGAGTTTTTTGTATTTTTCATTTTTATTTCACTTAGGTTTTCTGCTGTTTCCCACTTACTTTATTACTGGGCCTTTCTTAAACAAACTTCACAATGTGTCAGCTGCAGAGATGTTTTGCAGTGTAAACAAATGAAACCAGGCTGACCAAAAGACTCTCAAGAGGAAGAAAAAATAACATAGGCTATCTTAAGTTACGGTAATGGATTGGAATAAACCCACCAGTTAAGGATTGGATACACTCTCACCTCTAAGAATGAAATGTCCACATTGTTCAGATGGAGAGTAACTACTACTGAAACCAAAGCTGTCCTTTTTTTTCCAAAAGGGCATCAAATTAACTCAAGAGTCAAAGAAAGTAAGGCAAAGACATGTGATTCTCTCCCTGTGCTGGCTTTGAATAGTTAAATTTGGACTCAAATATTAGTAAGTGATTCATTTAAGCAGCAACTATTATTTCTTCTTTTCGCATCTCAATCCTGCTCATTCATCCAAATTACTATAATGAGGTTTCTTGAGGCGATCATTCATTTAGCCTTGCTGATCATCAGCAGATTGTGCAAAATCAATTTTATTTCTCAAAATGCTGCCTTCTTCACAGCAATTTAAGCCAAACCAGAAATCTCTGCACTGAATCACAGAGCAGATCAAGTGAATATTAGCATGATTTCAATTACGCAGTTATTAGTTCCATTAAACAATTTCTAAAGTGCAGTGAAATATGGTTTTCCTGCATTTTTGAGTACTCCAAAACTTCTGGTGGTAATCAGGCTGCCACACTATGAACTTGCATTCTCAATTAAAATAAGGATATTCAGAAATACTGTGATAAATTGTGGGCTCACAGAAATTATCACTAAATACACCTGTGCTCAAGATTTTATGAACTATGTACAAATCAGATCAAATACAAATTTATTAATATCTTATATAATCTTATATGCTGTTACCATTGGACTATGCCTGATCTTTTAGTCATGTACAGCCAGTGCAGGACCCAATTTGTCACAACTAACGTTTTCCAAAGGTGCCTCTAATACTTAAGATCTAACTAACACCTCATAAATGCAATCTTACTCTTTTACAAACCACAATACAGGACAAAGCAGCAAACATTTCTCTAGCAGCTCTTGTTCTCAAAGGTTTCATATACTGAGCTGCACTAGAAAGACCTTAATTTTAGGGACTCTTGTGGCCAGGCTACTTCAGCAAGGAGGCATGGAAAGCTGCAATGTCACAGTGTCCTCGAATGTTTTTGGTTGCATATGGACACAATACAAGCATCCCAGGATGACACTTCAAAAGCGGGCCAAGGGAAAGGAGTGATCCTGCAGGCTCTTGACTGCACTGAGGAAGGCATAAAACATTTGTAGTGGTGCAGAACAGAAGGTTACCTACTCTCCAGAAGGCAGTCAGCTGTTTCCTTGCTGGCTAAACAGCTGCAGAGCTACGGTTGCAGAAGAAAACCTCTTGCCCACAGTCCTGCCCTACTTCTCTTCCCCCCACCCATCCACCCTGACAGCAGAAACCCCTGGCCACCACCAGCTGCAGGGCACAACAGCCACAGGAATGAGCTAGAAACAAAAGTTTCAATTATAAAGCACAAAAACTTTCAAATGATGCCTCTTGCAGCACCTCTCAATTCAGGGCAATGTGCAGCAGCTAATCCTATTTAAATCAGCTGGATGGTTGCCACTGCCTTCAGCAGGAGAAGGTCTTAAGGGTGCACACATAATGCATCAGCAATTTGCTTCAATGGGAGCTGCATCTGCTTATGTAAGTGCATTACCAAGCCTCAGAGTCGACCTTCCTGATGGTCAAAAACACACAGCTTGCAGAGGATTTTACAGGATGTGTAAGAGCTTTAATTGCAAGTAAACACATTGATCCTGCTCGGTTTCAGTGCTATTCTGTTAGTCCCATACACGATCAGAGGATTTAGGTTTCTGTTGTTGTTGTTGTGTTGGGGTTTTTTTTGGTTGTTTGATTATTATTATTATTGTTTTTATGAATTCCCAATTGCTTCACAAGTGACATGCACTTTAAAGACCACCTAGAGACCTTTGACAGAGGGTAACATCTCCTGTGCCAAACACTACTGAAGCACAGTAACCACCGCCCCCTGCAGTGTGATCTTCCAGTATGTTACCATCAAAGCAGGGCTCGATGTAATCAGCTGTTTTAAACCAACCCTACAGATAAAGCTCTGTAACTCATATGTTAAACACTGTTTACTGATGGTTTTGGATGAGACAGAACACTGAAGACTTTAGGACACTGGACTCCCCGTGCCTTCCTTCCTCTACAAGTTTGAGCTCTGGGTTTTGGCTAAATATCTAGCCACATATTTGCATCCTGGATGGCTACTTCCACAAACAAGTAGGATGGCATCCCCTGTATTGCCTCCCTGAAGTGTGTTGCTGTAACCCACGGAGAGCCATCTCCACTCCTGAAGGATGAAGGTTTAGTGGCAGACAATATAATGACAGGTGTGGAAATATCTCAGTACAACTTGGAATGACTTGGGTGTTGCAGTCGCCTACTACACTTGGAATGAAAATGTAAATCATATATTACCTAATTAAGTGTAGTAGGAGAAAATGAAATGCAACAAAGCATCTCCATGACAATGAGCAATCTGCTGAAAACATAGTATGTCAACGTTGTTAAAATAGAAAATTGCAAAGAAGTCTATTGATTCATTTTCACCTTGGTTCTCTGCCAAATAATTTCAAGTTGCAAACCCTAGATATTCCTGCTGTGAACTGCACAGTTCCGAACATGATTTTTCTTTGTAGATATGTTATTCCAAAGCTACTGGCTGCTTGCAGCTCTTCCAAAACAGTTTGTCACTGACAGTTACAGAAGACCATTTTGGACAGAACACATCCTCATCCAAAACCAACATGATGTTGCCAACAAACTTTAATTTCTCTGTTTTCTCATCCACAGTAATTAGAAAAAGAATTTCTAGAGATAAGACACATCAAGTAGCAAAAGGAGAATGAAATGAATATAAAATATTAAACAAGACAAGTGGAGGTTGGATTTTATCTTAAATATTTGTATCTCTTTTGCCAGTAGATCTTTTGATCTCAGATCCAAACAAGGGTTTGACTATGTGAAGCGCTCGATACAAATCTGTCAAACATCATCTAAGCACTACTGAAAATACCGATACATCTGATCTGAATATCCTTAAGTTATGGGCGAAGCTAAGTACTCTGGCCTTGAACTTTGCAGTACGTTTTCCTTTATACTTTGTTTTGCTAGAGAACTAATAGACCCATGTGGACAATACAGGGCACAGTGCCTTACAACTGCTATATTTCAAATGAGAAACTCTACCACATCCTAGCTGCATTACAGTTTTTCAATGTCTCAAGGTGATTTTTCACAAACACTGGGTGTGTTTGCTTTCCTGTACAAACCAAATTCCACTACAAGCTGTTCTTATTTCTGTTCTCCCTGCAGTTTCAAATGGGAGATGGAGCATTTCTAAAATACTGCGTGGCAGATGTTGTAACTCAGGAGTGAGTGAGGTTCAAGGAAACAGAAGCAAAGAGCTATGAAGAGTGAATTGTTTTCTTGGTTCTTCAGTTTACTTGCTGTGCTATGTTATACAAGTGGTTTATCCTCTGTGCCCCAGTACTGCTGCCTGCTGAAAGGATATGTTCCCATAGCACTTTGCAGAGTCTAACTTGAAGAAAAGCTCTGTGAATCTGATGAAAAATGCACAGAAGGGAGAAAATTTTTCATTCTTTAAGATCTAATCAGAGGGTCACTGACTTCAATGGACTTTGGACTGGAAATCCAGTCCTCACTCATTCTTTTACTACACATAGAAATTAGTATACCTCTGAACACACACAAAAAAATTACTTCAGCTTGTATTTTACAGTACACTGGCACTAAAAAAGTTCCAAAAATGATCACAAGCTTGATGGATTAAGCAGAGTGAAGAATTAAGCTACAAAGAA
The DNA here is from genome assembly GCF_019232065.1 of Centrocercus urophasianus. Classification (NCBI taxonomy): domain Eukaryota; kingdom Metazoa; phylum Chordata; class Aves; order Galliformes; family Phasianidae; genus Centrocercus; species Centrocercus urophasianus. The sequence continues at coordinate 12,755,739 of NW_024884586.1, read as the reverse complement.
GTGCATGCTCCAAGCTTTAACAATTGTTCGACTAGCTCAGCTGCAAAGCTCCCAAAGGCTGGTGGGTTTCTTGTTGTGCCATCTGAAGACAAGAGAGGAAAGGAAAAAGAAAAAAAAAAGAAAGAAAAAAAAACGGTCACAGCCAGTTAGCCACAGTAGACTGAGTTCTCAGGAACACATCTGCAAATTGAGCAGATAGATTCCCCTCCATGCCACAAGCCCCTGTGCTGTCAGAGAAGATTCCTCAAAGTGCTCACATTTGAATCTCAATTACAGAGAAAGATTTTGGAAGACACAAAAGCACTCCATCAGCCAGGTACGTCTGACTTATTGTTTTACCCAGAGACAAGCTTGGTTGATGCACGTATGAAATTTTTTAAATACTATTTCTCAAAACAATTGCTTTCTTAATCCTCTTTATGGAGTACTTCAAAGCTCTGCAGGTGTCTGGATATTATCTCAATTCTGAAGAATTTGGAAAGAGCACTTGCTTGCTGCTTTGCAAAAGGAGACCCTACAGATCAGTCAGAGGAAAAGAAAAAGTATATAATATTGCAAAACAAATTTAAATGTACTGTAGATAACTGTGTTCCTGCCAAGTTACAAATAATTACAAACTAATGACAGAATCTGATGGTCAGCAAGCAGCATTTACCAACTAAGACTTCACGCTATCATGCAATCTGTTTTCTCTCCATGTCTAATCAGTGCTGTTCAAATACCTTATTTTATAACTGAAAGGTGCTTTTGGTTTGCTGCAGTTCCTAAGATCTAATCATTCACTATTTGGCAACATTCCAATTACTGTGAAATTAACATGAATATGGGTGTTGTTTTGGAGATTTTTTTTATGTCATGTTAGTAATAGCTTGGAAATGGAAATCAGCACAGCCCAAGATCAGCCACACAACGTGAACACACTTTAAGTAGCATGGAACAACCCAGAAAGACAAAACAATCCCAGCAAGGGCCTAAGGAACTACTGCTGTCACAGAATCCAGGATAAAGATTCTCTCCTTCACTTACTGAACTGATTACTTATTTAAAGCCCAAGGAATATTAAGCAGTGACAAGAAGGAAATGCTTTTGAGTGTGTTTTATTTAACCAGTACATTCTGTATATCTATCAATCTCATTTTTATCTTAATTATCTTAATTGGTCTTTTCTCCACTCTATCTCCAACAGTTTCTCTGGATAGTATACACTTAAGAACTCAACACTGTCAACATGTTGATTAAACTATCTGCCATTTTAATACTCATTCGATTTCAAAAACAAACCAGTAGGAAAATACCATAATCCTAACTTATTGTGTGCTCATGGCATCCTCAGTATGGAAGTTCATTTACTTTACTAAAGACCATAAAAACAAAGAAGCTACATAACCACACAGTAGGAAAGACAGGAAATACAGCCCAGTAAACCCAAACTTACTCCTCTAAAAAGAACATTTTTTAATAGCTGTAAGAAACAAGCAGCAAAGATTTCTGTTTGGCATCTCATCTGAATGTAAACAATTTGGCAAATTTCTCTTCAAGCAAATTTGAAGTAGCTAGCGTCATCAGTCCCACAAATCAGCCCCACCATGAATCTTGCTGTAAGTGCTGCTGTTCTGGAATCCCCAGATTTTGATGGCACACCGCTAGACGATACTCATCCTTCCTTAAAGAAGGAATCCTCTGTTTCTTGCTTTTGCTATTACAGCAAAATAAAAACCAGGCACAACAAAAACATAAATCCTAAAGAATTCAAAAAGAGAAACTGTATTTCAAAATGCGGAGAGTCTTTTGGCAGGGCTTTTTCTTCAAATTCTTCACTTTGAAGCTAGCTCACAGCTTTAAATTACGCAGGTTTGGCAAAGGCTGCACCCAAGCACTGGGCAGTGACTGAAAGGCAGAGCTCTGCTGTCACTACAGACTGGTCAGTTGGTTTCCTCCCTGGCATCTTTGCTCTCCCGAGCAGTGTTACTGCGCAGGCTGACTGCATTAACTACTGTAGGTTTTCGGACAAACATGTTTTAAAAAAAAAAAAACAGCTTGGAACCTACTCATGAAAGCATACAACATGACAAATCCAAGCTGCAATCCCCAAGATGAACGTGACGGCAAGACAAAAGCATGGGGCAGTCAGCCCATCGATCCTAAATAGAGCCAGCAGCGTGCGGCACTAACACGGTTAGAAACACGGCTGGCCGCGACTGCTCCGACACGTCTTCCGCTAATCTTGACGTCTGCCTTGCAGTCACGCATGCTGTTCATCCTAAGGAGGCCGGTCCCACTGACCGGGGAGCCCAGGAGAGCACAGCGGAACCCGCGTGTTACGGGCCTCCCCCCCACCGCCCCAGCGCCGCACGCCCCGCACAAGCACCCGCCTTCTGCCAGCAGTCGGCGGCGGGCCCGCCCGCTGACGGCAGCGATGCGGAAAGGCCCCGGCCCTTGCGGCCCACTCACCGCCCGCGGCCCGCCAGACCCAGCGCGGCCTCGGAGACGAGGCTGGTAGAGCCGCCGAAGGCAAACTACCGGCCCCAGCAAGCCCTGGGGCCGGCGTTTCCATGGGAGCCCCGCACCCGCAGCGCGGCCTTTACTGCTCTGCTCGAGTGGAAGCAGTAAGGCTGGCCAGCAGCCACGAAAGCAAGCGTTATGCTTGTAAATATTACCTTTTTTTCATTATTTTTTCAAAATTCCGCATAACTGGCATGCAGTTTAAATGATGAGAGAACTGACGTGCAATTTTAATGCCACTTGTTCAAGCAGATACTCTCCGAGTGTTCAAAACATCTTTCTTTTGTGTTGTTTGCCTCAGATACTGCAGGATGACCCAGCCAGCAGATGCGATGTCACTGCAGATGGTATCGGCTGTCAGCAATTCATCCTTGCTTCAGCCAGGTTCTTCCCTGCTGAATTTTGATGGACACGTCTTCTTTTTTGGGCAGAAAGGATGGCCGAAGAGATCCTGTCCCACGGGTGTTTTCTTCCTTGATATAAAGCAGAATGAGCTCAAAATGAAACCTGCTGCCTTCTCTAGGGATTCCTGTTACCTTCCCCCGCTCCGCTACCCAGCTATTTGCACGCTTAGAAGCGATGGGGAGTCTGATAAGCACCAGTACATTATTCATGGTGGGAAAACACCTAACAATGATCTTTCTGATAAGGTTTACATTATGAAGGTGGTAAACAAAACTACCAAGAAAACCACGTTTCAATGCACTGAGAAAGATCTAGATGGAGATGTCCCTGAAGCTAGATACGGGCATACAATTAATGTAGTTCATAGCCGGGGAAAAAGCATGATTGTTATATTTGGAGGTAGATCATATATTCCTCTTGCACAGAGAATTACTGAAAAATGGAATAGTGTAGTTGACTGTTTGCCATTTGTGTTTCTTGTTGATTTTGAGTTTGGATGCTGTACGTCATACATACTTCCAGAGCTTCAAGATGGACTTTCCTTTCATGTTTCAGTTGCCAGGAATGATACAATCTACATTTTGGGAGGCCATTCACTTCAAAATAACACCCGGCCTCCCAGCCTTTACAAGCTAAAAGTCGATCTCCCGCTGGGCAGCCCAGCTGTGACCTGCTCTATCTTGCCAGGGGGAATATCTGTGTCGAGTGGTATTGTGACTCAGACTGGTGATACTGAATTCGTCCTTGTTGGGGGCTACCAGTCTGACAACCAGAAACGGATGATCTGTAACACCATAGTTTTGGAAAATAATAAAATAGAGATTGTTGAAAGGGCAAGCCCAGATTGGACACCCGATATTAAACACTGTAGGATGTGGTTTGGCTGTGATATGGGCAAAGGGTCCATATTGTTGGGTATTCCTGGGGCCAACAAACAGTTAATCTCAGATGCAAACTACTTCTACATTTTGAGATGCAACAGAGCAGAAGAGGATGAAGAAGAAGAATTGACATCACAAGCATGCAGTCAGGCATCTACCGAAGACCAAGGAGACTCCACTCCATTTGAAGATTCCGAAGAGTTTTCTTTTAGTGCTGAAGCCAGTAGCTTTGATGTTGATGACATTGATACTTACAATGAAGACGATGAAGAAGATGAATCAGAAACAGGGTACTGGATCATCTGCTGTGCCAGCTGCAATATTGACATTAACACCTGGGTGCCTTTCTATTCAACAGAACTCAACAAGCCTGCAATGATTTTGTGTTCCAGTGGGTCTGGCCATTGGGTTCATGCACAGTGTATGGATCTGTCAGAGAGCATGCTCCTTCGGCTCTCCGAAGCAAATGTCAAGTACTTCTGCAATGAGCATGTTGACCTTAATAAAGGGCTGCAAACTCCCAAAAAGGCGGTGCATCTGAAAAAGCAACCCATGAAACGACTGCACAAAAAGAAAACCATGAAGTTAACCACACCAGTGAAAAAGTCTTTTCTTCGGAGATTATTTGAATAGATTTGTGCCACTGATTTGTATTCAACTGGGAGACTAAAACAGCTAGCAGTAGTTGAAACAAAATGGGTTACTGAGGTTCCCACTGATCATTTTATTAAATTGATATTATCTCAATATTTCAGTTATATTTCAAAACTCATGAGCATTTTTTGTTTCTTATGTATGTTTTTGTAATATCCATATAGGAAGCTTATCACAGAGGGCATCGTACAAACACACAGCCAGATATTGGTAACTTAGTGCTATATTTTTTACAGTAGTATAACTTACTCTCCAATCATTCCCAGTAAATGTGGTAGAACTCCTTTAGGAAAAGATGTTATCTCATGTACTCAGTGGTATTAGCATCTGTCAGTAAACAAAGACCATATTGCCCATTTTATTTTTTTTTTATCTTAGCAAGTAGTTCTAGAAATATTTGGCCTAATTTATAACTGCCTTGCTCTGATTTTACGTTAGTGTAATGAGCTAAAATTAGACTAATTAATCTGCTTTTAAATTGAAGTGATTTTTAAGTCCCTTGTGTCAGAAATAATGAAATATTCAGATGCTGAGGGTCAGTTTTCTTCAGGGACTTCCATTACGAAAATCTTTCAAGTATTTAATTCTGGATAATTCATTTTTTATTTTGAAAGGTACTGAGTGGTTATGTGTCAGGTTTGGCTATCATTAAGGATTATCACCTCACAGTAAAAGTTAAATTACATTTTTAAACCACTGTGCTCAACAACTGCTTTGCAATTGTATTTTTAAAAATATATATTAGTTGGATAATAAAATTTGTAATAAAAATGAGTGGGTTATTTTCACCGGTTCATGGAGTAAATCAAACACTGCAAATCAGAAGGTCTAGGAAAGCACAGTGCGTGTGTGTGCTTGGGAAGAGCATCAGAAGTCTGTAAGGGGTCTGGCTTCACAGCTGCCACATGCCATGAGCTCCCATTGACTTTAGAAGTTCCTTCTGATGAACAGGACTTTTATCATTTACTCCAGGTCTTCCCTTGCACGTTTCTTTCTCTACTCCTGCAGGGTGACTTGGTAGATTGTGACAGTATGAAAGTGCAAGCTGTTGCTCAGGGCGGCTCATTGAGCCAGTGTTGCATCATGAGGGTGAAAACAAATGCAGCTAGCTGCTCAAAGCATGGAGGCAAGATTGGATTCAGATTGAAAAGGACATTGTCAAGGTTGAATAGCCCAAGAGTTTACTAACTTGTTGTGGAGTCTTTTATTGGCTATCTGTAAAGCCTCATCATTTTTTACTTGATTTTTTTATTTTTATTACTGTTCCAAACATCTTTTCAAAAAATCAATACCATCCATTCAGCATTCGTGAGGCAACACTAATAGCTCAGTATTCACAGTCCAGTTCTTGTGCTGGAGCCCTGAATAAAAAGGAAAAGCAGCAGGAGCAGCTGTCAGCCATCTGATCAGTATGTGCAGACCCTGAGCAGCCACCCCTTTCAAAAGCAGCCATGTGTTCCCATCAGCACAAATGTGTATGCACAATACTCCCCTTGACACCTTCACGAGTCAACAGTAGAGGATAGTAAAGGGTAACAAGACAAAATTTCCATTTCCAACCACTTATATTCTGATGGAGGTTATAGTGTGGGTAGAATTTGTAAATGGGAAGTAGATCATCCTGGGACTTGTTTCATCCATTTTTACATTAGTGTAAATCCATAGATTTAAATGGTAGTTTCCTCTTTCCTCAAAATATACTCAGAATAATAAGGCTGTATATTTTTCAAAGGAATAAATAAGAGCTAGAGCCCTTTAAACTGCTGAAATTCAATAGACAATATCCTCTTTTGTAGTTTAGTTATAGGTATTACTCAGCCAAATTGTCATTAAAATATACATTCAGCACATGTTACAAGTTTCATTTACATCAACAACAAAAAATCTCCACATTAAAATTAAAGAACATCATCACGACACACACAGGAGGACAATATATGCACACAACAGAAATTCACCCCTCATCCCTTCACCACTGTACAGGACTTCTCACAATTACTTCAGTCCCTGGCAATAGCTGGTTTGCTTTTTGCCTGTTACCCCGTTGCTATCAATATCTTAAATTCTTGAGGAGCCACACTGGGCAACAAATCTGTTTGGTCTATGACTTTTTTAAATGTATGTGTCACTTCATAAGGACGGAGAAATAGTCAAACTATGTCCCAGCCTTCAGTGAAGGGTAGTAGAACAAGCATTAAATCACATTTCAGAGTTACTGCTGGAAGAGTAAATCATAGGTAAAGTAAAATATAAAATTCCTAAGGGCTCGGTCATAAAGAAGTGCATGACCACTGACCTGTAAAGGAAGATACTTCACATAGCATTCAAGGTTGCAGAAAATATTTAATTATTTGATAATTCTGATGAAGCTTTTGAGGCATGTACTTGTTAGAGCATTGATTGTCTTTAAAACCAGATAATCAATACGTTTCTTTCTCATGCCGGATAGAATTAGAGGATAAAATTAAGCAGATTTGAGTGCAGAAGTAAATCCCTATTGTGTCAACATCCAACTGACCTGTGTGTTTTGAAACCACAACAAGCAGCATCAGGGTTCCCAGTCACATTTTATTGTTGCTGTTATCATCAGCTTTTAAGATAACAGTATATGGTTTTACTGCTTGTGGAAGGTACTTAAATGCTGAAGTACCTAATTAATCTACAGGAAAGGCAAAGCACAAACTTTAGTGGTAGCACTAAAACATGTGTCATAGTTCAAAGTGACTCATTGCACTAAAAGACCATTGAAAAGAGTGGAAATAATGCTACTGGGAATCCAAAGCAAAAGGAGAAGACTGTGTTCAGATTGAAAAGGAATCTGTAAAGTTATTTACTACCAGATTTACTGCAGTGCAAACAGAAGGACTTGCTTAATTGTAAGGATTGGCAACTCTAGCTCCCTCCATACGTGATTCCTACCCTCTTCCATTTCAAGCAAAACTAACTTCTCAGAATAGAAAACTCCTGTATTGTGGCTGTATTTGGGCTTTGGAAATTGTCCCTCGTTAACATAAATGCAGGATAAACATTGTAAAAACCTTCTGATTTCTCAAAACATGCATTGGCCACTACGATGTATGCATTGTGATTTCTCTTGTTCAAAATGCCCATCTTCAGAGGAAAAGCTGGGCACTGAAAATACAGCAGTTTCACCTTTTGACACCTCTGCTGGTGTTGCTAGAAAAACTGCTAATTAAATCCTTTCTAAAGTGTCTTTTGGGACTGTGGGCAATATTAAGCTTGATGAAGAAGGTAGAAAATCTCCCATACTAAGGAGTTGGAGGTGATCATTTCTCTGAAAATTATGCTATATTCAGTCACCTGAAACAGCAGTCTGAAGAGCAGTGGTAGTAGACCTCATTATTCTTCATCTGATTCTGATTCTAGTGAGAATATATGGAAAATAAATTTCAGTCAATTATTATGGCCAGTAGGGAGAGGGAGGTGATTGTCCCCCTCTGGTCTGCCCTTGTAAGTCCACATCAGGAGCACTGCGTCCAGACCTGGGGCCCCCAGTACAGGAGGGATGCAGCTCTGTTGGAGTGGGTCCAGAGGAGGGCCAAAAAGAAGATGAAGGCTGGAGCACCTCTCCTGTGAAGAAAGGCGAGGGAGCTGGGCTTTTTTAGCCTGGAGAAGAGAAGGATATGGGGAGATCTCATGCTGCCTTCCTGTACTTGAAGGGAGCTTATAAGCAGGATGGGAACTAAATATTTACATGGTCTGATAATGACAGGACAAGGGGGAATGGTTTTAAACTACAACAGGGTATATTTAGGTAAGATGTTAGGAAGAATTTTTTTACTCAGAGGGTGATGAGACACTGGAACAGGTTTTCCAGAGAGATTGTGGGTGCCTCATCCCTGGATGCATTCAAGACCAGGTTGGATGGTGCCCTGAGCAGCCTAATCTAATGGCTGGCAATCCTGCCTGTGGCAGGGGGGTTAGAGCTAGATGATCTTTAAAGTCTCCTCAAAACTAAGCCATTTAGTGATTCTATGATTATTACTTTAGGAATAAAGGCATGAAATCATCCCAGTTTACCAGGAAGCTGTCTGCGGGGATTGGTTTTATGTTTTGTTCTGTTTGTTGTTGTTGTTTTAATGACTTTCATTTTTTCCATCCAGAAATTTTTATTCGTGGTCAGCTGAGAGAATTAAGTTGGTTATATAAAGTCTATAAATTAGGTATCTAATTACCTGATTGCAGCAGGAAATCAAGTAGCTAATAATGTAAATGCTCAATTTGCTCAGCATTAATTCCATCCATACAAGTTGGTTTAAGTAAGTTACTTGACCCTGACATATCAATGGAAGGAAAGAAAGACTTTTCTATCTGAAGGAAAACTAAAAATCATGAACTTAAAGATAGATCCAATCTAGCCTTTGCAGCTGCAAAATCTATGATAAGACAAGATTTGATGCAAAGGATGCACAGAAATCAGTAAAGAGGTTTAGTGCAGTAACAAGGACATAATAGTCACAGCTGATTTTTAACCAATACTGGCGTAGTGTTTGTAAATGAAGCCAAAGTTATCTACAGACTAAATGAAACTGGTTTTACTTTCCTGTCAAACAGCTGCCTTTGGGGAAAGGTGCAGAAAGGGCCGTGGAGATGCATGGAGCAATCTTCATTTCTGTTAACCTGGTGACCTCAGAACAGGGCTGGAATCCCAGCTGAAGTCTCTGAGTATTAGAACAGTCCAAATAAAAAAATATGCACAGTATAGATGAAAAGTGAGACTGTTATCACAACCTTATGAGCACAGGCAAAATAGTATAAAGAAATACAAATTCAGAAACTTAAATACTTGTAAGACCTTTATTTTAAACAAGTGTTACAAACAAAGAAATAAAGAAACTGTGATACAATAAGAAAAAGTAAAATGATGAAGCTGTGCTGTGAGACAGCACGCAGAACTCAGTGCAGTGAGAAACTGAGATACTGTAAATATCTGAAGTTTGTGTCTGAACTGAGTAAAAGTCAATGCTGCTTTGCTTAGAGTCAATAGAATTATTCCTGTGAGGACAAAACATGTGAGACCACAGTCAAGACTCCTCTTATATTCACATCATTTCATAACAAGGCAATTCGTAGTCTGAAGTCCTTGAATAAAACTAACAAAACAAGATACATAATGTCATTGTATACAGAATACAGTCAATAAACTTTCAAAAAAGGAAAAGCATTCACCTTGAAGTAATTACTGACAGATTTTTACAAAGTATTAGCATAGAAAATCTGAAGGTTTGAGAGAGTACCATGAATAAAAGCGTCTCCACTTTTCTAAAGCCTCTTCAAAACCAAAAAGCTTAACAATGGGCTGAGTAAACAAATGATGCACCTGTCTGCAGTCAAAATGTGTTTTCTCTCGGATGCATGCAGCATTGTTATTTTATTCCTGTTTACAAAGCCCCACTTGCAGGTACCTACCCTTTCAGTTCTGTTTGTTTTAATGAGTTCAAAACTCTCAAAGAGTCTTTTGATTTACACAGAATGTCAACAACAGAGAAAAAAAGATTAAAGTAGATCCAAGCCTAAAGAAAAGGATAAAGAAAATATTAACTATCACCTGTGTCAATTGTTCTGCCCATAGCTGGTGGGATGTGAAATGTGTTTTGATGGCTCCATAGTCTTTCACAAAGAATACTTCCTTATCCTCCTGCCTGCCTGTGTCCCAGCCCATGCACTGTTCAGCGTGATAAGTTCATGAGTTCACAGTGAGAAATCAGACATATATGGGTGAAATGTACCCAACTCTTTTGAATGGAGCGGGACAAATCGCTTGCTCTTATGTGAGCAGCGTGTTAATTTGGACTTTGAAAATGTCAGTGAAGTCACTGAGATTATGTGTGCAAAATGACCCAAGTCTGGCTGGTCTCCAGTGGTGCGTATGCAGTGCGAGAAACAGGTTGAGATTACTTCTGAGAGAAATTCACTCTTGTGCAAAAGCAACATATACCACTTAAATGAGGTGAAAATCACCATCAGCTCAGTCAGGACTATTAAACTATGCCTTAGGCTATCCAAGCAGAGGAAGAATGAAAACTAAGGTAATACAATTGCCCTAAATAGGTATACAACTGAACAAAAAAGTGTGCAACTATTTGCATAATGAAATATAGTGTACCAAAAATACAAAGCGTGCCTGCATTTACTGCTAAAGGATATTCTTTGCCATACTGCTGGTACTTATACTCCATGGGAAACAGTTGTACTTGTCTGCATTTATTAGTAAAAAATGATACTTATGTAAACCTGGCATTTATGCTCTATGGGAAGTACTTGTTTTGTTCAAAGAACTGAAAGAAATAATTTAATGTAGAAATGAACACTCAGTAAGTGCAGGTGTACATGGTAAACCATACAGAAGACTGCTGTTCTTATGACTGCTTAGAAAAATGAAGTGCTGTAAGCAGAAGACATTATTTCTAGCCTCAAATTTTGACACAGTGTTAAACTATATTTAAAGAAACTCTATTAAAACTAAATACTAAGTTACAAACTACCTTAAAATTGGATTTAAAATAATCAAATCAAAAGAAAGGCATTATCAGAATATGATTTTTATACTTGCTACTAACACTTAACTCTATTTCTTCATAATTCATAAATAGTAAATACTAGACCCTCAAAGATCTAGTAAGTAACAAGAGCAAGATATTACTAACAGAAACCTCAGACCAGTAGTCCTTCAAGTTTGTTGCTCCCTTACACTCAAACCAACTCCTGCCACATAAAAATAAAAACACAAAGTGTGGGTTTTTTAGATCCGTGCTTTTGATTCTTTGTGCATTTAATCTTGTTTCTGAAGTATTTCTTCAGACACGATTGTGCCTTAGCTACAGGTGCTAATGTGAAAGGCTGGGTGACTTAGGGATATCTCAGGTATTTCTGAGTATATTTCTTGCCTATGTCACTGAATAAAATCCACATAATTTTAGCATTATTTTTTTTAGATGTAAGCTACCACTAAATGCTTACATTATGTATGCATGCATGCATTCAGTGGTTGAGTCACACACTTGAATTTGAGCTTGTGTTTGAACACTGCAGAATGAAGGTCTAGACTTGTTCATCTGCACTGGTGATATGTCCAGAAATAATTTAGTTTCCAAATCTCATGGTTTGCACACATTAACTTTTAAATCCTTTTATCCATTTTAACCAACGTTATCCACAAGAACTACTGGTGCAATCTCATCTGATCTAAGCAGCTTTCAGTCATATAGCAGTAACACTTCAGAAAGGCAAATACTACCAACATGATGGTGCTCCCGAAGGTTTAAAATACGAGGAATGCTAACTAAATATTGTTGTAATAATGTAAAATACACTATGCAGTAATTTCAAGGCAGCTAATAGTTCTTTTCACTATGCCTTTATGCAAACTATCCTTCAGGTTAATAAACATCATTCTTCCCATTTTACATATCTAGAAAATGAAGTAAGTGACATTTCCTAGATGAGAAAAAGCTCGGTATTGGATAGAGTTAGAGCATATCAGAAATGGTAACGGAACTATTTAATAGAGAAGACCAGAACACTGACATGTACCTGATAAAGTTAACCTCCATCTCCTGAAAAATGGGTCTGCTATGACTCTTTGTCACCTGGTGAAATTGTGAGCATGCATTCAATGACAATTTAGTGGTGACTTCAGTAAGGCCAGGAATTTACCCAGTAAGATTAAATTGGTACAAGTATGCCACATAATGAAGTCACCATCAAAATCTAAAATCTGTATGAAGCAACAAGCTGCACAGCAGAGCTTAAATGTGCTTTGTATGGTGAGAGCACAGGACACTGTAATGCTGATTTAGGTGCACAAGCACAGGTTTGCATTTTAGAGTAAATGTGCTACAATAAAAATATCTTTAAAAAATTATAGCTACCCTTCTTTTATCTTCATATAGTAAATCAGCATGATATTACTGATACCACCACCTGCTCCTAAGCAGAGCTACAACCTAAACATTAAATGTTTTAAATGTTTGAGATCAAAGTTTGTATCTTTAGTCAGTATATTGTGTAAAAATACCCAAACTTTGTTCATCCCAAAACAATTACCTAACTATATCACTGGCAAATCTTGACTTATAAAAGTCGAAAAGCCATCAATAAAATAATCAAACCCTCTTGAAAAGTAAATAGCAAAATAGCTTATAAAATGCAAGCAGAACAAATAGCCATTCTCAATTTTTCAGCAAGTGTCATAACTTTCCAGTATTATATTCATTCCAAAATACTGTTCTATATAAAACCTTGTTTACTCTGTCTTTCTCACTTATAAACAACACTCTGAGACCAAAATAAATTCATGGCCCTTCTTTGCAATTTGTTTCCACTTCCCTCTCGCATAACAACTGGTAAATGTACCACTGCATTGCTTCTGTTCAAAGCTTCCAACAGACATGGCATTTCATTAAATTCCATTCAGCACCTTTAAAAGGGAGTATAAAAATGAAAGCTTCAATCTTCCCTGTACCTCTAGAGGCCTGAAAAGGATGCTGTCTCTGCTCAGAAGGAGTATCACAAACCTAACACCAAATGTATTTTACATTTAGAGTTCCACTGAATCACTGCTTTCCAAAGAGATCTCCGGTGGCAAAGAATCACCTAACCCATCATCTGGATCAATCACGAAGCCCTGAGTTCTTAATGTTTTATGAGCATTCATGAACTTCTGGAGGTACTTAGAAGTATATAGCCAGTGATGCTTTAAGACATCCTCCATTTCATAGAATTTGGACTGCCTGGCATTCATTTTTCGGAACCTCCTAAATAGTTTGTTTCCAGACTCATTTCCTTCACTTGCCCAAGCACCAATGGACCCATCTCTTTCAATGATTTCAGGTACATGAGCAAGGGTTTTGTGAAAATAATTGGTAATCTTGCCCTCATATCTGTATTTGAACTTTGTAGACAGGAGCTCAGCAAAACGCTGTGAATTGTAGCTGTACTGGCACAGCAATTCTGGACACTCTTTGGCAGGGCACGAAGATCGCCATACTGGTTTCATTTTCAGATAAAGGTCCATTAGTTCTTTTAGGGCTTCATGCCTTTCCTCACACTTTATTAATTCACATACTGCCTCTACTGTCTCTCTGGACATGAGCTTCCTAGCAAAGTTCCCACTCATCCTCATCATAGGTTTTAATTTCATCTTCTTCCTGAGATGTTTGTCAAGAGTCAACTGCCACCTCTTCCTTTCCTCTTTAGACGCATCAGGATTCTTATAGACTTCACCAATCTCCATCTGGAAAATTCTGTAAAATTCTGTTGCGTTGCCAATGTCACAGTGCAACGCATCAATGGAGGGAACAGTCTCTATAAAAGGTTTGGCTGAAACACCCTTCACTCTGTCACGGAGCTCATCAACAGATTCGTGATATGGGTTGGACCTCCATATTTCATATCGCTCCAGATTTTCAGCGTGGCTCCTGGTGATGGAGTGGAAGACCAAATTCTGAGAGGCCTCTAGGCGGGTTGCATCACAGAGGGTACAGATATAAGTGGAACCTGAGGCCTCCAGCCCTTCCACTTCCCTTACAAGTTTCTCATCATAGCCTGTACCTCGAAAGATGAATTTGAATGTTCTCAGGATGCCTCCCATTTCAAGAAGCAGTTCACTGTTCTTCATAGCCTCTCTTTCTGCTATGAGAGGGCTCAGGATCGCTGTCAGAGTTTCATGGTCTGATTCATCAGCCAGCATAAGGCACAAGGGTTTGCAACACAACTCTGAATTGGGCTTTACTTCTTCAAAGATCCTTATCTTTTCATTCCCATGGTCTATAGCAATGTTCATGACTGTAAATGAAAAGCGTACAGCCTTCTCTGGGACAGCAGGACCACTTCCATGCTTCTCGCTGACATCTCCCATTCCGTCACAGCACTCTTTTACTACTACAGTGAAGGGACCATTCAGATAGTCATCCAGATTTTTTGCCTTCATGCCCTCCAAGATTTCTTCCTCCATGTCCTTTAAAGCAGAAACCAAGGCTGTATCATATCGAAATCTCTTTGCAATTGTGTCTATTGGGTAGTCATCAATCGAGAGGGGTAGTCCTGATAGTCCATCTATAATTCCCACTTCTGTGTTAGTGGATACATTTTTCAATGGAGGTTTCCATTCAAAAGGATGATAACCTGGTAAGAGGGCTTTCTCGGCAGTGCGAAGAGCATGCAGTGGCTGGAAAATCTGCCTCCCAGTGACAGCTTTTACAGTTCGGTACATTTTGTGATATTGGCTACAGCTGAGAAATGTGTTGATTCGGATTGCCAGGCAAACAGCAGGATGAAGTCCAGATCCTTTGCCTTGCATTATAGCCTCCAATTCATCTGCTTGCTTGTGCTCATTTTTTGCTCTTAAAGCTAGCAGGAACAAAGTCATGCATACAGCCTTTATATCACCACCTTCTTCTTTCTCAGCAAAAGCCTTGACTTGACGTTTCAGTTCTCTCAGACGATGTTTCTGAGCTCTCCTGGTCAAAGACAGAAGATGCTGCCTTGGTCGACCACCTTTATTTATGGGGTTATAGAGCTCTTTATCTTTCATCTCCTTGTGGTTAGAGAAGTGTTGGCTATATTTTCCATGCAAGATCTCTTCATCACATTCTGGTACAGGGCATCTTATGCTCAGGCTATCAAGGATGTTCAGGAAGGATTTCACTGGGGTTACCAGATCAGTAGGGAAACAAGGATACCAGCAGGAGGGGCAATAGCTGCCCATAACTTTGATGCAACTGAGAATACAAGCTCTGCAAAACAAGTGTCTACATGTTGTTTCCACTGGGTCTGCCAAAATATGCTCACAGATCTGGCAAGAGATGGATTTAATGAAATCTGCTGGATAATCAACTGCAAGAAGTCTGGTGCTGAGATGTCTGTTCTTGCAGTTGGTAATCTCTTTCATTACCTTTTTGTTATTTATCAGCACTTGATTCTTTATGCCTCTGTTAACTCGAGCATGTTCTGCAATGATTTTCACACGTTTGCCATGTATTACATTGGATGGTTGGCTTTTTCTCTTGACTCCCCGGCTGGGAGTGTGGCACACTTCACAGTTTGTAGAGTGGGGCTGCCACTCCATCGTGCTGTTCCTAGGAAAATAAACTTCACATGGAGTATTACTGAATTTCCTGTGGATAATACTCCAGCAGTTGTGACAAAATCGAGTGGGATGGATAGTGTCAACATCCCCTCTCACATCAATCTTGAAAACTTTTGCAATAAGATCTGGCCAAGAGGTTGCTTTTTTCTCTTTCTTTCTCAGAAGCCACAGAGTTTCATCATCTACTGGTCCATGTACTGGATGAGTTCTCTTGTAGCAATCAGTTTTAAATGAAGCTCCACAGATGCGGCAAAGTTGCTTCAGGTTGTTCTGGTGAATTTTGTTGTCTTGTATTTTCATGTCATTGACATCTTTCTCAAGTGCTTGCGTGTTGCCCATGAAGTCCACCTGTGTCAGAATTAACTTTTCTCCTCTTGGAACTTCTTCATCTTTATGCAGTACGATGTTTTTGTCTGTAGAAGCTACCTCTTGTTCTTGATCCTTGTTTATGCATTGGCTTTTATCAGAAGGTGCTTTTTGAAATGGTCTCACTTTAAACAGCTTGAATTTCCATTCAGAAAATTTTGCGTATGGATGCTGAATCTCTTCAGGTAGATCCATTTGTGATGTTATCGACATCTCCAGTGTGGCAGAAACCAGATCACCTGAGAAAGAATCTGTATGTTAGCTTATGTTCCAAAATGAGAAATAGTGCCAATGCCTGAGCATATGCTTTAAACACAATAACTCTATTAACTTTAACTGAGAAATGCGTTTTAAGTTCCTTTGCCGAGGACGCTTATAAACTGAGAGATCCAAATGTGGCTGTCCACGCAGTACCTCAGATAAATACTTGGTTATGCTTTGACTTTGATCATGCAACATCCATAGTCAATTGTACCATCAGTGCATATTGCATACACCTGTTAGTCATCAGGTCCTAATTTCCCAATTCGCCTCCTTCTTCTTATAACTAACTTCGCAGTCTACGATAGACAGACGAGTAATGTTCTGAAAGTGTGGCAAGTTCTTCATATGAAACTGAACAAGATTGGTGGCTTCAAGACATAATTTTTTCTGTCTCATGCTATGTTACTTCAATCACTTGAGACTACTGCTGTCACACCACTTGTTAGTCCTTGATTCTGACCTGAAGTGTCTAATGAATGCCTTTGCCTTCCTACACAGGCAGAGCAGCATATGCTATTCAATCCCTATGCAGACTTTATTCAGACCTCAATTTTGTAAGGTACTTTAGTATACGGACACTGAATGTGAGTGGTTTCATTAAAGCTGTAGGAGTGTATCCTCTGTTGTTGCAAGGTGCAATGGTTCCCTGGACTCTAAAGGAGAGATGGCAATTTATACTCACTGCGTATTTGCTCTAGAGAGAATATTTATACATTTCAAGTTAGTCATCTGTTTAAGTGCCCTGCTGAGAACTCTGTTTGTAAGGATTACTGGTACTGGAAAGCTGAAAATGTCTGTTCAAATTTGACCCCAATTGTAGCTTTCATAGAGATGCAACCAAAAGTAATATCAATGTGATTGCCATGGGAATATGATATTGTATGAAAATAAATAGAAGACTCACCTCAAACACTGAAACTTTGTGCTACTGCATCAGACTTAGAAAACAAAATCATGTAGAAACAAATACAAAAGTGACTAACCTATTTTTCCTTATCTGACAATGAGAAGTGCAGAAAGTGAACAAACAGCGTAGAGAAGATTAAACTGTATTTACTGATTATTTCACTTGTTTTACTTAAATTTTGTTTTACTGAACCGATTGATATGAATTAAAAAAAAAAAAAAAGAAGAGGAAGAAAAACTATACATTAAGACATACACATCAAACTAGAAATTACATGCGTATGGCTTTGATTTCTCTGATTGATTATATCTGCACCTAGCAATTCACTAACCTTGGTGGAAATCTCAGTTCTGTGTTTATGTGGAAAGTGTCCTTCATAAGAGATATATCCATGCCATGATCTGGTGATGCTCAGTGAGTTTCTGAGATTGTTTCATTGATAACCTTTCAATGAAGCAACATTACTGTACTAATTTTGAGAGTCCATTGGGAAAGGACTCCACGCTTTGATAAAGTTCTAGACCCAGAATGACAAATCAGTCTGCTCAATTTTCCTTAAGAGCAGTGTTTAACTTCGAAATTGTTCATTAGGCCTTGGCAACCAAAGCTAACATTTGTTTTCTTCCCACTTTCTCTTCATTTCATCCTACTGAGAACAACCTGCCCGTACCTCTGTCCCCATCTGCCTGCATTGTTCGGTCCAGCTGTCCATGCTGTTGAACACCGCGAGCTGAACTGCAGCCCCCTGCTGTCCACAGCCGAACGTGCTTGCTTGTGCTCTGCTGCCTGTGGATCTGCGATCCGCTGCTGTGCCCAGATGAATTCAGGTCATTACTACCGCCCACTTTCTTGGCTGCATCCTGTGGCAGAGGTAGTAAAACCTATCCACTGAGCGATAACCTGTTCGCCCCTGAATCATCTTGCATTCCCACAGATACATGCTCTATTACCTGCAGCACTGGCTACCCTATGCTGTCTGCAGATCCCTCTCTGTGAAGGGAAATCTGTGTAATTTCACCATCTCCAACAGCAATTTCAGAATGTCTCAACACATATGCAATGCCTATTCAGGGCAGTACCTAATTCATTGTAAAGAAACAGCCAGCACCAAGTACATTTAAAGTAAAATATTTAATACTTTCCCTCCTCACCTATCCCTTAGACTAAGTGCCACCTTAGTGCCTTACTAATCCCCAAACCTGTGGCCATTCCTATTAATTACCAACTCAAATGAAGCTTTACCCTCATTAAAGAAAAGTGCAATGATCTTTTTGTTTTTTCCTCTCTCTCTTACACTGAACATTCCCTTGAAGAAATGAATGATAAAGAGCCCTCTTAGGTCACCTGACCTTAGCCACCTTCAGGAGATAGTAGCAGCCAACAGGCTACTCATCAGACACTTTAAATGGCCTGGATGCCAGGCAGTGGAGTTTGAAGCGGCTCTGCTGGGAGACTTAGAAATATCCCCAGTGCCAGGAACATTTCATGCTAGATTTGCCTTTGGTCTGTTATTCTAGTTGTGGGTCATAGTGAACAATCCTCCTCACTGTTTATCCCACTCAGATTCTTACAGAGTGAACCCCAGCCGTGAACCCCAGCCACGGTTATTTAATCAACTCTGACAGCTGTATTCAGTATCACCTCTTTTTACCTTGAAAAGGGAAAAGAAATCCCTTTTCTTCCCAGCTCACAATATTTCATACACTTCTGAAGAAAAGCACAACTGTGGTACTGTTAGTCATGTCAAGGAAGACCTTGCTTTATGAACAGTCTCACTGCATGTATAGAAAAAAATTGACTTGTGCATTAAAACAGGAAAATGAATCAACATTCAGTTGTCCTACAAGCATTTGAGTTGCTGCCATTAGTGCAGCCAGCCTACCTTTAGCTCCCTGTCAGTATGCAGAGCTGCTGTTATGTCTGCTCAGTTTGCTCCACATGTCAAGCTTGCTTGCTCTCCCGTGTGCTCTTGCTCTTTCTTTGTCCCCTCTGCTTTTTAAAGACACTGCAATGCTGTTTATCTCACTTATCCTTGTGCCTCTGAGCTCCCAGTACCACTTTGGTGCTAACCACAGGTTACTTCAACTAAACACAATGCAGAACTTTCAAATCCAGGTGGCACCTGGCAATTTATGAGGCTTAACCACAAAATTCATAAAAACAAGGTCTTCTTGTGCGAGACTCTAGGGCTCAGAGATAAGCATGCAGCCTTTCTGAGGAGCACCTGCAGTGTTAGGACAAAGCTCTGCATTTGGCTTTCTTCTTTCTAGCTTCAGAGCTAGTTTCTTCACTGTCAGCTATCAGAGAGAAGAACCTGGTGTCTGGTCACACTACAGTCGCACACCAAAGCTGTTTCACTGAAGGCCAGAGGCCTGCTTCCTCTGTTAACAGCAGCCAGTCCTCTGCGGTCTGGGACCACACAATGTCTTTTCTTCTGATCCCACTATCTCACTTTCAGAGATTTTACCTTCCTGATGGTATCCTAAAGGTACTCAACAAGAGAACAAATCAACAATATAAAAACTAGTTCTGTATTCTGAGTAACTGGTTGATAGTACATCAGGCATAGGCAAGTGTCCACAGATGGTGGGCAGTAAAATTCAGTGCTCACGCTCAGTTTTGACAAAGCACGTATGTCTCAGAAACTCACTCCAAGTGAAAAGAAAACAAATTCTGTTACACAAGAGCACCTTGAAGGATTTTGGTCTCCTCAAAAAACATTATGCAACAAAATGTAATGACCCACCAAGCTCTCCCAAAGTGAACATATGCTCACACTCCAGAAGTAGGAGTTTGCAGTAGCAACACTTGCTATAGGTAAAAATGATGAGAGGATTCCCTCCTATTATCAGCTTTGATCTTGTAGAACAGTTCCTTCCTGTTCTTGCAAGATGACAAGTCATAGAGAAGTGAAGCTAGACCTGGGTCAGTCACACATTTCACACTGTATGTCCCAGGAGATGCCAATATCTCCTCAGTAACTAAGTGCAATTATTTGTGCCAAATCAAGTAACATAATGACAAAGAAAACAAAGTTTGGTTGCAAACTCTGATACCCTTGGTCAGATTCTGACCAAAATCTCAGAGTTGCTGTAGAAACAAGTGCACCTGAGTGTCAGGACAAGGTGGAACAGAAATCACAGTAGTCACTCCCAGGCAAGGCAGGTTAGAGTAAGGTTGTCCTGACTCTGGTGTTTGCTCACCAGCGAGAAAGTGTCATGGCCCAGCCCTAAGCACAGCATTTCTGCTCTCCCTATCTTGCCAGGATTTCCCCACAACCTGCCTGCCTTCACTGTCCCCTCGCTAGCATTTGGAGAGACCTTTTCAAAAAGGTATCAGGTCAGGCTGCAACACCAGATATCAAAGTAACTCTCTGCAGGCTCATACTGGTTTCCTCCCTTATCTTGAAACAGCAGATGCAGCTCGCTGACAATATGCACTGAGGGATCAGGGGCTCTCAGAGAAGCAGTCTAGCAAATCTGTCCCTCTGCTGGAGGGCTCATTCAAAACCTTGCCCAAGCAGCTGCCTACCAGCCCCATTCCCTGTGAGACTGAAGTCTTGTGTGAACAGCGCTGGATGAGAGCAATCTGATCATCAGCTCAGCCAGGTGAGCATATGTAAGCAGTCCCGCACTTTACTTGCAGCATACTCAGGAAAAATCACCTTGAAAAAATGTTTTCTGGAAGGGATACTCAGGTAAATACGGTTTTAATTGATCTCCAGTTGAAACAGCTTTGAATGTGGTTTATGTGTGTATGAACATAATTGCTCGGCGGTTTGAGCTGTGCAGTCAGTGCTGGAAAATATTTTCCCTGTGCAACTGTCACCACCACGTGGAGAAAAAGCGTTTATACACCATTTTATGTTGCATTATGGTCATGGGTACGTGACTATTGGCCAAGTCTGCTAAAAACCATAAATATTTGGGAACTGCACTGACTAAAGACATTTCATGCACATTTGAGATAAAAGCTCCTATGTTTCTTGTGTTCCTTTCTAATCAAAATGCACTGGACATCAATGCTCTGACTACCTGATATATGACTAAAAATTGTGGGATTTTGTCACAGAAAACTCCATTGAGGGATATCTATTTTATAAATCTATTATACATTTCCTCATTTTACAGATAATGAAAATAACATCTAGTTTTTCAACTTCACTGGGAATAAGGATGCCTCTGAAATTCAGCTAGTTGTCCAGCAAAGGGTCCACCCACAGAGTTGGTTAAATTACTCTTAGTATAACTACTTCTTTCTTGTGGTACGTCAGAGTCCCAGATGAAGACCTGACAAAAAAATGTAACAATCTCATGGCCAAAATTGGCACTCAGAGGGCTGCATTCAGGGCTTCCATAGGTCTTACTGCTTCTTACAACTCCCTGGAAGAAGTTTATAATAAGGTGGGGATTGGCCTTTTCTCCCAGCAATAGGATGAGAGAGAATGGCCTCAAGTTGCACAGAGGTAGGAAGCAAGCTAGGTTGGATATTAGGACATTTTTTTTCTCAGAAAGACTGGTGAGTCATTGGAACAGGCTGCCCAGGGAAGTGAGGAAGTCACCATCTCTGGGAATGCTCAAAAAATGTGTAGATTGGCACTTAGGGACAGGCTCGAGCAGTGGGCCCAGGTGAACCTCATGTGGTTCAACAAAGCCAAGTGCAAGGTCTTGCACCTGGGTCATAGCAAACCCTGCTATCAGAACACGCTGGAGGATGTGAAAGTGGAGCACAGCCCTCCTGAAAAGGTCTTTGAGGCACTGGCAGATGGCAAGCTGGACATGAGCCAGCAACGTGCCCTCGCAGCCCAGAAAAGCAAACATATCCTGGGCTGCACTCTTCTTTTGGAAGAGTGGCCAGCAGTCGAAGTTGGTGATTCTGCCCCTCTACTCTGTGCTGGCAAGGCTTCACCTGGAGTATTGCACCCTGGCATGGAGTCCTCAGTACAGCAGAGATGCAGACCTGTTGGAGTATGAGCAGAGGAGGGCCTCAAAAATGATCCAAGGGATGGAACATCTCACCTGTGAGGATAGGTGGAGAGAGCTAGGGCTGTTCAGCCTGAAGAAGAGAAGGCTCCAGGAAGACCTGATATTGGGTTTTCAGTATCTAAAGAGAGACTGTAAGGAAGAAGAGGACAGACTCCTTAGCAGGGACTGCTATGACAGACCAAGGGGAGGTGTTTTCAAACAAAAAGAAGAGAGATTTAGACTGGATAGGAGAAATATTTTTTACAGTAAGGGTGGTACTGACACAGATTGCCCAGAGAGGTTGTGGAAGCCCTATCTTTGGAGACACCAAAGGTCAGGACGGATGGGGCTGTGAGCACCTGATCTCGTGTAGGCGTCCCTGCTCACTGCAGGCAAGTTGGACTATATGATGTTTAAAGGTCCCTTTCAACATCTACGATTCTATAGTTCAGTGGGCAATATTGGTGGCAGACCATTGGACTAGACGATCCCATGATTTTCTCCAGATGCAGCCTCCTGCTCGCACCATCTGGCACTTAGACAGGCGCTTTTGGCTGGCAAGGGTAGGAGCTCAGGAGTGTTCCAGGGCCTAGTTCTTCACTGCAGATCTGGGACCCCAGAACAAAGTGCTCTCTGAGTTAGCACACGTAAGCCTTGGGTGCTTGCCAAGGAAGGCACAGATGCATACAGCAAAATTCCCCTTCTCTGGGTTTAGGGAAACGAAGCTGCGTTTACATTCGCGCTGTCCTAGTTTTTCACTTCCTTAGAGCCACCCACTGTCACACGCTACTGGGAAAAGCCAACATCCCCACTGCCTCAGGTAGCACTGTGTCCTTAACCGAGCCCAGCCACGTCCCCACGTAGCCGAGAGGCTACTGCCGCCGGACAGGGCTCGAGCCCTTCGCTTGTGCAGCGCGCGTGCCGCGAGGATTTAACCGAAAAGCTCAGATGCTTCCAGGCTGCAGCGCGTTGTTTCCAGGTGGGACGGCTTTCCCTAATCACGTCACGCCCTATCAATCAATGCTTTCTGCACCTGCTCTCCTATCAGCGTTGCTACGTCTCACATCGCGCCGCGCTACTGCGTATTTTTATCCCTCCGCAGGCGGCCGAAGCGGAAGGCGGCAGCGCTGCAGGCCTTAGGCGGGCGGATCCACCGGGCCGGCAGGGGACGCTGCAGCGGCTTCAGGCCCAGGCGGCCGCCGCCCCGGCTCGTCCCGAGGAGAAGGCGGAAGCGGCGCCCGGCGAGGAGCGGAGCGGCCCGCGGGGCTGGCGGTGAGTGGGGGTCGGCGGCCGCGAGGGCGGCGCGGAGAATCGCGGCGGACCGGGACCGACGAGGGCGGCGAACCGCGCGCCGCGGCCGCATCCCGCCGTGGAACGCCGGTAGCGCGGGGGCGCGGTGTTCGGGGACCGGCGGGACGGGGTGCGAGGCGGCGTGGGTTTGCCGGACCTCGGCGAGAGTGCGCTCCGTCGCTCGGGCATCGCCAGTGGGAGCCGCGGTGCTGATGGAAGGAGGCTCCGTGGCAGGGGCGCGTCGGGCTGAGCTCCGCCGAAACTGAAAGTGAGCCCCGTGCCGGGACGGCAGGGTGCTGGGCCCGGGCCGCTGGGCCGGCCGGTACGCAGTAGGGCCGCGTTGCGGGTGGTGGCTGCTATGGGCATGGGGGGGGGGGGGGGGCGGGAGCGGGAGCTGTTTGTCTGGCTGTGAAACGGGGACGCTCAGCCAAGGGACCCGGCGTGACAGGGAGCTGGAAGGCTCTGTAAGACTGCCCTGCGGGAAACTTTGCTGTTTCAGAAACTAAGAGCCTCCCTCTTAGCGACTGGCAGATCTGCACGGTTACAGCGAATTTAGGAGAACGAGTAGGAAGTTTCGATTGTGGTCGTACTTCCATCAGCGTAAGCTGATTTACAGCGGTCAGTGTGGGTCTTGTCAGGCTGAGACAGAAATTTTCTCTGTAGGTGAGAGGACAGTGATCTAATTATACCCCTTACACCTAACAGTTAGGGCTCACTGGAAGTAGCTCTGTCCTCTGATGAATTCTGCAGGCCGAGGACTGCTGTAGGCAGGGAAACCATGAGCCACCAGCTGTGTTAGCACCTGCAGGTGAACGGCATTGCCTTCCTAAGGGCGAAGGGGCCAGAAAAACACAGCCCCACAGTCTGCTGCTATCAAAAAAGAAGTCCCAGAAGTCTGCTGATCAAAGCAAGCATGTGACTTCTTTCCTGGCAGGTATTGCTCTGGGCATAGCCTTCCAGCTCTTCCAAGCACCTGGAGACCTGCAGAGCTCAGGCAGGGTGTGCAAGTGGTGGTTTGAGGTTTGTAGTGCTTTAGCATTGCAATGCTGCTTTCTGTTCTAAAGGTTTGATGCTATATTTAAGAAAGCATGCTCAGTAAATACTAGAATACAGAATACTGAGTGAAAAAAATGGCTGAGATAAACAAGCTTTTTCTTCTTATTGAAAATATTCCATGACCTTAATATGTCAACAAGTGTAACTTTTGCTTCTCTGCAGCACACATTAGCTAAGCAAGCATAAAATGTTTTTAAGTCTGGTCTGTGGAGAACTAGGGGTGCAAGATTCTGAGTATAAGGCACATCAAAAAGAAAAGTGAACGTGAGGCAGAGTGGAAAGGGGAAATGCCTGAGCTGTTTCAGAATGTGTGCTCAGTTCACTGCTTATTTTCCTGGTGTCTCAAATGATTTTACAAATGCTAGCTGCAAGCAGACTGTTAACAAGCATCAACAGATGTAGATGATAATAAAATACAGTTTGGAGGCACTGCAGAAATGATGCTTGTTCTTAACCATATTTTTCCTGCCTCTTCTTGAAGTGCTTTCTGTCCTAGTGTTTTCTTTGACCCTGCTATGGCAGCATCTCAGCAGAACCCTTGCAGGTTTTTAGAAGGAACCAGAAGTTGTTTTTCACAGTTATGAGTTCTGCGTGAATCTCCTGTTGCTTTTTCTTGACTTGCTTTTTGATAGCTTTGGAATGAAAGTGTTTTATAGCTATTAATTAAAATAAGTTTGCGTAACTGTATATGTTTTGCCAGGCTGGAGCCATGGTGTTGATAGTTGTACACCTAACAATGCAAATGCTGCTAAGCATAGTGCTTATCAGTTGTCAGACCATTGATTAATCTGCCTGGGAACTGCAAGTATGGCTTCATAAACAAATCAGCTAAAGTCGCTCCGCAGGTCTATCCCAGAAATCTGTTTGACTCATACATCTGTATGTACAGAACTGTTCTTAACGGGCCAGGTGAAGAAAAAAGCAAAGTTTTGCCTGTGGTTTGTTTGCATGGCACTAAAGGCATTGCCCTCTGCTGGCTTTGTCCCAGCTGGGCTGAAAGCAGTTTCATTAGGTTTACAACTTCAAGTGAGGAAAGGGATCTGAATAGCCCTCTGCACTGATTTCTCTGGCTGCTTGGTAGGAATCCTCTTGGAGAGGTCATGCAAAAATTAATCATTTTCAATATTTACTAATTAATACTCAACATTTTCTGCATCATAACTTGTAAGTTCCTATGTAGCAGGTCCTCTGCGCTTGCCAAATGCATAGGTATCATCTCACTTTTTAGACAAGTAGGGTACAATGCCTAGTCTTATTCCCTCTCGTTACCTCAGAGAGTGTAATTTTGCAGGCAGTTGGAAGATATCTCATGTGCCATTTAGCCTTTGATTTAGGAAACCTGAATTAATCCTGTGGCTCTTTGCTGGAGCAGAAAATCTGTAAAAGTTCTGGCTGAACTCCATGGTACTGTGGGACTTCACAAGTCAGACTGCTGAGCTTTATTGCACACAATAATTTAAGGCATGAAAGGCTTCTAGTTCTGTTTTGAAATTGTTTATGTGAATCATAACGTGCACTATGCTTGCAGGATTTTGCCACTCTGACTTGACTGTGTTATCACAGATTAACCTTATTGCTTTGTAACACAACAGTGTAAATAGCAACGTGGCACAGGTTGCCCACTGAAGAGCGGTTTCGTTATGATTTAGTTGGAAAAGCAGTGTAGGGATTCCATCGCCCTGCCTGTGTCTGGTTTGCCTTGGGTCTGAGAGTTGGATCATTACAGATGGATCGTTCTGGAGTCCAGCAGCATAAGTAACGATTGGACAGCACAGCATTACTGGTTAGCCTGGAAAGCACCTTCTTGTCTTTTGTCAAACAATACAACGTTGTTGCAATAGAGGAAAAAGAATACCTCTGGTGGCCCAGGGACTTGTGGTGCCTTGTGTGCAAGCTAAAACCTCCTGTCTGTCTGCTCAGTGAGTGTGATGGGACTTCCCAGCACTGGGGAATGGTGTTTCAGCTGCACTGACAAACCTAGCGCTTGGGTTTTCTCTGCCTGAGAAACTTCATGCTAATCAGGATTGGAATTGCCCTCTGATGTTCTGGTTTAACTTCAAAGTGAAGGCTGTTAGGTTGATTAGCTGGTTGATTACCAGAGTACTTAATGTGTTATGCTACTGATGTCAAAAAGCTGGATGGATTTAAACGGTTTTGGTGTAGATGAGGAAAAACATATTTTGTATATAGTTACATTTGCTTGAAACTTCTGCGGGACAAAATGTGCAACGAGTAACAGGACATTCATATTACAGCACTTAAGGGCTGAGCAAGAATTATTTTCAGCTGTGAAGAGGCAGTTAGGCTTTGACTGCTGATCTGAGAGAGGGCTGAGTGGGCTTTGATTAGGAAACCTGTGTGCCATGCCTGTAAATGCATGGAGAGGGCAAAATTTCCTCCCAGGTGAAGTGAAATGAGCGGAGTAGAAGGAGGAATCCTATTACACATTTCACAAAAAACATGAGCAAAACTCAAGATCCGACTCTTAATCACCCTATTTAAATTTCCTCCTCTTTACAGATAGGGAAATTTGGACACAAGCCGATGATGAGACTCACGCTTCTTTGCTCACCCTTTGGTCATATACAGACAGAAATCTCCATGTGGGAGTGCAGTGTATCACTGAACAGGGGGATTTTTGTGAGGCTGGGATGTTGGCTGGTTGCACTGACTCATGCACTAGAATGACTCTGGTGTAGGATTTCTGTTTCCATAGACTCAATGTACATACCTGCTCTGACTGTAGAAACAGACAAGCGAAAAACACCACTTGCACAGCACTTAAATCTACAGCTGTTGAGATTCTGAGTAAGGTGATGTTATCTTTCTTATAAGAACAGTATTTCAAACGGTGTGTTTCCTTCTGGAAGCCTCTGAAGGGAAGAGCAGCTCACTCTGCAATTAACATGACAACTGAATTTGGATGAAGCTGTGACATTTTCCTCCTCAGGACTTCCTGAATTCCTTTGTGATGTTGTTGAAGGCACGTGTGTTCCTTTTCCCTTTATCTCGCTAAATATCCCCCTGTGGTATGGAATTATGTAAGTTTTTCCACTCCCATACTGGCCAGTGGATTCTAATCTTGCATACCCACCTTCACACTCCTTTGGCCCAGCTTAATTCCTGTGCCATTTTTCATGAAACGTGGACTCATCATTCTCTGCCACAGCAGTCAAATGCAAATTGTTGGTTTGTCAGCAGCAGCAGCATTTCTTCCTCCAGGGAAAAGAGAACTACAGACAACAGTCTGAAAAAGCTTTTGACAGACCATCTTTCAAAGCAGTGATTCTTCTGTTTCCATTCTGTGGGGCTAAACTACTAATTGCTGGACTGTATTTCAATCAACTGCCCAAAAGTCATTTGGTGTTTAGCTTGTATTTCTGCTGTATTTAGGAGTGCTGTTATGAAGTCTGCTCTGTTAGATAATATGTAAGGATAACACATGAGGACAGAGAAAAGGAGTAGAGGAGTGAACTTTACCCCTTGGATGCAGCTCCAGGCAGCTGTGCTGTGGGATGGCTTCTGCGTGAAGTAAGCAGTCTGGCTGCTTCAGTCCTGTCCCGGGTGCTGCTTTGAGACTCTGTACCATAATGCAGTTCTGGAACACTGCTTTTAGATGCTGCTTGCACCTCTGCGTGCTTCAATGAAATGGAAAGTATTGCACAACAAAAGAAGTCACATTTTGATTTGAACTCTAACCTGTATATGGTAGTTTTGCCTGTTGGACTGCTGGCTTTCTTCATTTTTTTTTTTGGTAGATGTACCTTCATTTTCTTTCCATTTGAATAAGCGGAGGAAAAATAGCTCATATACTGTTAACACAGGTAGTACTGAAATAGTTGAGGCTATCACACAGGTGGCCTAAAGCATGTCTGTAATAATGTATGTGTTCACAGGTTTCTAGCTGAGGCTAGAAACAGCATCAGCATGTGTGTGCTGATCAGCATTTTTGTTGGAGTCTTCAGGTGTTGCGTAGTAAGCGCCCAAACAAAACAATCTATGTGTCATCCTCCCCTTATCTGTGAACACTGTTTAAATGGCTTGTGATGCTCCAATTCTGCTAAAGGCAAGAAGTTCCGTGCCCTGAGCTCGTGGTTGGGTTAACCCTCACTCTGCATCCTCACCGCCCCTGGATGCAGTAGCAGTGATGCATGCCACCAGTCCTTGCAGCCCAGCTCTGGGCTCATCCTTACGTTGCCATCCTGAATATGCTGCAGATGAAGTGATAGTCTTGCACTGAACGCAGGAGGGGAATGTTGTTTAAAAAACAGGCCTCGCTATGCCATGCACTCCTCCTCAGGGAAATGTGATTTTTATCTGATGTTCTTACAGCGTTGTCACTTGTCCTCCCTCCCACCTGTACCGGAAGAGGGATGGGAGAGCATGAAACCTGTTTGAGCACTGCTAGCTGGTAAATAACATTCTGAGCTGCAGAACTATTAGCCTTATCTTCTGTGCAGCTTCTTACTCAATTTCAAGTCCTGCTGACAGTTCTGAAGTGCTATCAGCGATGCCGTGCATTTGCATTTCGTTTCCAGCACATCCTCTGCTTGGTGTGGCTGCCCAGACCTACCTTATCTGTGGGTATGTACCTAAACTGAGTTGAAACCTATACTGTAAATCTGTATACAGAAAATATTAAATAACATCTGTCAGTGCAAAGAAAATACGGAGCTGAGATATTGCCACATTCCATTACAGTGCTTTTTGTGGAAATTCTTTGAATGCTTTAAAAGAAAATAGGGCCATGGGGATAGAGGCTTTTCTCAGTAGGTGCAGCAAGGAGAGACAATGTTTACAGAAATCAAGTAGGCAGATGAACGAGATTGCAGGGAGGTGTGTATGTGTCAGTTTTTGAAGTGACAGGATGCTGTGTTCTTTCTTATGCATTACAAGATAAGTATAAAAAGATACATCGTGGAGAAACTGGGATAAAAGTGGTTGTGTGGAGAACCAAGTCTGTAGCACCGCTCCAGTGCTTGTGGCCACAGCTCAAATCTTCTCATGACTGGAAGGGGAGATCTTGGAGTATTTTAAATTAACACATCTTTTTGTCACCTTGCAGGGCGTTCTGTGTGGCACTCGACCAGCTGCTATGAGCTTGCTACACAGTGACAGCAGCTGTGGGGCCCGAGACATGGATGGTGGCTGCTGTGCGGCCATGGCCAGCGCCTGCAGCGGGGGAGCGAAAGAAGACAGCGTGAGCGTTGGCAGTGGGACCGGCAACCCGCCCAGCTCCTTCACGGAGGAGACGCAGGGATACGACGTGGAGTTCGATCCGCCCTTGGAAAGCAAATATGAGTGTCCGATCTGCTTGATGGCCCTTCGGGAAGCAGTGCAGACGCCGTGTGGGCACCGTTTCTGCAAAGGCTGCATTGTCAAATCAATAAGGTAAAGGCAAACCTATGGAAATCATCCTTAAGAAGTCACTTGACGGAGTACATGTTAGATAAAAATAGTAATTTATTTGAAGGATTTGGCTACAGCTACCAGGTCCCCTCTTCAGCCCAGGGTTGTAAACCTTGTCTTCTCACAGAATCACAGAACGGCCAGGGTTGGAAGGGACCTCAAGGATCGTGAATCTTCAACCCTCCTGCCATGTGCAGGGCCACCAACCTTCCCATTTAATACTAGACCAGACTGCCCAGGGCCCCATCCAGTCTGGCCTTGAACACCTCCAGGGATGGGGCATCCTCAACCTCTCTGGGCAGCCTGTTCCAGCACCTCACCACTCTCGTAGTAAAGAACTTTCCCCCCGCATCCAACCTAAATCCTCCCTCCCTCAACTTAAAACCATTTTGCCTTGTCCCGCTGTTATCTACCCTTTCAAAGAGTTGATTCTCCTCCTGTTTCACAGAATTACAGAATTGTAGGGGTTGGAAGGGACCTCCAGAGATCAAGTCCAACCCCCCTGCCAAAGCAGGTTCCCTACAGCAGGTCGCACAGGTCGGCATCCAGGCAGGTCTTAAACATCTCCAGAGAAGGAGACTCCACCACCTCCCTGGGCAGCCTGTTCCAGTGCTCCGTCACCTCACTGTAAAGAAGTTCTCACACACATTTGTGCAGAACTTCCTATGCTGCAGTTTCTGGCCGTTTCCCCTTGTCCTGTCTCCACTCACCACTGAAAACAGTCTGGCCTCGCCATTCTGCCCCCCACACCTTAGATATTTATAGACCTGGATCAGGTCCCCTCTCAGTCTTCTTTTCTCGAGGCTGAACAGACCCAGTTCACTCAGCCTTTCTTCATAGGAGAGATGCTCCAGGCCCAGGTTTGTAGGCTCCCTTTTAGGTACTCTCCGTGTGAGTGTTTAGGTAACTACAAGTAGCTACTGGCAGCATGGTTACTTGGCACAGATGTGGCAATTTGTGCTTTCAGTTCTCCCCTTGCAATCTGCTTCCTTGTTGGGCTGGAGAATGTAATGAGGAAATAGTCTGGAACAAAGAGTTGAGGGAAGAAACTGCTGTATGGAGGGGTGGGAGGAGAAAAAAATAGAGGCAAGAATACGCTGAACTTGTAACAGTGGATGCTTGAAAGGGGAAGAGAAGGCAGAGAGCATGCTGATTGGTACTTCCCTCTGATATGGAGTACAGTCATCACTGTCCTACCTATGCCTCTGAGTATTAAACCTCATTGATAAAAAGTTAGATATTACTATATTTTTGATTCTTGACCTAAGCCAGACTTCTTACTTATGGATCTCTCCCTTAGCTCAAATGTCAAGGTGCTTTAGTAGGAGTCTTAATTGTGTGACCCACATATGGAGTTGGTTAATTTCCCAAATCACTTTGCGTGCCTTTGTGCATAAAATCAGACGGTCTTCTATGTTACTGTAAAATGCATTTTATTTTCCTCGTGCAGTTGTTTTTAGCATGCAAAATAGACAATACTTTCTTGTTCAGCTTTCCATACGTTTATCCCTAGTTCTATTTTCTTTATCCATAGCTCATAATTTTTAGCTCACTAAATTAATAGCATGCCAGCAGCAATGTTCTCTGAAGGCATTATTCTGTGGGCTTCTCTGTCGTTTCAGCATTGGCTGATACTAATGTATTTCCTCACAACATCCCTTCTAGATGGAGGAGGAAGGTGTTGGAGCTCAGTAAAAAATGAACCTAATTTTGCATTCCCTACTTATGATGGCAGAAGAGCGGGTTATTCTCTAGAGAGCACGAAACTGTTTGCAGCTCAGCTTTTTAACATTAATTTCATCAGCATTTCTGAGAAAAGGATGTGCAGGTTCATTATTCAAAAAAAAAAAAAAATGCAGAGTATTGAAGTTGTTCACACATGAAAAGTGACTCCCCCATGTGTACTGCAAAGGAGGCTCAGAGATGCTCAGTTCTCTCATAACCTTGCCATGAAGTCACCTTGCTCCCTTGGTCTCTTGCCTCATTTCCTACTTCTGGAGAAAGGAAAAAATAAGTCAGATCTTACCCAACTGCATTACTTAATGTCATTCATGTCAGCCAAGAGCATGGAAGAAAGCAAAAATGAAACTAAACCTGTCAGCGTTACTGTAGGTATCCAGTTTCCTGTGCATAAGCAGGTGGCTTCAATTTCTGGCCTTTACTTCACATGTTCCAACATGAACTATTTCAAGTGGTTGTGATGCATAAATCCATGTGTGCTTGTAAGCATCAAATTAGACTTCCGTAGTAATAAAAGCCACTACATCATGGAATTCCTTATTTGCTTTCTCTGTGCTTTCTGATGTTTGTTTGCTTTGCAGCAGTAGTTTTTATGTTCTTCTTTAACTTGGGAATTGCTGGAAGAATGAAAAGATAAGGAATCTGTAAGCCTTTGAATGGGAGAATGATGCCTACAAGCCCTGAAAGTACATGAGTCAGTACTGAGTGTCAGAAATCTTTATTTACCAGTCATTTCAAAGATAATCAAAATGGGTCTCTTCTTCCAGTCTTTCAGATCTTTTGTAGTGATCTTGTTTCCTAATCTTCCTGTTGCAGAGCTATGTAGGTGGTCATTGGTAGAATTTACCATTGTTTAGTGAGGAACTGCAGTAAGCTTGTTCAGAACAGAGCGTCTCGTTAAGGTAGAGAAACTCCTTTCTCAAAACTCAGGCTTGGAAAATGGTTTCTCTTCTGTTAATTAACAGAGTATTTGTTCTGCTCAAAGGTTTGAATCTATAAATAATAACTAGGAGTTCTTCCTTTTTATATCCTCTTTTTCCCCTTTGAACTCAATTTCTGGAATTACTATTGGCAATTACAATGAATGCTGAACAAGGGTGGCAAGTATTCCTTGTCTTGGAGACTGTAGATCATCACTGTGGTATTTCAGATGTTTCAATAACAGTGACTATTTTCCCTCATTCCCCATCAGCATCCATCTTTGAGATTCAGTAAGCACTTGTGAAAGCAGAGCTGGGAACTTGAAGGGCCAGACCATTCTGAGTTGCTGAATTAGGATGCGTGGATTGAGCTGTTGATTTGGACTGTCATTGTATCCACAGTCCAACACTGATCTGGAGTTTGTAGTGTCTACAGTGCAATATTGATGAATGTCATTGAGAAGTTTGTACAGAACTAAAAGGGGAATGGAAAGTGATTTTTATGCTAAGTGCTATTTTTTTCCTGTTAAGTGATCATTTATCATTTATTTATTTATCATTTATTTGGTTTATTTGGAAAAAATGCTTCTATTTCATCCTGTCTTGCCTTCTGTAGAGCCTGAGTGAGCACTGAGGATTAAGTGATACAAGGTGGATGGATGGTTGTAGGACAGGAAGTTGTTGAGATGCTTCTTGTGACTTAGACAACAGTTATAGTTGCCCATGCTGAAGAAACTACCTGCAGCTAGAAAGATTTTTATCAAAAGAATAAGGGGGGGAGGGGGAAGCTTTTAAGCACTGAAGTTTTAGATCCTGTAATGGGAAGGGCATGGTTACACCATATGGATTTGATCACAGTGTTTGCTTCCCAACGAACCTCGGCAGCCTGAAGTGCCTTCAAGCAGTGAGAGTCACGATAGTGAAGAAGCTTATCTGCTTTAGTAACTACAAATAATAGTTACAAATATTGCTGCCTGCAAAGTAGTTGATGAGAAATTTTAGGAAAACTGAGTTCAGATGCAATAGCTAATTAAACTTCATGCTACTCTCCTCCTTTGTCTTATGCCAAAGCAACACTAGTGGGGCTCACTGAATTTCAGAAGCTTCTTTATCAGATCACTGAATTATGAGTTGAGAAGGAGCAGCAGTGAAAGCTTTGGGTGCTAGCAGTTCGTTAAATGACTCACATGCCTCCAATTAAAGCATATGCAGACTGTTTTGTTTCTAAGCTAAACCTATTAGTTGTTAATCACAAAGCAGATATTTCTTCAAAATAAGTTATTTCTGCCTTTTCATAGAAAATGCCATTCGTTCTTGCTCTTAAACTGCTTGTTATTTAAGCAGGAGATCTGGTAATCATTATTTATAATGAATATGTTCTTATCTTTGTGTGTAGAAGTCAAGCTGCTGCCTTACTGGCAGGCCTACCAAGCCACCACTGCATTGAGTGAGAGGTATTTGTCACCAAGCTGTACCTGTCAAGAAGTGACTGCCTGTAGATCGTGTGTAATCTGGGGGAACACTTTTGGTTTGTGATGAAGATCAGCACGTTGCTCAGGGAGCTGTGAAATGAAGTGGCTTGCTAGGTGTCGTCTTTTTTCCATTTGCTTACAATCATGACTGTCAGACTTGTTGTGAGCCAAACCTAGGAAAGGAAGTTCATTGTCATTTTCTAAACTCTGATTGTTACCCCCACTTCCTCTGGCAGCATTACTGATGGAGTGCTGACCAATTATTTCCTTTTCCAGCGAAGACCACAAATTCCCTCCTATCCTCCACAGCACACTGGGTTCTACTTCCCCCTCACACTTCAAGCAGTAATAATGAATGGCCTTTGATCTTTGCACAGCAAGCGTGCTCTCACATTTTTCCCACCCCATGGGTTTTTCCATGTTATTGCTATTTCCAATTGAGGAAAAAGATAAAATCACAAAATATCCCAAGCTGGAAGGGTCTCACAATGGTCGCTGAGTCCAGCTCCTGGCTTTGCACAGGACCACCCATAATACAAACCCTGTGTCGTCCAAACACTCCTTGAACTGTGGCAGCTTGGGGCTGTGACCGCAGCCTCGGGGAGCCTGTTCCAGTGCCTGATCACCCTCTGATGAAGAACCTTTTGCTAATACCCAACCTGACCCTCCCCGGATGCATCTCCACGCATGCAGACAGAGCCTTGTGAAGTGTTAACAGGCTGTGAGTTTCCTTGTGCAATTTGTGTGCATCAATGCTCCACCGCTGGACTCCAGAGTTCCACCAGTTAGCAATGACTGTCTGGTTGTAATGGCTTCAGGTACAATAACAAATTCCAAATCCAGCACTATTTTCATAGTTCTTACTAAATTCTGTGTCAGGAGTTCTTTACCCATGTTGCTGTATAAATACATAAATTGAAGGGTGACCATCTTATGAAGTGATTGTACAAAAAAAAAACCAGAGAAATAGCTCTTCAGAAAGTTCTGTGAAATAAGTTAATCCAGAAAAGATTGCTTTCTGTCTCAGGAATGGTCTCCTTGGCTGCTCATAAAGTGAGAAAGGAGGGAGAAATGCCTAAGAATCTTTAAAGGACTGTTTTGGAAGAGTATGTGAAATATTCTTTTGTTTCAGCTGTGTGAAGTCCTTACAGAAACAAGGCCATAAGTTCTTGTGTTCTCTACATCCTCCACAAGCTTATTTCCAGGGTATCTATCATGTCATTTGGGCAATTAAAAGCTACTGAGTTAGAACAGCTCTGCGATCTCAATAGTACTACCTCGGATGAAACTTTATGCTGTCATTTTTTCTAACTGATATTGCATCCTTTCTGGTAATTGTCACATAAATGCCTTTGTTTTCCAGTACTTTATTCATGTGTCATTACCTGGCTGCTAATGTCTTGGTAGTGTAAAAATATTTTAAATTAAGGGCAAAAGAAACTCAAAATCTTTTTTCTGTCTTTCTGTCATCGTAGAGATGCGGGTCACAAATGTCCAGTAGACAACGAAATTCTACTTGAAAATCAACTTTTTCCAGACAACTTTGCAAAACGGGAAATCCTTTCATTAACAGTTAAGTGTCCCAACAAGGGCTGCTGCATGAAGATGGAGCTGAGACATTTAGAGGTGAGAATGAGATCTGACAATACGGAACCTTGTTTTTTAAGGATGAGGAAAAATTCAGACTTAAGGGGTCATACCTGTTCATACAGATTCCATTCATTCAAGCCTACAACTGTATTTTTTTGGTTTTGTTCTGAGGAGCACATAGTTGTAATTAGGTGGTTCTCAAACAACAAAAAAAAAACAAACCCTGGAGTATGTGACACTGTAGTAATGCAGCTCACTTCTTGAGGTCATTCCTGTTTGTCTTTCCATCAGCTTCATCCATACTTCATACAGGTTCCTTGAAGTCAGTGTAACATTTCCTTCAAAGCAGTAGATATTAGTTGAAATAATTGTTTTGGAAAATAACACCCAAGTTGTAAGGGGAAAAAAAAAAAAAAAACCAAGCTGAATTTTAGCAGTGAGCATTCTTGAAGCTTTGAATGTGTGAAGTCCTGATCTTGGCCATAGAACATCGACGTGCCATTAGTGAAGTGAGCGTAAGTGTAAATAAGGGTTTTCTTGGAAGGAAAGAAGGAAGGGTTATTGCTTGTTCCTCCTGTGCTGTGCCTTATCTGAAAAGCAAGCAATAAATTAGCACTTGTTTTCAGTATCAAATCTCTTTTGTCTTTGTTCAGGAGCACCAGTTGCATTGTGATTTCACTGCTGTGGAATGTCCACAGTGCCAAGGAGCCTTTCAGAAGAACCACCTGAAAGAGCACATGACACAGGAGTGTCCCCGGCGACAAGTGTGCTGTCCAAACTGTGCCACATCTATGGCTTATGAAGATAAGGAGGTACTTGGCAGGAGTCTTTCAGCCTCCATTCATATGGGTTTGCTCATGAATGTGACATCATGGTCTTGTAGAAAGAAAGAAGGCTTTCATATGGAAGAGCTGTTTGAACTGCACAGGGTAGAAGCTCTGAACACGAGGGCACTTATCTGGGAACCCTGTGGTGTGAAAAGATGTCTCACAGTGGTCGCTTTTTGGCCTTGGCATCAGAGGGGGCAGTACCTACTGGCAAAGTAATATACAAAGCAATATCCCACACTTACAGTTTGTATGCCTGGCAGAAAGGATCAAGAAGTGCATCTTCTGGGGATACCTGCATGAGAATAGGATCACTTCAGTTCTTCTCCTAGCTCTTCTTTTTAAACTTTATTTCACAGTTGCATTCAGCTTTAAAATATCTCATCAGAAGTGATTAGCATTCTTTGGAATTGCATAATGTTATTAATTTGTTTTCCTCTATCGCTGTTTGTTAACAGCTTCATGACCAAACCTGCCCTCTTGCCAATGTATTCTGTGAATATTGCAACACAATGCTCATCAGGCAGCAGGTAAGAAACTGCCTTTTTTTGTACGTGCTTAATCTGGGCCTTATGTTTTGTACTTAAAATGCTGCTTTAATCATAGAATGGCTTGGATTTCTAGGACCTCCATGATGATCTAGTTCCAGCACTCTGCCCTGGGCAGACTTGCCAACCACTGCATCAAGCACTCAGTCAGGCTGCCCAGGGTTCCATGCAGCCAGGCCTCGAACACAGCCAGGGATGGGGCAGCTGCTGTTTCCATGGGCAGCTGTGCCAGCATGGTTATGTGATCGAAGGGTTTCATGCACACTTGATGAAATAGATCTCTCCTGAGGAGGATGAGCTTACTCCCAAGGCTACCTCTGCTTGAAGGAAATGCAGGTGTTCTCTGCAGAGTGTAAGCAAACATATAAAAGTAAATACAAGCATATTTGTCCTTAAGATAGTTGTGCTGCAGCCATTTCTTTACAGAACAGCTTTTGTATTTTTCACAATCTCAAATTAAATCTGAAGAAATGGTTTCTCTCCTAGCTGTTAAATCTCTCCTCATCTCTCTGAAGAAGTTGCATCCACTGCAGGTGTAATACTGATTTAAACGCTGCTAAGAAGCAAACATAACTTCAGGTTATATAGTTTTGCAGTTTGTTATTTAACAGAGAATGAGAAAACAGATTAGTGAATGACCTATATTGAGCTTATAAACAAGTCTTTTGCCTGAGAAACCTGAAATTATCCTTAGTCCTGGTTAGGGCTGGCAAGGCCTCAGCTGAAGCTGTCTGGCTTTTGGGGTGAAGATGGACAGGGAGAATTTGGAGCGATGACATAATTGGGTCTGTAAAATATGGACTGTAAGAAAGATTGAAGTAATGTGGTCTTATTGAGAAGATAATAAGGAGGAGCGACACAACTATTTCTGAGTACGTGTAAATAGTGCTTCAGAAGAGAAAGAAGTAGACTGTGATCTAGCTTGAGTATAGGCTAGAAACAAAAGGCTCACGCACAAGAGAGGAACTCTAATGCTTTCTGATGCATAATCTAGATACTACATCAATGAAGCAGTGAGTGAAGTACGTGCAAGGAAGATGTTAAATTTTTATCATTAGCTGCACACTCTTGTTTAAAGCTTCCCTATTTCTCAAATGAATGATACAAAAATAAATTGATTTTTACTTCAGGTACATATACTGAAATAGGGCAAGCTGGACTGTGATGATGTTGTAAAGAGAATACTCTTAATGGGGAGAACTCATTTCAAATCTGATTTGTTTCAGATGCCCAACCATTACGATAATGATTGTCCTACTGCCCCAGTACCGTGCTTTTACAGTGCCTTTGGGTGTCCTGAAAAGGTAAGCCTTGTCAGAAGTGTGAGCTGCAGATGTTTTGCATGGCTCTTTGTCTGTTCCTACTGTCTCATCTACCAACTCAAATCTTCAGTGATTGGTGGAGTTGGTCATTTGGAGGCATTCTAATTCCAAAACATGGCATGTTGATCCAGTGCTTTTCAAAAGTCCCAAGTTTAGAGAACTTGAATGTGTACTTGATGGATGTGCATTATTCCATGAGTGCAATCTCAACTTTATACCAAGGAAGTAACTTCTAACATTTCTTACAAAGTTCTGACCAAATACAGTTATAACTTTTTAGGTTTGGTAAAGATGACTTGAGAATGCTTTAAATATGATTGAATTCCAAAGCTACTTAATCTTGTGTCAGTGGTTTATGGACTGGTTCTGCCTGGTTCTGTGACTAGCAGGGTGTGGGGACCCACAGACTCATGCCCTGGAAAAGGGGAGTCATAGAAAGACTTGAGTTGGAAGGGACCTCAAGGATCATGAATCTCCAACACCCAGCCAATTGGCAGGGCTGCCAAACTTCAGATTTAATACTAGACCAGGCTGCCCAGGGCCCCATCCAACCTGGCCCTCAATATGGGGCAGGGCATCCACAACCTCTCTGGGCAGCCTGTTCCAGCACCTCACCAATCTCATAGTAAAGAACTTCCTCCTGACATCCGACTTAAATCCTCCCTCCTTCAACTTAAAACCGTTTCCCCTTGTCCTGCTGTTATTTACTCTTTCAAAGAGTTGACTCCTCTCCTGTTTGTAGGCTGCCTTTAGGTACTGGAAGGCTGCAGTGAGGTCACCCTGCAGCCTTTCTGCTCCAGACTGAACAAGCCCAGCTTCTTCAGCCTGTCTTCAGAGAAGAGGTGCTCCAGCCCTCTCATCATCTTTATGGGTCTTCTCTGGACCCTCCCCAACAGTTCCCTGTCTGTCTTGTATTGGGGGCACCAGAGCATGAGGTAGTACTCCAGATGGGGCCTCATGAGGGCAGAGTAGAGAGGGACAATCACCTCCCTGTTCCTGCTGGCCATAAAAAAAAAAAAAAAAAAAAAAAAAACAGGGGGGGGGGAAGGGCCAAGGGTAGGGAGATGGGCCTAGAAACAAAACAGCAGCAACAATCTGAGGAGAAACAAACTAATTTACTAAATAAGATATTGGAATGCAAGGTAACATAGTATAATACAATATAATTAGAATCAAAGCTAATAAATAAAATGAGAATGTCTGAAGACTTTATTCTAATGTTGAGGTGAGATGTTTAGCCAGGCTGAGCAGAAGGCAAAAAGGGGTCATCTTGTGATATGCCAACAGTCCTATCTTCTGAACAGGAAACAGAACAGCACAAAGACCTCTGGGGATGTAGTATGTAGTTGTTCTTCTCTTCTGAGAACCAGGTACCAGGAGTGATCCATGATCCACAGAACTGGAGCATTAACTCTTTAATTCCCAGTGCACTACCTGGCATTATGATGTGGAATACCAATAATAAATACCATAAAACTCTGTTGGCTGGATATTCTTATTTCTAGTTGTGCAGTAACTCTGAAAATCAACTTTCTCATCCTCATGCCATCAGTTCTCGTAGGTCTTTATCTTCTGGTACCGGAGAGCCATTTCTGCAAGTCTACAAAGGAAATGCAATGCTGATTTAGCACATAAATACTTATTTGTTGCTGATGCTTTTTCACCAGGTGTATATTTTGTCAAACAGCTCTTGTGCACTGACATTTGAATGTATTTTCACATTTATCATATCTGATTTTTGAATTTGAAGCCCTTCATTGGTATTCACATCACCTTTACAGCTTTGTCACATTGTTTGTCTTTGACTTGCATTCTGTTTTTTCTCACATAACAGGACTTGTTTGATTTTTATTTATTTGTACTTTAGAACCACATTTAGGATGTGATGCATTCTTAACGCTACATCTCTTAAATCCTAGATGCAGAGGAACGAGCTGGCACGACACATGCAGGAATTCACTCAGGTTCACATGAGAATGATGGCTCAGAGCATTCAAAATATCAGTGTTACTGCTACAAACCCTGTACCCTTTATCAACGGCCTACCGTTTGAGCCTGCCCTCTTCTCCCATGTGTCACATGCGCCATATAATTGTAATCCAGAAGTTGAAAACTTTAAAGAAACTATTCAGCAATTGGAAGGTCGTCTAGTGAGACAAGATCACCAAATCAGAGAACTCATTGCAAAGATGGAGACGCAGAACACTCACATGGCAGAACTCAAACGTACCATCCGAAATTTGGAGGGAAAGATTACTGAAATGGAGGCACAACAATGTAATGGTATTTACATCTGGAAGATCGAGAACTTCAGTGGACTTCAGAAAGCCCAGGAAGAAGAGAGGCCTGTTGTGATGCACAGTCCCGGCTTCTATACTGGAAAACCTGGCTACAAGCTGTGTTTGCGCCTGCATATCCAGTTACCAAATGCTCAGCGGTGTGCTAATTTTATATCTCTGTTTGTCCACACGATGCAAGGGGAATATGACAGCCATCTGCCCTGGCCTTTCCAAGGCACTATTCGACTTTCTATTTTGGATCAATCGGAAGGCCCCGAGAGGCAGAATCATGAAGAAGTAATGGAAGCCAAGCCAGAGTTACTCGCCTTCCAGAGACCAACGATTCATCGCAATCCAAAAGGTTTTGGTTATGTGACTTTCATGCACCTGCAAACTTTGAAGCAAAGAACCTTTGTAAAGGATGATACCCTTCTGGTGCGCTGTGAAGTTCTAACACGTCTAGATTTGAACAGCCTTCGCAGGGAAGGATTTCAAGCTCGCAGTACTGATGGAGCTGCGTAACCAAGTCTTAACTAGAGGGATGGAGGCCTGGTCGTACTCTTCCACCACAGATACACGCGTGCTCCACTATCCATATAGGCTGAATAAGATCGTAAATGCTGCCACGGTTGATCTTCACTTGAACAGCTCTATGAGGTCGTGTTTGAATACTAGCAATTGTTCTCTATTAAGTTGTAAGCTACTTCTGTAGCAAGCTAACTGAAAGTGTGGTTAATCAAAATTTAACTGCCTACAAGAAAATCTTACTGAAGTACCTACACATTTCTGTTTGGCAAAGTGCAAGCAAGTCATATCAGAAAAGACCTATAAATCTTTGCAGCTCAGTGCCTTGGAGTAGGTACTGCAGCAGGGAAATCATAGGTAGGTAAATTAATAAAAATGAGGGTTAGGCTTTTTTTCATGGAGCTTGGGAAAGCTTTGCCTTGGGTGAGATGGTTTCTATGTTGACTTACCTAGAATTTTTAATTGACTATGTTTCTCTTGAAATGAAGTCAGGTTAAAGCTTTGCTGACACAACTTAAAGCGAGATGCTTCGACCCTTCTTTGCTGCAGTAAGAAATTGTGTGTCAATATCAAGTTGATAGTAGAATTTCTGAAAGGTAGGTGGTAGTGTTGTGAGGAAGGTTAAAGGAGCCAAGCTCTTAGAAATATTTCTAAGATGGTCTGAAAGTGCTACTCCCCACTGCTCTTTATTTTGACCCTAACTTTTGTATGCAAGTGCGTGTGCTGTGTGTTCCAGGCCCAGAATCTCAATTGCTGTTACTAGAGGTAAGTGTAGCATTAGACTGAAAGGTGTTTTTGGGCGGAGGGTAGAGACATGAGCAAAGGTGTACAGTGACTAGACAGGGTTGCAGAATTTTATTGTTGAAACCTAAATTATAGCAGTGTTGAACTTGGGAATCTGCATCTGAGTCATCCCTTCCCTTGATGTTCTGGGTGATAGGAGCTATATTAATCTCCTCTTAATACTCAGTGGACAGCTGGCCGTGTCAGCGTACAGCTGTTGTGGCCATTTCCTGTCCCATTAGACAATAGGACCTTGGACCTCCTTAACACTTCAGGAGGAAAGAAAAGCCTGCTAATTAGTGTGAGGGAAAAATTGCAGTCCTGTTTGTTCTCAGGAAAAAAAGCCTGTCTTCCTTAACAGCTCTTTAACCAAACACTAAGTTCACTAGTTCAAGGATTCATGAGCTTCCTCATGTTGCATGTGTTGTTGTTTTCTCTACTTATTCCATATACATACTAGTTTTGACCAGTCAAAGCAGAGTAGATAAGTTCACTGGTGCTAACGATTTACCATAGTACTGATAAAGCATGGATCTTTTCCTTCAAAAATAGCAAAGAGAAGTCTTGTTTGCTCCCGAACTGAAGTGTGCAGCCTAAGGCAGAGTAAAGAAGTAGCCCTGCAGGAGCATCTCTTTTCCATTATTTCTGCAAACCAGTGAAACAGTGTGAGGATTTGGGATGCCACAACTTAGAAGAC
Source organism: Centrocercus urophasianus (assembly GCF_019232065.1). NCBI lineage: Eukaryota > Metazoa > Chordata > Aves > Galliformes > Phasianidae > Centrocercus > Centrocercus urophasianus. The sequence continues at coordinate 12,713,228 of NW_024884586.1, read as the reverse complement.
ACTGAAAAGCAGCCCAAATAAGCAGTCTCTTCAAAACAACCTCATGGGGATCATCATTTAGAAAACGTATTTAAGTGCATATACTTAATATGCACAAGACTAAGGAACAAGTACTGCAGTACATTGATATGGGAGATTTCTCCATGTACTTGTAGGAGCTTAGAAGTTGCAGGCCTCTACCTTTACTGGTTTGTTCAGCTGGATGCAATGAACCAATTTATTTTGCAGATAGAGACTGGTATCTGCAGAGAGATTGTTAAGCGTTGTTGCTACTGAATACTGAACTTCTGGCTAATTGTGACAGTCACAAGTGACTTATTAGTGTATTTGGTGTGTTTGGAGGGCTAGTGAGCTTATATTAATAACAGGAAAAGATCCTTGCTTTACATCTGTCTTTTTAAACCTCTTAAGTCAATTTTGTACTGCGCAGTCTCATCCCATTAACTGGATTGTTCCACTGTGCCTCCAGTTAAAGCAGTGTTGGTAACTCAGCCATTCTCACTGAAAAGCTTTTAATACCTGTAACAGTACTCAGATCTGCGATAGCCAGAAGGCAGTTCTTTGCACTGCACAGCAGTTCTGCAGTCCTTCTCAGGCTGTTAGTTAGCCATCTTTTTCCAACATACTCAAACATTACCATTCTCATTTTTCTGGGTGGGTCAGGGGAGAAAGGCAGAAGAAGGACTGCTCATTTATAGCAAGAAGCAGCTCTCGGTTCCCTACTCAACCCTGGTGATGTTAACAAAAGGGCCCTGTCTGTACTCTATAACAAAGACCCACTAAGTGCATTAATACTTTGCATCTGAAGCTTTGTGTTAGGAATTCTCACCTACAGCAAACTGAATTCTTGCTTTGAGCCTTTTCTGCTACATTTGATAGAGTTACGCCTCTAGTTGAAACTCAGTTTGGTGGCAGGTTGAGAAGTTCAAATGATTCAGGCTAACATTGTACAATAGCACAACCCAGCAGCGAATAGAATATAATAGAAAGCATGTATTGACCGTGTAAGTAGGAGCGCTCAACTCACTGCTATTCTACTCCTTTCTGTTGTGATATTATTTAGTAGAACTCTGAGTGATGCCGTTACTGTAATGCCAGAGTTTTACATAAGAAGCTTTGACAGCTAATGTGCTAAATATTAATTTCTCCTGCCCTGAAACATAAATGTTAATGAAACATTAATTTGTGTATTTGTTCCAGTTCCCTTATTCTTTCCCCACCTTTAACTGCAGTTCCAGTGCTTTCTCTTCCAAATAAGAGCAGCATCTTCAGCCAATGGAATACTTAGGAGTCTGGATTGGTCCCACCTCTCATGACTATTACCCTTTATTCAAACTTTCCTGAGGTTAGTACTAAGGTGCTCAGTTTCCATATGAAAATATTCTTAATTAAATGACCTTTTTTTTTTTTTTTTTTTTTTTTTTTCCCCAGCCTTACAAATGTGATCATCTGTTTTGAAAAATCATTATGCCAGGGTGGGTTGAGAACTCCTTAAAGGAAGGGGAATAGTGTGCAGCCTTGAGAGTTGTACCTGAAACAAACACAAAAATAGGAGTGTTAAGTCAGCTTCCTGTATAATTTCTTCAGGAATGAGGTTCTCCACTTGTGTCACTCTAGACGCTTTGCAGCATTATTAGATCTCAAGGTGTTTTAGTAAGTGGCTTAGCTTATTTATCTTCTGAATTTCTGTCATCTTGAACGTGTTTCAAGTCAGACTCTTAGTTTATGTATTTGCAAAGCTGCTATGGCACATTTTCCAATTATAATATATTGCAAATGTGTTCTCTTTTTGTCTCTGAATGTCTTCCCCTGCAGGGCAGGGAAAAAATTACTGAAAATGTTGGTATGTGATCTATATTAAGTGGTCTCATGGCATGCCTGGTTGTGTTTGCGAGCGAGGGCTTGAACTCGCTAATGAAAGAAATCAGGGTGGCCTTTCTGCTCTTGTCTGGAGAGAGACTCTCATCATCAAGTACCTTAATGATAGATGCAAGAGATTATTCTGGGGTCAGTGTTAAAGGTTTGTATTGGTTTCCATTTGAACAGAATTTAAGGTACTCTTGTTCCTTTTTAAAATATCAATAGATTAATATATTTTGTAATTAATACACAGCTATATTTCTGACAGGATTTTTTAAAAAATAAAGTAATTAAACCATGCATTGTGTGTTACACCTTTATTCAAAGGGAGAGCTGTTTAAAACATCGACTGTTTCAGAACTTGGTTCTTTGTCTTGTGGGTTTCATTTGGCTGAGTTATACAACATAGTAATGGAGAGCATGCAAGTCAAAAACCAAAAAATGCTGAGTATATTTCAGTAGGGAAGGATTGTTGTAGTTCATAAAGGGTGGTGACAGCTTTAGTCATTATTAGAATGCATGGAAGGAAGCTGTTTGGGTGAAGGTCCTCTAACTTATGCATTGAGAACTATTCAACATCACAACCTGTTCAGCCATAGACAAGGATAGACAGAAAAGGGGTGAACTTGGGGGTAACAGAGAATAACTGTGGCAAAGTAGAATGAACTGGGGGCATAAGAGACAAATGGGGGATAACCAGAAATAACATGAAAGCCAGGAACGGATCAACAGGCAGAACAGGAAGAGACAGAAGTCAAGTCAACAGCACTGACCTTTGTTAGCTCCATCTGCAAGGACAATATCCATGGGGACCACCACCCTTACACCGTCCAAGTCTTCTTTACTTCAGGAAATCTGTTCTTCAAGGTCTTGTTTTTGTTGGTTGTTTTTTTTTTGTTGTTGTTGTTTTGTTTTTGTTTTGTTTTTTTGCTTTGCTGGCTTTAATTTTTTTAAATTTTTGAGACCTCACCTATCCATAACAATCCTCACCTATGTAAAAACAGACATGTTACACACTAACAGCTGTGTCAGCCTGGCAGATCTCAGAACGCATGCAGATTGTGCTATTTCTGCCACCTCTTTCAGTTCACAAATATTTTTTTTAAGATATGTCTGCCTTTGTTTCTCATTTTTAATTTTCCCTTGCCCCTAAAGAAGCAGAAAGCTTCTAATGTACGAATGCTAGCTTGAATCTACTGTAGTATTTTATTCCAAGTAGAACCATTATCAACCGTTCCTGTCATAATTCCTTCTGGAAGGCCACAACTTTTCTTTAGTTCAGAAAAAAAAATACACAGTACTGCCTCCATGACTTTACCTTTATTTTGTGAGGGGGAACAGATGACGACTGAGGTGCAGCAAGACTTGCTGGAAATCTGGAGCCCTGCTCTATCCAGTCTTTTAGCAGTCATGACTGAACTCATTTGTTCTGTGGAAGCGAGTGCTTGGGTTGTGGGGGTTTTTTTTCCTTCTGAGATGGAATGAGGAAATTTTTGAAACTGTGAACTGGGAAATCATTTTCCTATTAGCTTTTGTCCAGGCTGGGACTGATGAGCCACCTTTTCCTGCTCTGACTCATCTGGACTGACACAGCCCACAACAGTTCCTGTGCTCAGTGATTTCCTCTCACAGCTGGAGCTGCTGCTTTCCTGCTCTTTTGTCACAACCAGACCTTCACTGCAACTCAGTGCAAGCTGCTCACTAATGCAACCATGGCTAAATACTCAGGCTGGCACATAGCCCATTCCAGAGCCATTCATACTGCACTGCAGCATGGTCTACAGGACAGCTCTGCTCTGCTCAGCTTCCTGAAGAGCCTTAAGAACTGCCTGTTTAAATGGAGCAGCATTTTAGCAGTGGGGCAGTAATAATTTTGGAAGAAGCACCTGCATTCTTAAAGTAGAAGCGTTCCTTTGCTAATTGCCTTGTGATAAACTGCCTCGAAACATTCATCTTCTACTTCTTACCCCTCTCAGACAAAATCATTTCCATACAAGTTAATTTATATGTTCAAAAATAAAAAGCAAGACAATTCTTACCTCATCCCACTCTGCAGAGACGGGTGTAGGTTGCAGAGTCCCAGCAGGTCTGTTGCGGGTCCGCTCTGGTAACCCCTTGGTTTTCCTTCCTGCCTTCAGAAGCACACGTCCTCTCTGCAACTGCTGGCACCAGCTCCATAATACTGAAAGCTCCCTACAGTTCTGTTCTTAAACATGAACAGTGAAAGCCACTTGTCAAACCCTAGGATAGTACGCTACAGCTTAGTGGTTTTATTTCCATTTCTGCATTGGGTCACCATTATGCATTACATTGTTTCTCTCTAAGCTTTACCTTGGTTTCTGTTGCTGTTTTTAAGAAAGCAGTGTTTCCAGCTAGGTATGAGTCAGGCCTTCTGGCAGCACACCAAGGAACCAGGCTACTGTCAAGGAGAAGTGGCACATACAAGTTCTCCTGGTTTCTGTATTTCACCAGGTGTAACAAACTCCACTTACCTCAGCAAATCACCTAGAAAGTGCTCCTCAGGCTGAGGCTTTGGCTGCGTCTTGTGGAAAGTCTCTGTGTAGACTAATGTGTACATCCCTTATGGATCCTCTAGTTAAAACTCAAAAGTGAATCTGTACTTAAAGTACCACTGGGACTCACGAAACAAGGCTGATGCTTTCTATAGCAGCTACTAAAGGAATGGAGGAAAAAAATACAGGGTTCTAGCCCTCTCTTTCTCCCTGAAGTAACCTATGGAGAAAGATGCCTTGCATCTAAGGGCCACAGAACAGGCTGACAGCCAGATCCAGGCTGTATTGCTTAGAGGTTCTCCACCAACTATGTTCTATCACAAGCAGTGATGCTCAGTACATGATAGTTGTTCTCCCCAGCCTTCTGGGAAGAGACTGTGGGTGGGGAAGAAAAATCACAATAAATCCTCTCCTCTCTGCAGCCCCCACACAAGCTTGTAAAGGAGAATTACACAAAGTCTCCAATGCTTATCTGAGTTCCCAGGACCATCTTCATTCAGCTCACTGGTGCCCGGGAGCAGAGTATTAGACTCAAATGTCCTGCTTTTGCAGGAGCTTTCCAGTACAGGTGCCATCGTTTCCCTCCTTCAGAACAGCTTCCCCCTTCCCTTTGTTTCTTTTGCAACCACGCAGCAAATCAATGATCATTCACTTCCCGAGCCTGAAGAAAGGCAGCAGACAGCCCTTCTCGTAATAGTGAAGCTGCCTCTTAGAGATACATAGGAGAGAAGGAAGGACTTCCTATTTCTGCACCAAGGACCATCAATATCTGTTAGTCGATAGCTGCTTAGTATGAAGTGGATTAAAAACCCACAGGAGAAAAGAGGGCTTGCTTAGCAATAATGGTAATAAATCATCCTAAGTGTCATACACTGAAGAGGATCTTGTGGTTTCTCACTGACATTTAATATACATTAATTCCATTACCTTCCAGTTTGTCCTGGTACAGCACTGTCCACTGTTCCAGGAGCCCGAGCAATCCCACAGAACTGAGGTTTTGAGGTTAAAAAGTGTGGGGGCTCTTTCCAGTGACAATAGCAACTGCAAACTCTTGAATATGAGCCAGCGCAGATGTGTTCATAAACTTTTAGCCCAGAAATAATGATTCTGTGACTCCAGTCTTTCTTCCAGGGTAACTGGGGCTGTTACTATGCAGTCCATAATAATAATTCCACAAGAATTATTAACTGGCTCTCGGCATAAGAGGGAGTTGGCTCTGAAGCCCAATGACAGAGGCTTCAAACAGCAGCTCCTCAAGCACTGCTGCAATCGGCAGCTGCTCTGTACTGCAGTATGAGTTCAGGGTAGTGGAGATCCTTAAGATCCCAACTCCTGGAGGAGTCAGGAGGCTGTAGAGAAGGGTCTGAACCCACCTCACTCAGAAGCACCCCAACAGAAGGGGCAGCTCACTGCCCACAGCCATCCCGAGTTCTGCAGCATTCTCTTCCTCGAGGGAAAGAAGGCAGCAGTACCAACACTGACAAAAGAAAGGTTCAAGATCCATCAAATGCCCGTGAAAACCTAGTTCCAACCAGATCCTCTGTGTCAGTTGGAGAAAAAGTTTAGTTCAGTTTAAAAAGTAAAGCCACCAGCTTTAATTCTCCATAAACAAAACATCCAAACAACCAGGGGAAGTGCTCAATTCAGAGTGGCTCGGTGCAAATTTCCACAACGTAACAGGTACAAAATCAACATGATTCAAAATTATAAATAGATGTAAAACAAAAGACATTCAAGTTAAAACCAGGACTGGGTTCCTATTAGCCCTAGAGATGATTCAAGAGTATGTCAGGAAATAAATCATACTCATTTTCATCACAGAAGGCGGCGCTGCTAACTTTGGGCATTTACAAAAGGGAAATGAGAAGTAAAAAAGATGAGAAGCACTTACAGGAGTGAGCTGAAATGCTGCAGGATCAGCACTTCCCACGTGTACACTGTGGCCAAGAGAAGGCTGCAAGTCAGTGTGTGTGACAGCATCAGGTGGCACAATCAGTCCAATTTAGGAATAAGAAGGCAACTTCCCCTAGAATCCATTTAAAGGAAGGACTGCTTAAATCCCCCTCTTCCTGCCTCCCCAGACACATCCTTCCTAGGAAGCCAACAGCACAACCCAATCTCTCTCACATAATTACAGCAGGGACAAAAACACTGCATTTCTACAAAGGCCAGCAGCGAGGGTGTCGCAGGTGACCAACTACAAGAAAACACAGCCCCTTCCAACTATCTGGAGATTTGCAAACCACAGGAGACAAAGAAATATTCTCATGTACACAGACAGCAAGACTTGTGCTCATTGCTGGGTTTTCTGGTGCTTTGTGGTACAATAACCATCCAACTGCTTTTTGCAGCACATGCTACCAAAGTCAAATCCCAGCAGGTCCAAGCTGCTCTTTCAGTACAGCCCATGCAATAAAAGGTGCTTAATGCCCAATGGCAGCGGGGCAAATTCTGCAATTAACGTCACAATATGTAAAAACATCTCCTGAAGACTCATCCTAACTTCCTGTTCCCTTGTCAGGATAGATTTATTTGCAGTCAGTACCACAGGGACTGGATTCTAGAGGCTGTGGTATTATATCCACGTTTTTAATGGGATTTGACATTTAAGGCAGCATTTCAGTTTACCTCTAAGCTTGTAATTACACTTGCAAATCTGCTTAGCGAGGCACCAGAGTACTGCTCCAACAAATCGGTTCTGCTCCCACAGAAGCAGCAGTTGAGAACCAAACGGTGCCATGCAGTGGGCACTGCAACTCTGACACACTGACAACCTGGACCCAATCCTAATCTTCAAAACAAAAATAGGAACAAAGACTACACGTAGCCCTCGCTTCATCTTAAAGAAATGCTCACTGAGCGAGATACCACTGGAGGTCAGAAGCACTTCACAAATGTGCTACAAGGACAGCGCTCCGTTCTGCACCCAGCTGCTTATCTCTGCTCTCACGAATCCTGCAAGTGCAGGGAGTACCACAGCAGCTCAAGGAAGCAGCCCTGTAAGTCATCTCCTGCTCTGCACTCATGACAGTCATCCTGGAGAAGCACCTTTAGCTTTCTCCCGATAGAAATGCATGGGCATTCCCTTTCAGAAGGGACTCGTTTAGATTTCTCCTTTCATTGCAGCTGCACCACCCCAGAACTTAAATAGCAATTTGATGCCAAATACTGGGATGCTCAGGACTGTATTCGCTCTCACTTTATACCTTTCTCCTTGGTGCTCGATTTATAACATCAACACCAAAGACATTACTGGAACTACATAAGGCACATTGGAAGGGTTCAGCTGGCACTCCATACGTATCCAGTTCTGTTCATGTGTGGGCTAAAAAAAGCTGGTTTCTTCAAGATTCTCTTCCCCCCACACTTGTGGGAAGCAAGTGAAGGATCTCCTTCTCTCAAGCAATCTGAACAGATCTTTCTGCAAGATCCAAGTAGTTTTATCCCTGAGTTCAACTTCAAAAGAGAAAAAGGTAGTCTTTAGTCACCACTTCAACTACAGAAGAAAGAACATTAAGCACAGGATCCTGTGATGCAAACAAGTAGCACAAAACCAGGAAAGACAAAAGCAGAAAGAGGCTCATCTGCATCATACCAAAGAAACAGAAGGAAACCTGAGGCCAGAAGATTTAGGTTAGTACAGTAAAAGAGCTTACAGAAGGTACACAGCAACGTTCAACTTTGCAGCCCACCACCCTCAATCGGGAGCCGGCTGGTACCTCTATCAACAACAATCACAAACAAGCAAGGAAAACAAGTCTGGAGAGCACTCCCAAAGAGACATTAAATCATCCAAGACCATTTCACTACCAGGAGCAAAACCCCAATTTTCCTTTTTTTCCAGCGGGGGTGACAGGAGCATTTGTCCAGCTTAGCACATACGCTCCTCCTCTCCTCGGAGAGACTTCTTCTAGCTGACTGATGTGCAGTTCAGCTCTGCTGAGTCCTGCCTGCCTGTTGCCATGCCTCCTTCAGGCCCATCGGCAATACTGGGCTCACTGGAGCACTGCCTGTGGCTGAAACTGGGCTGCAGGAGGAGACATTTGTCATTGCTGTCAGACTCCTCAATCACCATGCCTGTGTGCATCATGGAGGCCATCGCCAGGAGCTGAATATCTGAGTGAGCGTTGGCAACAGTGTGGCGACGGATGCTACCACACTTCTCCAGATAAGCCTCACCCTCCTGCTCCGTCAGAGGTGTCAGGGCCATCTCACTGGGCTGCCGACTGCCAACCAGGTGGGAGGAGTAACTCAGTCCACCAGCTTTGGAACGGGATCTGGAGTACCGTCTCTCTGGGAAGAAAAAAAAAAGGAGGCAGGAATGAGCAACAGGGCAGAGGCAAAGCTTTGTCCAAGCTGTTAGGCTGGCTGCAAGACACAGAGGGGACTCAGCTCGCAGCCACACTGGGTATCTCACCAACTTCCTTGAAGTGCAGGATTTCATGTGCTAAGGTCAGAAGTCTTTCAGATCATGTAGGAGACTTCCCGCAAGACTGCAGAGCATAAGAGATAACAAAAAGCAAAGCAATGTGCTCTCCTCTGAAGGTTATGAAACAGCTCTGAAATCAGCATCAATAAGAAAGGCAGAAAACCAGCTCAGTGTCGTTACAAGGAGGAACGGCGGAGCAGCCAAAACTCCACCACTGACAGCAGCCAGATAATGACAACACTTCACCCTTGTGCTTTCAGTAACACATTCAGAAGATTTCACTTTGTGCAAGTAAGTTTGAGGCTGGTTGCAGTTGATATCTTCCCTATGCATTCACTGCAGCTCAAGTACAGCAAGTGATGGTGTTGGTCATCAGAGAAAGGTCATGTAAAGGGAACCACACCAGCACTCCCATAACTCCCTGCAGCTGCTGGTACCAGCACAGCAGCACTGCAGCACAACACCAGCATCACTGGTGCTGTCTGCACCTAGGCTGTGAAAATTGGTCTGGTGTCAATGAGACCCAAATAACATGGGAGTCCAAGCAGCAACTATTTCTTCACATTGCATGTTACTTATCAGGGCTTCTTTGCTGACTGTTGTCAAAAAAGTCAAGTGCTGATGCCAAAAAAAAGCAGCCAATGGTGGGGTAGTTATTTACTTGCAACATGACTGACTCAAGCACTTTGATGCCCACCTCCTATCTAGGTTAGGAACACAGCCACTGCTATGGGCTGCTCAGTTCATTGGTGCAGAGGACAAAGGGAACTCAGAAGCTTTTTGATGTTGTGTTCACCACAATGTAATTCCACAAATTAATACTTACATTATGTCTGTCTTGCAACAGTTTTATCTATGCAGAGGTTTCTTGGCTTAGGAGAGGCCTGAGAAGATGAATCTGAGCCAAGCAAAAAGTGGTAAATTCTCTTAACTCCATTGCTGCAGATTTTCCAGGGCAAAATCTTTGCTTTTCTCCAATTCTAAACAGCACATTTAAAATGAAAATATGCTCTATTTAAACAGGCACAGCTTGCAGCCCTTCCCAAGAGGCCAGGATACACAGGAAAATGAAAAATCATAGCCATGGCTTGAGCTTCACTTAATAAATAAATAAAAATATTCCCGTGAGAAAGAAGTGCCACTGCATGTGTATACTTTTAGTGCTGCTAAACAGCCAAGCCAGAGGACTTGGGAGGTTAAAGTCCATTGAATACAAGAACACTGTAGGAAGCAATAACATAAAATTGCTCCTGCCAAGCCTGGCAACCATCCCTGCACATAAACTGGAAAAATTGGTCCTGACATTCCCTTCTGGTACGTCCTTGTGTTCTGTGGCAGAATGGCTAACAAGTGCTCTTCAACTACTGTAATTGTTTGCAGTCCAACCAACCAGGCTGTATTCATCAGTTCTGAGGCTCCCGTGCTATGTGTGTACTTGTGTTCTTACATACACCTTTACACACGCTCACTGAGGAGGAGACTTTACAGAGTTGATGCATGTGTTGGTGCTTCAGCATCTGACATTATCCAGATTTCAAAATCTAACTAGAATCTGGGAGACTGTAAAATCTGCTGGTATTGAAGCGAGCACTAGCAGCAACACTGCACAAGACCACACTCTTCTCCCCAAGCCTTTATCAGCATGAGAATAGGAGTACAACGCTGCCTGCTGTGTGCAGAAGTAAAGCAAAGGTCCTAAGTTTGACCACACTGCAGTAACCACCGTAACCCAGATACGCTGCAAGGACAGAAGACGCTCTTCAGCTCAGCCCAGAACTAAGCAGGGACTGGATTGCAAAACATCCACAGACCAGGCAGACGTGAAGCCTGTGTGAGCTGGGGCCCAAACTGCCACTGCACAGCCACAGCTCACCCAGACCACGCAGCCAACCTCCAGTGTGAGTGCATCCACACTGCACACAGACCCACGCTCCCATGGTTTCTTATCTCAGTAGAAGTTTACTCCTAATGCATATTTTAAATCTGAAAAATCTAAGCTTTACCTCTTCCCTTCTATTCTACTATAGTCAAACAAGTAGGACAAACAGAGAATGCTAAAAAGGAGCAAGGCAAAGGCCATTCTTGAAATTGCAAATAATCCAGAAGTTCATGTTTCAGTTCCATCTGATTTCCCACTCCGTTAGCCTTAGATTGTGCCTCTAAAATTCTTGAATGTCCCTTAAACACACTGTCTTAAATACTGCAGCAATTAGAAGAGCAATGCCTGCCATCATGGAGAAGAAATGATTTGTAGGAAGATTTGCCTAAGAAAGGGATCAGCGTGCTCCCCAATACATCGCAGGGACCTGAACCCCCCCCCCCCCAGCTCCTCTTAAGCCACTGTCACCCACACGTTAAGGAGGCAGAGCTCTCAAGTCATTATTTCTATTTCTGAAAGAGATGGTCACTCGTGCATTACAGGAGCCAGATTTTAATCTCCACTTCTACTAAAACATGATGCACAGCTCTTTGCTGACACATTAGCCAAACACTTCATACACCTGAGGAAAAATACTTCCTGCATCTATGCTTTTGCTTTCCAAATATTTAATTTGAAAGAGTACAACTAGGCCTCGCCAGCGAAGAACCTGAAGTTTGTGAAGATCTATTCTGACACTTCAGTGGCTACTGCTTGGATCCAGACTCCAAGCTGTTCCCATCCAGAAGGCAGCTCCCTGCATAGCTCTGTACACACAGCTCAGCAGAAGTGCTAGAAACAAGATATCAGCAGAATTTCATTGGTGCACTTAGAAACACACCTGGTTAAGTGTCTCAGCCGGTTTGATAACCTAGACCTTTGTCAGAGTCAATCTCTGACCATAACATTCCACAGGAGTTAGGACAGAGGGAAGAAGAGGAAGGTGATAGCAGTGTGAAATAAGTTACAGGCCAGAATGCTCCAATTTCATCTCAGATAGCCATGGGTGTTATCTGACTTTACAGCACTAGAGAATGGCCCTGTCTCCTGCTGTCACAGTGAAATTGATGAGATTCCACAGAAACACGAGTTGGAAATGTATAGCATAGCTGACAGGTCTCAGCGGAAGAGGTTAGAATTCTTCCTTCTCTTGCCACCAAGTATTTAGCCAGAAGCTGTACCTGGTTAAGATAGGATAACTGGGCAGGAAACAAGAGGTCTTGCTCTTATTTTCTCCCCACAACAGCAGCAGACATTTTTAAGACATTAAGCCAGGCAATCTAATGCCAATAAGGGCTGCACGTAACCACACAGAAGTTGTGGATCTTCCTTTAGTAGAGGTTTCCTTCAAGATCAGGTTTGTTGTAGAAATGGGTTACACAGGACTGAACAGATACTGAAACAGAAATGCACAGTGGAGAATTTATCAATGTTTCTTCTCTTCAGGTGAGGGATGACCTAACTCTCTGAGGAAAAACTATCCGCAGATGATTTTTGTGAAACTGAAGTAAAATTCTTTACGATAATCAGAAAAAACGTTAGGCTGAACTCTGAACATAGATTTATTGCTTTACTTTTCCTCCTTTGATTGCTCTATCCAGTAATCACAGTCCCCTGGGAAATTAAGAACAGTCTGCAACTCTTTTTTTGACCTCTGCTCTGTTTGCACAAGACCAGGCCTGCTGGTAACCGATAGGAGTAGCTTCTCTCACCAGCATAAAGGGGTCTTAAGACAGGAATTGGGAAGGTTCACTAATAGAGCTTTAAACTAGGTACAAAGGTGGGCGGGGAGGTGTAACTGGGATCACTAGAACGGAGCCTGTATGTAACATCCAGTGCTTGTAGGAGAGGGATGTGCTAACAAGATCCCACAGTCTTGAGTCTTGATTGAGGAGGACAGCTCACCCTTTTGTAGGAAAAACACGATGGTTGGTGTAAGCTTGGTGGCTATGGAAACACCTGAGTATGGTCATGAGGGTATTATGATTACAGCCACTCAAAAGAGGGCCCAGCTCAGGTGTCTTTACACTAATGCACACAGCATGGGTAATAAACAGGAGGAGCTGGAGGCCATCATGGAAACATGGTGGAATGACTCTGGAATTACTCACTCAGCTGGAGTGCTGCAATGGATGGCTACCAACATTTTGCAAGAGACAGGCAAGGCAGGAAAGGCCATGGTGTAACCTTCTATGTTAAGAAAAAATGTATACAGAAATGAATGATGGTGATAATAGGATTGAGAGCTTATGGATCAGAAAAAAAAGGAAAGGTCAATAAGACTGATATTATCACAGGAGTCTGCTACAGGCCACCCAGCCAAGATGAAGAGGTAGATAAAGCTCTTTTCAGACAGTTGGGTGAGGTCTCTCTCCCTGTTCTTGTGGGGGACTTCAACTTCCCAGACATCTGCTGGATTTATAATACAGCAGATAGGGAACAGCCCCAGAGGTTCCTAGAGTGTGCGGAGATAACTTTCTGACACAGCTAGTGAAGGAGCCAGCAAGAGGAAGCAAAATCCTGAACCTGCTGTTTGTTAACTGAGAAGGTCTTGCAGGGGATGTAAAGGTTGGAGGCCATCTGGGACATAGTGATCATGAGATGCCAGATTTCCTCAATCCTTGCTGAATCACTGAGGGGAGTCGGCAGAGCTGTCATCTTGGACTTCTAAAGGGCAGAATTTAACCTCTTTAGGACTATGGTTGAGAGGGTCCCTTGGGAGGTAGTTTTGGAGATCATGGGAGCCCAGAAAGTCTGGGAATGCTTTAAGGAAGTTACTTTGAAAGTGCAGGAGCTGATCATCCCCAAGTCACAAGAAGACAAGCCAACAGGCAAAGAGGCCAGATTGGCTGAGTAGAGATCGTTGGCTGAACCAGAGCAGAAGGAAAGTTTATAGTTTCTGGAATAGCGGGCAAGCTACTTACAATGAGTACAAGTATACACTAAAGATATGCAGGGAGAAAAATCAGAAAAGCCAAAGCCCAGCTAGAACTGAACTTGGCCACTAAGGTAAAGAACAACAATAAATATTTTTATTAATACATCAACAACAGGAGGGCTAGAGAGAATCTCCATCTCTTGTTGCATGCTGAGGGCAACTTGGTGACCAACGATCAGGATAAGGCTGAGGTACTCAATGCCATCTTTGCCTCAGTCTTTAAGAGTAAGATTTGTTATCCCTTGAACACAGCCCCCTGTGCTAGTATGTAAGGATAGGGTACAGAATACAATGGGCTAAGTGTTGGGTCCTGCATTTTGTTCTCAACAACCCCAAGCAAGCCTGCCAGCTTGGGAAGGAATGGCTGGAAAGCTGCCTAAGGGAAAGGGACCATAGTGTACTGAGGGACAGTCAGCTGAATATGAGCCAGGAGTGAGCCCAAGTGGCCAAGGCCATCCTGGCTTGTATCAGGAATGTTGTGGTGAACAGGACTAGGGCTGTCCTGTCCTAAGTCAAGGCCTCACCCATGTATTGTGTTCAGTTATGACACCTCAGTACAGAAAGGAGAGAGAGGCTGGAGCAGGTCCAAAGAAGGGCAACAAGGCTTGTGAAAGGAGGAGCAACTGACAGAACTGGGGCTGCTCAGTCTGGGGAAAAAGGGAGGCCTTAATGTTCTTTTCCAATATCTGAAGGGTGCTTACAGTGAGAGCAGGACTGGTCTCTCCTCACTGTTGACAGGACAAGGGGAAATGGCCCTAAGTCGCCCCACAGGAGGTTAAGGTTGGATATCAGGAAAAACTTCTTTAGAGAAAGGGTTGTTAAGCACTGAAAGAGGCTTCCCTGGGAGGTGGTTGAGTCATAATCCTGGATGTGTTTAAAAACCATTTGGATGTGGTGCACAGGGAGAAGATTTAATGGAAGGTTGTTAGGGTTAGGTCATGATTGGACTCATTGATCTTTAAGGTCTTCTCCAACCTGAGCAATTCTATGATTCTCACACAACCTCCAGCTGTGAACTGATGGCTTGCAGAAAACAGACCACAGTCTGATGCTTCTTAGCCATCTATCCTTCGTCTCTCCCCTGATGCTGTGCTTATCTTATGCAGCAGGGCCCTGCCACACACTGGAACACAAAAACAATGCTATGTATGCACTGTGTCAAGTTGCCATAAGAACTGCAAGGCACAGAACTCCATCCTGAAAGAAAAATCTGACATGAGAAAAACAAATCAGCAGAGTGCTGAAATAAAACACTCTAACCTCCTATGACCTTTCCCATTTGAAATCCTCCTTGGAGCAGTCCTCTAGGGAGAACGGCATCTCCATTTAACGCCTCCAAACCTCATTGCCCAGAGCTACGATCCAGCACACACAGTAGCTGAACCACAACCGCATCATGGCACAGAAGACAAAAGAGCTGGCAGAGAACTCAAAGATTAATTTGTGTGTTCTCATGGGTTTCAGAATGGAAAGAAGGTCATTTCACCTATAATGGATGGCCTGTTGCCAACAGCCAGAGAAGATGCTCTCTTAAAGGAACTACCATGCATAGTTTAACTAAAAAAAGTCTGCTTTGCTGTGCTATAACCAGGAACATGAACTGGGAAGAGCTTTTAAGGCATTATTTTGGAGGCAAACTCAAATAAGCAGTGATGCTAGGTTTATATTAAAGGGTGAATAGCAGGAATGGTTTTTTTTTTTCCTGTATTAATAATTTAAACATCGTTTCTGAGACAACTGGATCCCTTCAGCACACTGTCCTTCCTGCGCAGGTAGCAACTAATTACACAGAGTAAGCAAGTAGAGTGGACAACAGGAGAGTAACAAGCACAGTGAAAGGAATACAATACAAGAACTGAAGTAACTATGTTTCCACCAAAGCAGGGTGAACTACAGAGCTCAGAATGAAACAGGCCACAGACTCCAGCATCTGAGTCAGGCTGTGTGATGCAAGTTGCTTCCCCTTGCTCCACCTAGACTTTGTGATTTGTCACTTCAGCTGGGGAAGTTGCCTTCCCCAAATCCACTCTGCAAGCTGTCGTCCTCTTCCCCCCCCCCCCCCACACACACACACACCTATTCCTACTGTTCTCCTCTCTCAGCTTAAATCAAGTTTAACATACTGCAGCCTTGAAGGCCAAAGCCTTATGTTTATTCACAGCTGTGACCTCAATCTTCCTCAATTGCACTTCTCAAAAACCAACGCAACTTGAAGGTTGTGTTCCAGATAGCAGTTTGGACTCCACAGCATCTACTGAGAATGCAAACACATCCAAAGCCCAACAGAAAGGCACCACAGAGCCACTGTATGGCAGGGAATCTACTGGGACTCTCCATCACTACCAGCTGCCTAGTGACAGAATACACCGGCTCTGAGAAAGCAAAATAAGTGACAGAAAGGAGAGGGGAAGGGAGAGAAATCTGGTAGGAAGCAGCAATTGCTAGATGAAACTACCACCACAGAAGCTTATTTGCAGGAAAATGCTGCTCTTTTTGTCTCTGCTGTGTAATGCAATCAAAAGTTACTTCTCTTTGCTCAGCATAGGGTGGAGCAGGGGCAAAAGGCCACCTTGGAAATACACAGAAGTAAATGACAGCTAAAAAAAAAAAAAAAAAAAAAAGACATACAATGATTTTAAGGCACATGAACTGGCCTTGTAAAGTTCACGTGAATTTTGTTTTTATGATACCAATACTTTGCTCACTGGCAGAAATCCAGGCTAGCTAGGAACTTCAGTATAGGTCAGGCAGTTACACTTCCCCAGCACTACAGGCTGGGAGTTTGCTAGAGACAGAGAGCATCCGAGCCCTGATGAACCATTCTACCATAAGACCATATTCTGCCTGTGCTGCTAAGGTGTAACACAGAATAGCCTGTGCCTTCGTCTAGACAAAGTCTGTATCAAAGGAGAGGCTACAGCTTATAAAGTACCACAAAACAGTGCGGGGCTAGAGCTTTCTTCATTTTCTCCATTTCAATCTTTTTGGTTACCTAACCAGCACTGCCATATCTATTTCTTAGCTAATCTATTTCTCACAGGCCATGCTTATTAGCAGGGCTCTTGAATAATACATAGAGGTTTTCCACTATGACCATCACCTTTCTGAAGTGATGTGACAGTTCTCTTTCCTAGCTCCGTTTACCTACGGTTTAAATAAATAGTGTTGTTTTTTCCCCCCAAACAGAATGCTCAAATGCATGGAAGAGTCCATGCAAAATTTGAAACAATCCCTCAAGATGAGTAGGCAAGAAGTGAGCAGTTTACAAAGAGTGGCAGATGCAGTAACTGCTGGAATCAAGGTAGTGAAAACAGGTGAGCTGGTAGGAACAGGAAGCAGGTAGACAAGAAACATGCAATTTCACTAGTGCAACAGGGGGAGAAAAGCACCTCAGGCACAGACTTTAAAATCCAGCCTGCCTCCAGAAAGTGGAGATTTTGCACTTGTATGCAGTGGAAAATGAAAAGCAGATCAAAAAGATCTACATTCAGAAATATGTCAACCAGGACATTCTTAAGGGTGCTTTAACCTTTGTTTCCTCTCTCCTGGAGTCATGCAGCACTTCCTTTCTAGCACAGATGTGCCCTGCATCCTATTAGCCAACCTTGGTACCACACAAACTGTTTGAAAGAGCTTCCGTACGCTGTTGCATGTCTTACCAAGCAAGCAGGTGCTACCAGAGAAGCTGTGGTCCTCACACAAACCTAAGTATGGTGACACCACCTGCTTGACCAATTCTTCCAGCTGTAGGTAGCTCTCACTGGGGCCATCAGGTTCATGGACACTCTGAAATTTAAAGTTGAAATTGAAGAGCCATCATTACCCATCTGTAGTAAGTTTCTACTAAAGTCCAAATATCTTGGCTCTGGAATATCACAGCTGTATCAGTACAGAACTTAAAGGAACACAGCTGAAGAGCCAAAATGGAGACTTGCATGCTGATCACACCAGCCTCCTTGTTCAAGTCATAGTCAGACTGCCAAGAGACTTTTTTCCAAGAGACTACTTTTTTTTAAATGACCAAGGGATAGTAAACAAGCTACAGTAACATGAGATTTACACAGAATAACTACAGAAACACAGCTATACCAAGGCACTTCTGCCAGGAAATATCTCTGTGGAAATGCCTTGTCACAGCTTGGGCAAAGCCTTGCTCTTTCCTAAAGACAGGCTTGCAGGAGAAGCACCCTCTCTAATTCGGTTTACAGTTATGAAAGATTGTAACTAAGTAATTTAACTGTAATTTCAGAAAGTGTCCACAGACTAGCTTGCTGCAAACCCTCAGTAGGCTTTTCTTTCTCAGATGTGTCACTGAGATTCTCTTTGCCCCCTGACTCCTTTTATTATGATATTTTATGGAAATTGAGCTAGCACTCTAACATTTCCTGCTATTACAGCCTGGGTCACAGAGGATACCTGAATTGAGCGACAACTCGCACAGAAATACTAGCTTAGATACTGTGCAACTTCAATCATACATACTTCAGCAAGTTTTACTCCCCATCAATTATCATAAGGTATATCTGAAGAGAAATTAAACTGAGAAGAACCCAAACAGCAACCTGGATTATGGTATTTTTCAAGACTGCCAGGCTGAGCAATATTAAAGAAAAAGGTAAACTTGGCCATACACGTCCTGCTTGGAAGACAAGGATTCCGTTTTCTTCAAGCCTGATTATAAAAGGCAGTCCTCACAAGAAGTCTGTGTTCCTTGCAAGATGCTCTTGGAAAACCTGCACCATTTTGCATGCTGCCATAAAATATACCTTCTCTCATAGAGGAGGTTCAGCATCCCATTTAGGAAAGAGGAAGGTACTAGGGAGCCAGCAGGCAATACTCCTTCCTATGCCTTTATCACCCATATAAAGAGACTCTCTGGGTCATTAAAAAGCTGACAAATCAGGAGACCTACGTGTTCACAGAAGTTGGGAAACTTATAAGGAAGTTAGAAGACTACGGGGACTGTCCCTAGCTGGAGAGACAAAGTACCAAGGAAAATGCAAGCAAGAGCAGAACTGGGCCCTTTCACAGACCTATCCTTATCAACTGCCAGGAAAGCTCAGGACATTAACCATTGAAAGTCAGCTTTCATTTTTACATTCTCACATAAGACCACATATCTTCCCCTTAACCTCACCCTCTGCTCTCCCCACTCTCCTTTCCAAAGTTTGTATCAGTTGGGTGAGGACAGAGTCTCAAACAGAGTGAAACAAGGAAAACCAGAAGCTTCCCACCTGTAGAATTAATAGCATCTGGACAATGGAAGCTGGAAGCTTTGTCCGGACCAGAGGAAGAATTTCTTCCAACTTCACTTTTAGCAAGACCAAGTCTCTGAAACCAAGAAGAGCAATCTGACGGATGGTCAACTCCTGACCCTAGAAAACAGAGAAGGCAAAAATTCAAGAGTTGGTAAAGGAATATGGGAGCACCACAACAACACATGCGTATACATAGAGAGAATGGGCCTATCCTGCCCATCACTGCTGTGGTGAAGCACCCCCAGCTGCTCAGTGTGAGGACTTCTGGTGCTGACAGCTTCCTACTCAGTCTCTGTCCCACGTAAGTTCTGAAAAGAGTAACATCTTATGTTATGTGTTGCTAGGCTTGGAGTAAAGCCAAAAAGGGGCCTGTATTTCACCAGAAGGGTGAAAGTGTTCATAAAACCCAACTGGCAGCCAATCTGGTCACAAACACCTGAAGGCCAGGGTGGATGCAGTTGGTGCTTTTGATGCTTGGAGCTGAGAAATCACTAAAGATTTTGTAGGGAAAGAGCTCAGCACAGAATATTCCTTAATCAAGCCTATGCCCCCGTTCTGTGTCTAAAGTGCAGGTGCTGAGCAGACAGACCTGGCTAGTAAGACAAAAATCCACAATGCAGTCAACTATAGATTTTAGGATTTAGGCTAGAACAAAGCTAGTTGGACTGCTTGTATCAGCATCTTTTAAAAGCAACTAGACAAAATGAAGACAACAGCTTTGATTTCCTCCACAAAGCGTACTGTAACCTTCAGCATCAACAAGTGAGTTAGCTTACCAAGTGAAGACACAGTTCTGTTTCTAAGCACACCAGACATCTTTGGACCCCATCAAGCATTCTAGTGTTACTACATTTCCTTCTGCTAGGCAGAAGGTACATGTGACTTTATCTTGCCCCACTTAACAGCAGAAAGTTTCCTCCTGGCCCTGCTTACCTCCCAGCCTAAAGTTTTCCTTATTCTCCCCAACACATTAATCCCTGACCTGCACTCCATTTTGTAACCATTTTATAGTATCCGTAACATACTCACTGAGGCAAATATTTAGCTGGAAGGAATTAAGATCAGTTAATTATTAATTCATAATGGTTTTAATGTCATAATTAACAGCATCATCAATATGTAAATACGATCTAAAGGCAGTGGGGTGGCAAGCAGCATGGCCACTGTAAAAGCACTTTACTGTTTTTAAACCATCACTGAGTGCTTAGAAACATCAAGGTGTAGAACAGTCTGGCTCACGTTCATCTCCAAACTGTATTTCAGCAGCTGCACGCTTTTTATTTATCCCATGTGGTTTAGCCCCATTAATTTCATATCTCATTTCAAAATGCAAACATACCGCTGTGCCAAACAAAACAAGACTTGCTATTCTTTTTCCACACCAACTGGTTACATCAACAGCTGCAATTATATTAAAGTCAGTGACCTGTTTACATAGTTTTCCTCTGTACAGCAATTTAACCCACTTGGCCGCTTAAAGGTCATACTGCTGCAACAGCTACGAGCCTCACGTTCAAACTTAGTTGAGACACAAAGTTACTTCTGGTCACTGCCACCAGTAACATGCTCACATACCTGGCCGACTTACTTTCATTTTGAATGGTCAGCTGCTGGGATCACAGAAAGTCACAAAACACGTTTGTGTTTGCAACAAAGGAGTTTCAAACGTTGAGGAGCCAACAGCACACAGACTTTCTCAGCTACTGGAATAGCGCATGAAGAACAGCAGCTTGGTGAAAGAGATTTGCTAGATGATCTCTTTACATTTGGTAATACGCCAGGTAAACGCTACATACAGTTTCTTATTTATAGGAAAAACCAGGCTTGTAATCAGATTGCTAGCTCAGGATAAGAGCAAAATTCATTAGTTCCCTGCTGCACCAGCAATTCACTTAATTGTAACCTAGGACAGCTCACTTAGAGTCAGGTGCTTAGATGTATCCAGGAGAGTCAAATCCATAACTCTGTGTAGGACGTATGTGCTTGCAAAGTTTTAAGTATGCTGTCTGTTACATTTCAGTTCTTCATCTGTGAAACAACAATACTTCCCTAGCAGTTTCTGTGAAAAATCTTTGATGAAAACTTTGCAATGAGATGGACACTAAGAAAGTTACTATTTCAAACAATCTCAGCATCCCATACTCAGTTTAATCGCTACCAAATTCTAAACACTGCAACTACTGTGCAGTAGTCTTTGCACTGAAGCAGATTTTTCTGGTAAGCTAAGAATTATTATTTGCAGGTATCACATAACAGTTAGCTCAGTTCTTTCTACAGTGCACAGATAACTGCAGAGCAAACAATCTGTCACATAAATAGATGACATCACTCCATGACTGTGAGTTAGTTGCAAAGGGAACATATTGGAAGTGCACAGTTTCAGCTGCCAAACACCTACCTTTAAGCTTCTGCAGCAAGGAAAGAACAAAAATAAACAGTAAAAAGGTTAGCATTTGTCTTTATAGAAGGGCTTTGCTCTTCTAGGAGATGCTAGCTTTAAAAGGATTAGAGGAAAAGGGCAAATTGAACTTTACATGCTGCCTTTCAAAGAAAACAAAGGGAATATAACTAAAAGACTCTTTTCCAGAAAATATATCTCATGGACAGCCAGAAGTCAAGAGAAGGCAGCTAGCATTTCTGAGAATGTCTACTTATCACAGGATAGAAGAACAAAATAGCCTAGGAAGGTATCCAGATTTCTCATACAGAAACTTTGACCAAAGCCACATGAAAAACTGAGAGCCCGACACTTCTGATGGGATACTCAGATTTAAAATACCCAGTATACATAAGTCTTACACTTAGTTGTCCATTTGTCCTCAGAGATTTACTTGCTCCTTTACCAAAGCTTTAAAAACGCTAACAAAGAATTTTCCAAAGACACAGCTTGGACATAAACACTCCAAAAGTAGTTTGGATGACTAAGACATTTGCTCATGATCTGATCTTCATATTTCCTTCCCTGCAGGCAAATCATCAGCACTATCATCTGTACTGGAGTTCCAAATATTTAGAAACAGACGAACCTACTTTCAGCAAACAGTCCAGAGCTTCAATCTAGACAAGTAATCCAATAATTTAGAGATACAATCTTAGCTAGGCACAGACAGGGTAGACAGTGGGAAATAAGAGCTCAGAAGACTGTACTTGCCCAGTAGATTTTAGCAGTCCTTAAAAATGAATATTGATCTGGGTCTGGGCAAATGCTACTTCCTCTAAGATTTAGCTCCAAGGTTTTGAGACCTGCTTAGCCACTAGCCAGTTCTTCCAAAACAGACATTTCCCTGTACTGTTAGCAGAATTGTCATTATGTTAATTAAGATTACCTGTACTGGATAGAATATTGCCTGGAGTGTAGGAAGAGTCTCAGTGAAGTAATGATCCCAAATTTCAGACAGGATGTCAATGCGATCCTCACCTACAAAAACAGATTGGGAGTGAGAAAGAGCTTTAGCAACAGGGACACTGCAGTCAAGTTGAATTGTTCCACTACTCCATACTTCCCAAAGTAAGAGATACAAAGGCACAATCAGTTTCCTCACAGAAAGTGACAGGTCAGCTAAGCTTTGCCTTAACTGACAAACAAGGTTGTGATCATAAACTGCTCTGTCATTTAACACTAAGAGAACAAGCTCCAACAAAATGCATTTCTTTGTAAGGAGTCTCTAACTCTGAATAAAGACTGTAACTTCACAGCTCACAATTACTAAACTACTACAGGAACCTAGCTGTGTGCTAGCAACTGCATATGAAAGCTGGGAGGCCACAGCCAGTATCAGCTGTCCTGCAGCCACTGAGTCAGAGAGAACTTCTGTAAGAGCAAAGCCATCTCTAGCATCCAGCCACCCTCAAGGACAGACACAGAAGTCATGAACTCCTGCAGGAACCCACAACTCTGACAAGCCACAAAGCCATGGTGCTCCTCTGAAGGTTTTGCCTCTCAAACGTGGCAAATTGGAAGGTTCCTATGTGAACTCCACTTGTGGTTAGCCCTCATGTGAATCTGACTCCAACACATATCCAAAGACATAAGGGGATATTTCAAATGAAGGCAGATTATGCTAAGCAACTCATGACTCCCATAACAAGAATACAGCTGTGGTCAGAAAGCCTGTTATTAACAGAAAAATGCTTTACTGAACATTATAGTTCAAATAGACACTAAATTATTTTTATAGGCTTGATTTAAACAGCTGTATGTTTCTCAGCATTTAGACCCAAAACCTCTAAGCTTTTTACGGGATTTTTCCCACCTGAAGTGCCAGCTTTCTGCCAAGCTTTTTAGATACAACTCCTAGAAATTCCAGGAGCAAATACAGACCCACATTTAATAATAACAAGCTTCTGACAAACTCATTTCCCAGGATACCTCTCACAGAGCCTCATATGGAGGAGCCTTCAAGTAGTCAGGATTCAAGGAACAGTAAATGAAGACAGCTGCTCAAGGCATCTTCAAAGTCTCAGCTCAAGCTTAAGCGAGGAACCGGAACGCAAAATTGCATCTAAGGGGAGACTTATCACTATGCATTCATGTGTTTTCCCCATCTGGAGACTCCCATGTGGACTTTCTCCAGGGCACAGCCCATGGGCCATATTGCTTATAACCCAATGAGAGGGGAGAGAGTCAGCAGGACCAGGTTCTACAGATGTTTCCTTTCAAGCTGACTCTTGAAACTCTGACTGCCAGAGTGCCGAGAGGGAAGTATCTCAGATATGACATCAGTTTCAGAAGTGGAGCACATGAGACCTACCCAGCACCCCATAACAGATATCCACTGCCTGAAACTGCCAGCCATAAGTGAAAAAGACAACAGGAAACAGATGAACTTCTCCTCCCTCTGTCTCCTCCCCAGAACTGTAATTTGTTTGTGTGGAGCTAAAAATGAAATGCTTTTTCCTTCTGAAGAAGAATGGAGAGTAGTTTGTTTCTTCAAGAACTCATAAATCCTACAGGCACTGAAAAAGAGTCTGACAGATTAGAGCAAGAAAAATAGTAAAATATGAGACTGAGATTAGAAAAAAAAAATAGATGCAGTAAAAACACTGCCATGCCCCACAGCAGGAACATGATTCCATCTTTGAGTACTGGGACAGGAGAAATTTTCCAGGAAGACACAACTAATGGAGAATGCGTACAAGAAGTTCTTGTTGCTGCGACCACAGGACCTGGAACAAGTCTACATGTTATGAAGGAAAAGTGGTCATGAGTCATCATCTCATGCAGAGATGCCAGTCTGCATGGGTGCAGTGGCTCCAGGGTTGTTTCAAACGGGGGGGGGGGGGGGAATAAAGCATAACAAGGGGGATTTGCTGTCTGCCTGGAAAATTTCATCCCACCTAAACTACTTCACTGGTTGCAAACTACTACTCATCTGCTCTCAGTTTGTTGTAGACTAACTCACTTTTCCTCATGCTAAAGCAGAAATTTGAATATTTTACATGAATAAACAAAAAAAAAAAACACAAGATATCAGACTGATAAGCATACAGTGCCTAGTCTGAAGAGCTGGCAGCAGCATGGCAAGTACCCACATTCATGAGTAGTATATAAATCTGCCTTTTTTCCCCTCCATTACAGAGTCCGTGCTAAAGAAGCACACATCAAGCAGAGGGCTGGCAACTGCACAGCTCCATCATCAAGGTCCATTCAGTTCCACAGCATGCTGGCTAGATAGACAAGTCACTTGATGAAGAACAGTGCAGAGAAATCCAGTGCCAACAGTGACAAAATTAAGTGTCTACTGGCATTTAATGACCCAGATACAGCAAGCTGATGATTAGCAAGGGATCTTCCCTACAGGCAACAAAACTGGGTCAAATCAAATGGTAGCCTAGTTTTGAATAAAGATGTATGCTTCAGCCAGCACTCTCTGCTTGAGCAAGCCATTAATAATAAGACTAACTCCCCCAGCAGCTACCCCTGAGCTTTGCTGCTCCAAACTAGCCTTGGTCCACAGGCTCTGTGGCAGCAGGCATCCGTACCCAGTGGTTTGAACAGATCTTCATGAATGGTTAGCTTCTTTTTTGCTGAAGAATTTCAATCCCATCCACATGACCATTTTCTTTACATTTACGCAAGACCTGTTAGCTCAGCTCTCAAAAGTACAACACCAGAGCACTGCTGTAACTAAAATCATGCTTCCAAGAGTCCAAACAGCCAGAGTGTAGAGCTGCAAATCACACTCAGAAGTAAAAGGCAGAGGACTCTCAGCACAGTTTCACAATAGGATTCACACCCAGCCAGAAGTGCATTTAGCCCAGGTTCCAATGCCACCCAAGACCACACTATCACTCTCGCGGTGAAGCCATGGCTGGCAGGAATACTGCAGCCACACGGTTCTGAAAACAGTCCTCCAGCCATAAGGAACACACAGACTGCAGTGCAGCCTAGCCCCTAAAGTCCATGACACACTCTCAGGTAGTACCAGAAAGGGCTGTAAGCTTTTTAGCATTGCAAATCATCTCCTCCAGCCAAACATCAAAGCATGACTCAGAAGGGCCCACAAGGACTCCACTCCAAAATGGGTTTCTTACTATGTGTGTACTTGCCTTCACACAGCTTAACCTTCTCCTCTATGAACAGCAAGCCTTTCGCAAGGAGCTGGTTCTGCCAAAAGAAAAGAGACATATTTGTCGTTTCCATTATTCAAAATAAACATGGAAGAACACGTGCTTTTTTTTTTTTTAAATGTTATCCACTTTATATGTAGCAGAAGATCAGTTGTGCCACAGCACTTGCTCAAAGCACTGCCACCAGACGTGGTCTAACTGGAAGTTGTGCACACTCACCACCCCTCTCTGACACAGCCCGATGAGGGAATGCAACAGACCAAGACATATTTGAAACCCTTGTATAGAAGTGTAGAGGAAAACTTTGCATGGGTAACCAGGTCAAAATTGCATGTCTCAACTGCTTCAGCAGCTGAGAAACAATGTATATCTATTTTTGCCTCCAAGGGACACTGCCTTTACAATATTCTGCCACACCACCTCCTGCTGCACCACAAATCTGCCTCTGCGTTGCTGCTTCAGAGTTCAGACCAGCCTTCCACTGTAACCATGTACCAGCCTGCTTTGGTCAGTGTACACAAGCAGGTAACAGTATGAACCAGCACAGGCCTAGAGAGAGGTCCACCTCTGCATCTGTCCTACTTCAAGAGCCAATACTGAACTAGGACTGCTGATCCCCACCCTCCACCCCATACACCCCATCTCTGGATGCAGTGCATTGATGCAGAGTTCCCCAGTTTGTAGCCAGAGCTCAGTCATGACAGGGTGGAGGAATGGCCATCCCCAGCACTGGCAATAGTACTCTTATATGCACTGAGCAATAGTTAAGAGTTAATAGTAATATTTGTTTTAAGCTAATTTAGTCCTACTAGCAGTAATCTTTTTTCCTTTCCCCCAGAATTCAAGCTCAAAGACATTTAGCGTAGTCTTATTCTCAAAGTAATGTAGAGTATAGGTTTATTTTATATTAGTTATGTGACAGAAACAGAGCATTTTAGTGTCAACACACATGATATTATTTGAATTGCCCATCTTAGTCACAAGACTAACCTTGGCTAACTCTGGCACAGAAGAGAAACAATCCTATCCACACACTACAAAGTTTTTCCATAGTTTACTATCCGACAGCACTAGCAATTCCAACACAGGAATCAGAGCTGACCTGAACGTCCCTGCTCAGCTCAGAAACATGCTAAAATTGCCCTTCTGTACACAGACAACTGTGTGGAGACGAGAGCCTTAAGGACTTCTGTATGTGACCTTCTGAATCCATTCACAAATAGTGCACAATTTTGTAACTACAGTTAAAGATCTGTGGGTGCCAGCAGAGCACTCTACAATGCTAGAGACGGTGAGTAGATGCTCCCAGGTCTCAGGCTGTGTGCTTCCCCGCCTGGTCTGCTTTGGACCCTGCTGCTCCTGACACCTGGGCACTCACCCAGGCAGCTCCAGCCTCATTGCCTCCAACTGCTGACACCAGCTCAAAAAGCCATCAGGTTCTTCTGAAAAAAGAAGTCTGCTTTTCTGGACTCTTGATACCCCCAGATCAGAGTAACTTTTTTCCTGCTCTAATGCTTTTATGTACTATTTCCATGTACTGTATATATTACATAGTCTCATGCTTAAAGCTCCTAAGAAAAAAAGTTCAGCTCCACAACATGTAATGAACACAGATGTTTCAAGTATCTCCTCAATTTTTTTCTTTTCTGCTCAAGTCACAGGCCTAGAAATTGATTCCACTCAAACATTTTCTTCTCAGATCAAGCAAGACAGGTAAGTAAGTTTCATTAGAAAAAAATCCTTCATGGTTTGCAATGTAATAAATAAAGGCAGCCACAGCAAAGGTCTGTATCAGACTTTACCCAGGTTACAGGTTTCATTACTGCTTTATCCCTAGATGCCAGAAGCAAAACAAGAGGCACAAAGCTGAGAGGATGGGAAAAAAAGAAATCTTATTTTTACAAGCAGGATCAAGTAGAGACTTTGCACCAAGCAAGGATGCATTTATCTGAAAAATTTTTACCTTGTGGGGTCCTGCTCTAACCAAAATCAGCCAGAATGCCTGCTGGCACAGCATGAGGAACCAAGCAAACCCAACGGACTTAGCCAGAAACAAATGAGACATTGCTCATGGGAGGTGCAGGTGCCTGGTCACTGAAATGGCTTGTACGATATGAGCTCACCACCACTGTTTCCAGGAGGCTCTGACGTTAATTTGAGAAAAAAAGAAAAGGATCACTTTAACTTATTTACCAGGTATTTTCTAACAAGTTGCTAGTCAGCATGCCAGCTGCACACAAACACCTACCTAATTCTGGCAGTGTTTTTAAAAAAATGCAAGTCTTCGTAAGCTGCAGAATTTCCAACCCGAAGCATATGCCCTTCCCCCATTTTTATTTTCTTTCTGGAAAGAGGGGAAAACACTGATAGAAACACAGAATTCTATATAGAACACAAAACAGCAAGAGGAAAAAAATGAAGTAAATGAAGTATCCTAAAATACACTTCTAGATACAGCCTTGCTCAAAATCCAGACTAAAAAAAGAAACCCCACATGAAGAGAGAAAGCAAAGCAGAGGGAGTAAGGAGGAGGACAGAGCAAGCAGACGAGTAGGCAGTTCCACCATGACCCAGACCACAATGCCCCTGCTTGGCAGTCGCTACAGGAAAATCCCACGTGGTGTGCCCACACAGCTCTGCTAGCACAAGCACGGCCCCATGTGGAGCCTGCCTGGGGACAGCCCCGCAGAAAGTTCTGAGTGGTAAAAACCAGTGAATCATGCACAGAGCAGAGGGGCAGAGGCCTGAAGGTGGGCATCTCCTATCATAGCTACCCAGGATTGGGTCCTGCACTGGGCTTACAGGCCAGCGACTGAATCCACCCAGGCCCCCCAAGCTAACAAAGCTGGAGCCTCTGAAGTTGCGCTATGCCAGTTCAGTTCCTGAAAAGCACCAGATGAAGCAGAAATAATCAGCAGGCCTGCCTGAAGAGGGCTTCTCACCCATCAAAGATGGAAATAGCAAAGAGCAGAGTGCCCCACAGAACAGCTGCAGGGCACAGCTGAGCCCCACAGTTCACTCAGGGGTGGAGGTGCCCCCTTTCCCTCAGAGACAGTACCACTTCAGTCATGGGCATGAGGGAGGCCCAACAAGGAGAGTGAGCAGTGCCCTCACTGAGCAGAAAAAGCCACTTCAGCACCCACACCACTGTTTCCTACCTTTCTGTGAAACAGGCAAAAATAGAAGCCTGGCATGGAGAAGGGAAGCATCACGCACACCAGTTTTCTGTTTGACTGGGCAGGACAGAGCAGCACACACTGCTTTCTGCTGTTAGAACAGCTTTATAAAGCAGACTTTCAAGGGAGAAAAAGTACCAAAAGAGACACTGGACAAGGCAGAGTCCTGGTTGGAGAGAGAAGAGGGATTTAAGTGAAGGGTGAATACAATACATCCCCCCTGTACAACTGCCTGGCACAGGGATAGATGTGCTCCCCACTGACTGAACTCTTAACAGCAACAAAGACAGAAAACCCATTTTGGCTTGGATTAGGGCTTGGGCTGGTGCTGCTTACTTTTGCACTTATTCACTCTGCTCTTGTTATGTTGACTTTGACACGCCAGCAACATGAGTCTTGTAAACTGTGGTTTGCACGATTTTGCATGCAGACAGAAAGCTGGGCCTAACCCTGAGTCAGAGCTCCCTGCCTCCCAGAGCACACTGCAATGGGATAGGAGTTACATAACAGCCTTCTATTTCTGAGATGCCAAACCTCTTGCTGAAGTAAATGAGCACCCCGACCCAGCTGGTCATCCTTCAGCCACAACTTTTGGCAACAGAGCTGATGGGCTTTGGGTCTGCACATCACCTCTGAGCATGGGTGAAGATGGTTGTGGTGGGGAAGGGACGGGGTCTCTGCCATGGAAGGAGGCAGTTTAGGGTTAACGTGCACAAACCAAGCAGTTCTGCTAAAGCGGTTAGCTATGAAACAGCTAATGTTTCCATTTTCCTCTGTGAGTTTCAAGATTAACAAGCCCCTGAGAGTGAAAAGAAACAGTTCATCACCTCCAAAAGTTTGCTTTCAGGCTACACGCAGAACCAGAAAGGTAATGTATCAGATAATACTCATTAGTTTTATGTTTGAGAAATATTCTTCACAAACATAGCTATCAAATAACATGAAGGGAACTTACTTAATAAGTCTCACAGCTGCCCCAGAACAGCTCCAGTTCACCATGTTTCTACAGAAACTGACATCTTAACATGGGATCCCCACCTGTAGCTAGCTAACCAGCCAGCTAATCCAGCAGTGAGAGCAGACAGAGCTCTGCAGAGCTACTGAGCAGAGGAGAGAGTGCAACATGCCCATCTGCAGTAGCATGAAACTACTGTATCAGGTCATGGATAAATTCAGTGCTGGAAAACCTGGAGAAATTAAGGCAAACCTGCAACAAATATTGAGTATGCTGAAACCCAGCTATTTGGCATTTGCACTCAGACTCCGATCCAAGTATATGGCTTAGATATCTAATTGGATTGCTAAAGCAGAAAATTTATAAACACAAATCTCCTTCAGAATGAAACATCTGACTTTCCACCAAAGCCCTTGTAGGAAATACATCTCTTTCAAATACAAACCACACTCTGGTATGACGAAGGTTTGGTCACAGAGTCCTTAAACCCCATCAGTTTCCTACAAGTTCCTTTAGCAACGTCAGTAGCTAAAACCTGGTAATTTTCATGGGACTTGGTGAAAGTGACTTGTGAGTAATCAACTCAAGTTGATCACAAGAGTGGCTTTGTCTCACTAGTAAAAGCTTTGCTCAACTTTACTCTTAAACATTCAGTGGTTAGAAAAAATTGTCTCTGAGTATAATATACACAATGTAATGATTTACCAAAATGATCCTAGTGGCTCCTGTTACCAAAGTTGCAGCATAAGAAACAAAACATTTAAGTCGATTTGCAACACCCAAATATGAACCAATCAGCTGTTCTAATTACTGCTAGGATATTTTAAACTGCCAGGCTACAAATGAGAACAGATCCTCCAGGCTTTATGTAAACTTAACAGTAAACACAGTTCTCAGGATAACTTCTCAAAATGGCTTCAGGGGATGCAGAAAGAGCCTGTGCCAAAATAAGCGTTCCTACTCCCCTCCTCATCCTGAGGATGTGCTCCCATCACCACCCTCTTGTTATAGAGGATGAACGCACGACCGATGAGGCAGTCAACCTAACTGTAGATTTTAAATCTTTTTTTTCCCCCTTTTCCTTTTCAGCCAAGTCATTTAGTGGAGAAACATAGCTTTAAGTTGGCATCAACAGTGAAACTGAATCCACAGAAAAAATTTTGTCAGCCTTTTTCTGTCACATGAACAGATTTTCCCCATTCCATGGCCCTGGGATTTTTGAGTAAAGACATTCAGAGAGAACAGCAACATTTACCACTGGTACACACTGTCAGTCTAAAACCAGAAATATGCATCTTAACTCGCAGCAGGGAAAAGAGATCATTTCCTACAACTGCCCTTATCTCACAGTGCTTGCCTCATGGCTTGCCATCACTGAGAGTTTTGCTTCAGGCTAAGTCTGATGGATATCAGTTTCTTCTTTTAAAATTGAAAAAAAATCCCCTCCCCCCAAAAAAATAAATTTCAGTGCCAGGATTCAGTGAGAGAACATCAGCTGAACTACTGCATATACACTGAGATATTCATATAAGTGCAAGCATACAGAAAAACAAATTCAGAAGAGACTGCAGTCTAACCCTTGAACTGCAAGCTCTCTGAGGCAAAGGCCACAGTAGTGCTGAGTACATACATTGTGATTGCAACCTTCAGATGAAGTAATACAGCCCTGCCATCAGGGCGAAAGAGCACATTCTCCCATCTGCTTTTAAGGGAAGCAGTGCTGATGCTCAGTTCCCTCTCCCAAGAAGGGGTCAGATGTCCTCTGCTTGCCAACAGAAACACAATGCAAGTCAAGCTGACAGCCCCAGTAGCGAGCAGATCATAACACAATCCATGTCTTTTATCCTTATCTCTGCAACTAGGAGAGCTAAGGAGCAGCAGCTAACACTACTGGCTCTGGTATAATCACAACAGGCAAGAGATCTATAACCTAGAGGAAGAGACCAACACACCCAAACCCTAGCATCAGCATTGCCCCCAGGCTTCTTGGGCCTGTCCCGTGCAGTGACACAATACAGCTGCATCTTGTTCAGCACTGGAAGCCACCCAGGCCTTCCCCAGCGCACACTGAATCTTCAAAGCCAGATAACAGCTGTGCGTCAGCACCCCGCATCCCTCAGAGTCACGCATGGCTCAGTGCTCTGCTCAGCCTTACAGAGGCATGAAGCTGCCTCTGGAATTTCTCTACTTTTTTCCAGACCACTGTGCCATGCCCAACACCACAGAATGTGGGCTCTTGATGAAGCTTTGACAAAGTTTAGTTTTTTGCATATATTTAGTTGCAAAGTTTTGACTGCCTGTTTTCAAGTTATCTAGGATAGCAACAGATTTCCAGGAGCTCTATGGGTTTGTACTACAGCTTCACCCCCTCCTTCTGCTGTGCTCCCCTTCAAGGAAACATCCCACCGCTTTCCACCAGCAACTGCTTCCTTCCAGTAAGAAAGCTGTACAGATAGGGGCTGAAGAAGTGAAACAACTACCACCAGGGCAGAGTTTGCTTCTCATTTGATAGTACAGTGGGGATTTTTTTTTTCTTTTTTAAGTCAAGTAACCTAATAGTGATAGGAAACAACACTTCTCACCTTCCCCCTTTAAAACAGTTGGCATAGCACATAGCAGCATCAGCCACTTCAGAAAGTACTGAAATTCTCTCTCTTACTCAGAAGGAATAAAACCAACAACAACAATCTATCGCTTTCAGCAACCTCCTTTTTAAAATCAGCACTATACTGAAAAATTTGCAATACTGAAAGCCATTGGTGTTCTCTCAAAATCTTACACATGCTTTCATGTGGCTGCATGTGAACCTCGGTCTATCTGGACAACATCAGTGAGAAGCAATAACAGATCTTTGATTGATTGCATCTTCCCTAATCCTTCACCTTTTGCTTTTCTACAGATTGCATCTATATTCTAGAAGGCAAACAGTAACCAGGTCGATTTCCTGCTGATAAGGACTTCCTTATCTGCACCCCCCAAAACAGAAAGCTTTTAGTATTTTCTCTTCCCCTTTGCTAGTCCTTGTTTCAGAAAACCTAGTCCAGAATCCTCAATATCAGTGAAATAAGCAAAAAAGAAAAATGGTATCCCATCTTTTTACGAAGTTCAAGTGAATCCCTTGATTTTTGGCAGGCTGCTAGTAGCCCTTCTTAAGTGCAAAGGAAGATTACCCCTAGTTTAGCACATATGCCCATAAGTAGTTACTTTTGGGGCTATAGGGTATTTTTTTAATGTGGTCCATATCTCCATGATCTTTCATAAGAAAAATAAAAATGAAATTTGTAGGTTACATGCTTGTAAAAAGGTTTCCTATATGCTAAAAAGCTAAACAGACCAAATCTCAAGAAGCAAGTAAATCACATAATACCTGAAAGTAATCAGTGATGAAGGATCCCAGTTCACTCTTCAGCAGCCGTCTGTAGACAGAAGGAACGCATCCATGAAGTAACAGCTATTGCTGATTATTTCTTTCAAGAAGATTCACACTTTACTACCAGTCATACCAAAGATACCTGAATGTATATGAATGTGCCCTTTTGGCAATTAGATTTCTTTTACATTTAAGTATATATTCTACCAATGCCTACAAAAACTAACAATTATAAAGTTACGATGAAAGTTTCCTTGAAACCATCTGTTTATAAGCCACTCACCTGGAATAAACAGACAAACCACATTCACATCCCTGAATGCATAAGCAGCTGGAAAATACTTTCAAAGTTTTTATTTAGTTTTAAGTTCATCTTTTTTCTGATATTTCTTTAAGGAAAGTCACCTTCCACTGCATTGAAAATAGCATTTCCCCCTACTGTAGTACTTCCTTTTCTCTTGGAAGCAGAAGGTGGGAGGATAAGGAGAGAAGCTATGAGGTAAACATGCAAGCAGCAGCTGTGGCTTCCCCATGGCTGCCGCATAAAAACCAAAAACCAGAAAACAAAGCATAATTTTCAAGAAAACATTTCTAGAAGTTTAGTAAGATGTTGTTTACATTTGTGCAAGCAGAAGCAACTCAACAAATACTTCTGATAAAAGACTTATGGCTTTTTAAATCTGGTTATGATAAATCCCAATATACAAATTTATGATTCAAAATACCAAGATAAAAAACGATTGTTTTAAATCAGAAGCAACATCACAAAAACAGATCACAGTTTAGAGCATGTGAACTTTCAGCTTTCAGTAACTATGATGGTAAATTTTGCAGCAATAAATTCCACCTAAGATTTAAAAGGTGCCCAATGCTTCCTACTGCAAAACACTGCTTTTTTTTTTTTTTTTTTTTTTTGCTGGTTTAAGAGTTTTGCTTTTCAACAAAGTGAAGTATTACCAAGAGTGCTCAAAAAATAGCATCTGGGACACCTAGTTCTCAGGCTAGATTCTTACTAACAAACTACAGCTCTTTTTCTACTCTTTGGTGAACATAGGTTCTTGACTGCAATCTTCCTCACCAAGCATTCTTCAAAACTTACATGTTTATTCAGAAAACACAGAAGCACCTTTACATCTTTTCAGATGAGTTACATTCACCCCACCCATCTCAAAGAACATTTCTATTTCTGCAAGATGGAGAGAGCAGATAAGTCTTTAAGGGCTGGTGTGCGAGATGCTCTTCTACTGGCTTCAGTAGAACCCCGTGGGCTTTTGATCAGCTAATTTGCCAGCCCTAGCAGAACACTTGCTCTCTCAAGTGGACTATCCCATCCACCTCTGCAAAGCAAAGCATGCACTCCAAAGAGAACCTCATGGTTCTCCTCCTAACTATAACCAGGTCACTCCTTGTGTCCTATGTTCCATCTCTCAATGGCATTTCTGATGTTTCCTCTTGCCATGACAGCTTTCAGAGCAATTAAAAAAACTATCCAGCGAGATGTTATCAAATCACAGCAAGAGAGAGACTTGGTGAGAGCAATACAGAGCAAGATGTTACCTGTCACTCATCTCCTAGCTCTGTCATTACTGCCCAACTTTAAAACTTCCCTCTTCTCCCACCGTCAAACTTAAGCACTGCGCAGAGCCTGTAGCTATTAGAACACTGCATTTGCTAACTTCCACTGATTATCTGAGTGAAGAAATGCAAAGGATGAAGATGCACCAGCTCAATCTAATGGCACAAAAGACTTGGCTGTCTGAAACCTCATATACACTGCACTGACATTTAGTTGAGAGCTATATCAAGAATCACAGCTGCATAGCTGCAGACGCATATGCAAACACGCATGCACTTGCATGACTTTTGCTCCTTAGGCTGATTTGATGAGCTGCTTGAATGTTAAAACAGCCTATTCAGAAAATGACATTCTGAGATGTGATCAATGCTCAGGCACATGTAGGAACATTAATTTCAAAGAGAGAGCTTCCAAGTGCTGCCTGCGAGTGGAAAAGCTGACTTCCCCTCCCACCATCTCCACTTTGTACACTAAGCATACATATTTCACAAAGAATTTCTTGTTCTACATCTAGCTCTTGACAGTCCAGACTGACTCTGGTAACTGACACTACCAGAGCACAGTCCAGCCACAGGGGCCAAGCCCACCCAAAGGGGCTATTCTCTCCAGAGTACCTCCACCCCATGAAGCTGGGAAGGAGTTCCTGCTTGCACCAATTCAGGAAGGCAGGCTGAAGCCACTGCAGTGAGCAGCAGCCTAGGAGACAAGTCACAGAACCCAAAACTAGTCTTCAAGTATGCTACAGGCTGTGGGTTAGGGTGTTTCCAAAGGCTTACGACATTTGTTTTTCCCTTTCACATACAGAAATCCTCATCCCATGGAGAATTAATACTGCTGCAAGTACTTGAATATAACTTGAGGATTTCTGCCTTAGGCACATTTAAATAACATTAAAGCATAAGACATAACTTTATGAAGCTTTTACTTTGGGACCAGATCAAGTAGGACAGAGACTCATGTCCTGCATTTACTTTGACAGTAGGGAAAAGGGTAGATTGCTGCTCAGTATGTTCTTGGCTCTAGCAACCACTTAATTTGGCATATAGCAAAAACACAATAGGGATGAGGTAAGCATACAAATGTGGAAGTTGAGACCTATACAACAACATTCATGATGGATGAATATGGATGTAGTGAGAAAGAGGAGGAATAAGGAACTACAATTGTGAACTGTCAATATTCCTCTTAGCACCACTTGGAATCAACAAGAATAAACTGCTCTGTATCTGCTCTATAATCCTGCCTATCATTAACTGAAGTTTCCAAGTAATCAGACCAAAACCACAGATAACCATGAGGCTTGTTTAAAATAAAAAATGATACTTTTATCATCACCGTTAAACTTCCAGGTTTTTAATTTTCAGAGTTAGTATTTTCTGGTCTCTTTCTGAAATCGCTATAGAATGTACATACATGAAATACTGTATTTTAAATTTCTTTTTGTTTAAATGCTCCGTGGTTCTGAGAAGCTTGATTTTAGAGAAAAACAGTGACAGAAAACATTACTACTGTTATGAATGTCCTTAAATAAATGGGGGGAGGGAAACAGGCCTAAGAGGAAAATTCCATGGAAGAGGACAAAATCCTTTTATTCTAACTCAATAAATATCCTCAATTTGTCAAAGCACCACATAAGTTAATTAAACATTATCTAAAAGCCCAGTGCTCTTCACATCACCCCATAGCAAAAAAAAAGAAAAAAAAAAAGAAAAAAGGTAGGAAGCCAACCTGAAATTCAAAATACATGTTAAAGTTCTCTCTCACATCGATCTCCTCTCACTACATTTCTGCTTAGGAGCAAAAATGAGGAAACCCCAAACAGGCAGCAACAAAAATCCCTTCTCCATGCACTTCAACAACTTACCTGATAGCTTCATTGAGGGTATAGAGTTCATTGTTCTGCAAGCCTCCCCCTTTAAACACATTTATCACTGCTGTTTGAACACTGTCAAAAAAGAAATGAGATGGTACAACATCCATAAGTAACAGCCACCAGTATGATTTAAACAGAATGCAACGTGAGATAGCCACCAAAAGCTGAATGGCTAAAAAGGTGTGGGAAAGGTTAGTTGCACTTAAATGCTTACACTTTTCATCCCTCAAAATCACTGCACTCAGAGTAAGCAAGGAAAGTCATCACCGGGACACCATTCACAAACACGACATTCACAGGAGATGTATCTTTAAAAAAAACTGGTTGTGGGATCTCTGATGTGTGCTGCAGGCTATGAGCTATGAGGAGACACAAACTTTTGTCAGTGTCTACCAAACGCATCACATTGCATTATCCAGAGATCCTGACAGGACCAGCTGAGCCACCCAGCTGGCAGCATCTGGTAGGACTCTGGCTGCACTAAAGACCTTCAGCAGGCAGCATCAGTCAGGCCCATCTTCAAGCCTTGTTAATGCATGTAAGGCATAGCAACAGCCACAGATACTCTCATACTTTTCCAATATACTTTTCTTTTTTGGCACAGAGGAAGTCCTGAAGTGACAGGATGATTTAGCAGCTGCAAAAGCTTGCCACAGCCAACACGAGGAGATGCTATTTGCTTAATAGAAGTTCTCTTCTGCAAACAAGTTTGGCACTCATACACTTCAGTAACCTCAGGTTTCTATCCTAGTACAAAACAACGATGCTTTTGCTGGGCTACGTTTGTGTGACATTAGTAAGCAGAACTAGTTCAGCAAGAGAAAGGAGTCTGCAGAGCACAAAGATGGTGCAAGATGGCAGACAGAAAGGTGGGAACACCTGACTTCAGTAGCAGCAGACCATCTCACACTTTACCTACACATCATTTTTCCAGTGGTCATTGCTGCATGATATGTGCTGCAGACAGGATTTGACTGCAGTATGAAACTCTGGTAGAAGCCACAAGCTTAGTAATTACTACAGTTGAGTTCTTCTGATAAAAGATTCATAATATGCAAATAAATTCCTGCTGTGCATTAAGAAACTGACCTTTGTTGCCCTAATAGCTTTCCTAAAACATACTGAAAAAAGTGGATCTGTTAATATAGTGCAGTTTTGTCTTACTTTCAAGACTGTATCTCTGAAAAAACATTGGCTAAAAAAGAGGCTGGCCAAAAACTAAGTCTGATTGCCACCTCCACAGAGACTTTGAATGTCTGCAAACCTCAGGCATGCTAAAAACTCATTCAGGCTTATAAATAATCAAGCTTAGCCATAAATAGCGTGATACACAGTAGTATAAAGATCAGTCTCACACTGTAGATGCTGCTCACCTGTTCCACGCTGAGTTGGAGCTGAGCTGCAGAGCCTGCCGAGCTGCCTGGAAACGTGGCAGGTCACTGAGCACTGGAGAGCTCATGAAGCGAGGTCGGGGCCTTCTGAATGAACCCATCTTGTGCAACTGGAGAGCAAAGGATGGTGATATGGTGAAACCCCCAGTCATAGGCTTGAATGGAGTGGGTTTATCAGAAAGTCTTTTCTCTTGAAGGCCCTGGTATCAATTCCACTGGCATCAACAAGACTTCAAACCCGAGGACTCAGCCTGCAATCAAAGTGAACAGTTAACCTCAGACTAGCAGTTCCCCACCACATTAGGCTGTGATACAGACTCGTAATAAGATAAAGAAATTGAAGCAGTCCTGAAAAATGAAGAGGAAGGGGAGGAGTGAAAATAGCCTATCACACTAAGAGCAAACTTGGGTAAATCTTCAGGAGCTCTTCAACAGCAGCAGCCTTTTCCCATTAAAGAATGACTCAACACAGCCAGCCAGAAAAACAAGAGTGGTTTCTCTTCCCATTTCAGTTAATAGAAATGCAAGAACAGAGGTGCCCAAACCATTCCCAGAGATACTTTACAAATACCTTTAAATAGAGCTGCCATTCACCTAATATAAAATAAGATAAACATTTCACCAGAAGAAAAAAGGGGCAAAATATGATCAAAAGATGATCAGACAAACCCTTTGCTTCTCCCAGAAGCATTATGCAAGAGAATAAAACTCAATATCAGCTCATTACAGATAGATACCATAAGGAGCTTCTGCAGAAGAGCTCTGACAGCCACATATTTTGAGAGTGAGCAGGACTGTTTGGGTTGGTTACTTTTTGTTTTATAGACAACCAATTGCTGTCTGAATACAAAATTCTCGTACTTTCCCTTCTGATCATCATCGCCACATAGATGAATATGCAGCCCAAAACAAACCACAGAAACAGAGTAAGTTAGAATCAACTTGGATAAAAACCACAAAAAAACCTCTGGCAAAGCTGCTGCACTTCAAAATCTTCCCACTTCAGACAAGTACAAGCAGCAGATTCAGTTGGCAGTTTGAAGAACAGAGATGTCAGAGAAAGAGATGGGAAAAAAAAATAGTTGTATAACCAAACCACACACAGAAGATGTAAAGCAAAGCCTTCTCTTTTCCACAACATCTGCAGCATGAAGTAAAAAAAGATATGATCAGCTAGAGGTATACTTCGTATTTGCATGGTGCTTCTAATTTAGATAGTGCTCAGCTCCAGGAAATTCTTCACACTCTGCAAACCTTAGCTAATCATTTTATGATTACATGATTTTATTCATGTGAAAAAACAGGTCTCTTGCAACCTAGGCAGCCCTGCTTCACTCTGAGCTCATCACCTGCCTCCTCCTTGCCTTGTTCCAATCAGCCAAGGAGGCCTAAGCAAGCCCTCAGCCCTGTTGCAAACACGAAGGCCCCACCACCAATGGTGTTACAGGGGAAAAATACAGAGCAAACACCTTGATTACAGGACACAAAACATGTAAAACTATCATTACTATTCAACAAATAAATACACCTATTATCCCCCCACAAGCTGAATGCAGTTTGGATAGATCTTCAGACAACTCTTGACTGTCTCTAGAGATGACAAAGGCCAGACAGACTTCCATGAAGAAAACTGAGCCCTAATAGGTGTTACCAGAAAGGACAGCAAGCTGCAGGTTGAGTGGCTGCTCTGCTCCCATTAGAAAAAACACTACTATAACATTTACAAATAAAGAATAAATACAAAAAATAGAACCAAATCACACTGTCTTCTGTTTGCCTTTTGAAACAGTATTCTGGTTTTTTTTTGTTTGGTTTTTTTTTTGGTTTTTTTTTTTTTTTTTTTTTTTTTCTTCTTCCATTGCTCACATAGAATCACCAAGGTTGAAAAATAATGATCTAGGAGGTCATCCACCTATCACCACTATCTCCCACTAAACCATGTCCCTCAGTACAACATCTAAATGCTTCTTGAACACCTTCAGGAACAGCAACTCCACCACTTCCCTGGGCAGCCCATCCCAGTGTCTGACCACTCGGGGAGAACTATTTCCTAACATCCAACCCGAGTCTCCTCTGGCACAACATGAGGCCACTACCTCTAGACCAACCCCCAGTTAAGTTGGGAAAAGGCCGACTCCCACACTGCCACAACCTCCCTTCAGATAACTGTTGAGAAATAAGATCACTCTTGAGCCTCTTCTTCAGAGGAAAAGATCCCAGCTACCTCAGCCACTCCTCATAAGGCCTGTGCTCCAGACCCCTCATCAGCTTCACCACCCAATCTGCTAGTAGTTGCTCCATTGGCAATTCCAGCCACCTCAGAAACTGTCAGAGGAGAAAAACTGCAGCACCTTGGAGAGGTGAGGGCAGATTACACTCATGACACAGAGAGGTGTCTGGGAGGCAGTCAGCATAACAGATATTTCTGTAGCAAAACAAATAATTGTGCCAACATTTGCTATCATGAAGTCCCAAAGCTGACAGCTAGATGAGCTGAATGAGTGACAGATGACTTTATCCAGCATAAACTACTATTTCAACAGTTTTTGTACAGGGAAGGGAACAGATTCTTCAGAACTATATAATGTTATTTTAAGATCAGACGTAGACTCTTAACTGGGCTAGAAAGTGGTTAAGATGCCTGTGCTAACCTTCAATCCAGTACTCCAAACAGTGTAACCACACACAGTACTTTACCTCCAGCAATAAAAGTCTACTATAAAAGCTCTATTTGTATTAACTTGGGTTAAGTTGCAAGGGGAAAGTTTAAATTCAGAAATGTAAGGGGAACAAATTTTGTAACTTAATATACAGATATTTAAATTGTGCAGGAAATCCTTTTGCACAAAGGTAAAACAGACCATCACAAAGGTCTCTCCCAGACTTGGTCTTTGGGTTTACGAGCCTGATTCCACAGCAGCAGAACACAGGGCCCCACGACAAATTTCCTGAATGCTTCCTTCTTACCAAGGGAACATATTTGCTTCTGCTCATGGAAACATATACACTGTTTCCCTTAACCCTTGCTAAAGTTACTCAGACAGACAACAACAAGCACTTATCTGTGATGAGCATTTAAGATGACCTTCTTCCCCACTTTTTTCTCCAGTCCCATAGTCTGTGATCCCATTTCAGTATTAAGACAAGTTTATTTTACTTTTTCACCAATTTAAAGAAAAGATCTTCAGCTTTTGGTCAAATCCAGAGCCTTAATTTTGCTTAGGATTCAGAGAAAGCACTCTCTCCTAGTTTACCTGAAATGGTAGCCATTAGACAGCAGTCATAGTAAGCTTGCTCTCAGCACAAGCTAGTCACCAGAAGAACATCAAGTATAGCTAATTAGCATGTTATCAGAACCGAAACGCCAAGGTCTGTGAGAATAACCATCCCCACCCATAGCCTACTTAAACTATTTTCAGAGATTTATAAAGCCAGAGGTAAGAGAGCACGTGCTGGAAAACAGACTTCTGGCACAGTGCATTTGCATTTTGCAGATCCCATGCATCAGGACATAAAACAAAGCCCCCAAACCAGAACCCAGCCTTACATAATTGTTCTGCATTAGCTACAGAAGTATTCCATCTCCACAACTCCTTCAGATCAGATTTTCCTTTCTCAGTAAGCAGTTTCCACTGAAAGTTTTACCAAGACAACCCCCTGGTAAACACTGCTTTGTTTCTGCAGGAGAGCTCCTTTAGCAGTTTGCTGGTAATGTCCATGTTACACATTCAGTAGTCTGCATTTTTTTTTTTTTTTTTTTTTTCCTTTTTTCTGAGAGAAACTATCCTTGTACCAAGGGAGGTATTACTACAGGTTAATCAGAAACCCTCACGGTTTTGGGGCTATTTCAGCTAGTGAGAACGAACAGCATAACGCAAAGCAGTGAACAGTTTTCCTCTCTAGTTTGCACTGAAAACTCTTACAGATTTACACAGATATTCTTCCCTCAGAGGCCTTCAGTCCAAACTCCTTCACATCTCCTCTACCCAAGATTAAATTGCTTCATAAGACTACGAAATAAAGCCTACATCTAAAGATTACAATCCTATTATTTAACAATCACGGAGAGAAGAAAGGCAGGAGGATGACAGTGGTTGCAGCCACCAAGCCATATCCTCTCTTACCATTGATCATAAAAAGGGATGAAAAGCTGGATGCTAAAACTCAGCTCCAGCACAGGAGATGGTGCCACAACAACGTAATCTCCCACTGCCACGTGCTCCAACCACTGGGGCAACACTTGAGGAGGCAACAGAATTTCAAGTTGTTTGCCCGATTATAGAGGATTCCCCACTCTTCTCTCATCTAATGACCCTGCATTTCTCTTTTTGGCAAACTTGTTTAAAGTCAAGGAGAGATGCTTTTATTGTTCTTACTCCTCTTTTCTTGATATTTTTTCCCCCTCCCATTTACCTGTGATTATCACATCAAAGTCTAGCTATTAAAGTCTTCTAGATCTCAAACAAGACAGACATTACCTGTGTCTTAAAACTCAGGTCTTTAAATGAGCAAATAACTGAAAGCTAGATGATAGGGCTCAAAACTTGGGGGAGAGGGATGCTGAGCTGGACAGTGAGTCAATCTGACAACAATGTAGTTTTATCCACTTCTAATTAATCACATCTGAGTGAGCACTTTATAGATCAACTTGAATCTTTCAACAGAAGAATTAAACAAGGACACATCTTTTTCCAGCAAACACTTGTAGATACAGACATGAAAACATTACTGTCAAACTAGGAATTTTTATCCATTTGTTTTCTATTAGCCATGAAAATAACAGAGAAGCTCTTATAAGGTGATTTAATGAAAAGACTTTTTCCTTCTAACAGACCAAAGTACCTGTGACTGTCTGGAAAAAAAAAATATAAAGATCTGGCAATACACCTAGCTCTGTCTCTGGGAAAGAGAATAACCTATAGAAAATGATGGCAGCATTCCTTCTAAACTAGGGATCTTCTCAGTAACCCTGAACCAACCAAACACTACAGCACCAAAAACTACAGCTGCTTTTGCTTTTTAGAGGGTAACATGCAGTGGTGCTACTTTACATTCACAACAAAAAACCACAAGTCAAAAAGCAACTTCAAACCAGATGGTAATGCAGGGAAGGGGGGAACCACATGAGGCTCCATTCATTCAAGTAAGTATTTCAGGAGATCCGGGGAATACTACAACAAAGAATGAGGGATTATCCAGATATAAAGAGATATCTTGCCATACGAACATTTTTAGTAGTAGAAAATTAGTGTCTTCATGAAGAAAGATATATGTTTGCCCATTTTCTACTCCTTTGTATGCTCTGTGCAACTGTGACATTGATGACCTACGAGTTTGGATACTGCATCACGTAACAGAATTTTTTGTAATGATTTTGGGTGCAAAACAAGCATAAGCTTAACAAAAAGTGCATTAATTATTCCATAGCTAAAAATATTTCCTTTCCGGATAGCATGATCAGAAGCCATATCTTACATACAGTGGAGTTGCTGAAATCACAAGTTTCCACAATAGTTTGAGGGCAGGCTGGGGCCCAATCTCAAGGCATAGTCCCTCCTATACCCCTCATCCTTCCATTCCTTCTCAACTTCAGAAACTAAAATTATCATGAGTCAAATTTCCAACACATGGCCCATCAAGAGCAATAAGAGCCTAAACATTGGCCTTCACATTCTGGATCAATCAACCAGCAAGACAAAGTACAGATACTTTGTCACAGGAGCAGCCCCTCACACAAGGAGCAAAACACCTTCTGATGTGCTTATGCTACTAGCAGGGGCACAGTCCTTTCTAAGAAACTGCCCCAAGTCAGAAAGATAAATGGAAT
Source organism: Centrocercus urophasianus (assembly GCF_019232065.1). Lineage (NCBI taxonomy): Eukaryota > Metazoa > Chordata > Aves > Galliformes > Phasianidae > Centrocercus > Centrocercus urophasianus. Next base: position 12,669,574 of record NW_024884586.1, on the reverse strand, counting down.
GGTGTAAGGTCAGTATTTTGGTCTGGCAATCTCATCATTAAGATTGATTCAAGTTACAGCCTTCAGGAAACAGCTTTTTTTTTTTTTTTTGCCCTACCTGTATATTAATGCCACTTGCCTCTGAAATCCCAGTGACTAAAATCAACTCAGAACATTGTTATTAAAAAAAAAAAAAAAAAACAAAACCACAAAAAAAACCCCACAAACTCTGTTTAAGCTACAATCCAGGATTGCAGACCATACCCAGTTCAGGAATAGGATCCAAGCAGGAGGAAGGAACATGCTCCACCAGCACCTTACCAGGCTGTCCCGCACAGAGGAAAACAAGTTGATTCCTCAGGCTCTCAGCGCACTCTCCATGCCAGCTGGCAAACACAGGACTTCAGCCAGCTAAAGCACACTACCTGCAGCCCCACCACACGCCCTCCTGCCAGTCCCTGGCTGGCTCCAGTGCATGCAATGCCAAATATTAAAGGGATGCCTGCCTGCCCCATACCTCCAGCCCACCCACCCCACAGTATGGGAAAACCCCAAGGCAGACCACGCACGTTCAACCCCAGGTGGATGGGCTGCTCAGCCCTGCAAAACGCTCTTTTCAAAAAAGATCTCTAGGAGGATTATTAATAAGGAGAGTGAAAATCATTATCTCCATTTTCTGGCTGAGGAAATGAAGCTGAAAGCCAGCAAAATGAGTCATCCAGGTCTTCCACCTCCCAAGCCAGGAACCTACTCACCAAAATAAAGTGAAATAAAAATGCCTCTAAGCTCCTTTAAAGCTTTTCAAAGAATTCCATCCCGTTGTAAAGAATGAGGAGCCATCTGAGCTACCTCTTCTTTTTAAAAGGTAGCTCAAAACCAAAAGATGTCAACTTCTTTTTATTATCATTATTTTGCCAGGCCATCCACTATGAAGGCACAAACTTTGTGGCCTCTATGAATCCAGAAGTGTTCAGCCACCACCTATCCCTAATTAAACTTGATGTTAACTATGGAAATGAAGCATGTTAGAAAAAAAAAAGAAAAAAAAAAAGCCACTACAGAATATGGGAATAGAGCCCTTCCCAATACTGTGTCAATCCTCTGGTATGTACTCATGTCTGATAATTATAGCTCTAGTCTTCAGCTACCCAAAACAAGATCTCACTTTCCCTATGTTATATCCATACACTGAACTCCTTCTGCATATTCTCTTCCCCTCACTGGACCTACACCTTTCCTTTACTCATTATATATCCTTCTGTTCATGAATTTGTTTGGGATCTCTCTAACCAGGCATTAGTAGCAGAGCCACATAGGAATTGAAAAGAAATTCAGAGGTTTCCACTTAGTTGTGCTTTGAGTTCTTGAGGTTAAAGTAAACCTGAAACTCAAAGTGAAACTGTAGTCAAACTGGGAGGGGAAAAAAAGCACCTTTGCTTATATCCCATCCTGGCATGGGATGTTTCTCTGTAATTCAAAGACCACCACCTTCTGCAGTTCATGGCATGTTAGAAGACCTGTACAAACACAAATACAATTCCCTATAGAACAAAGTATGAAAACAGCACTGACACAGAGCAAGCCAAAGAGATCAAGATTATATACAAGTGCACAAAAAACACCTAAAGCTCTTACAATAAAAAAAAGAGAAATAACTGATTTAACAGCAAAATAACACTCCAAGGAGCTCAGAGCCTAAAGCTGCCCGTCAGTTTTGGCCTACTTCATTTTGATGTCTTCAAGCCTTAAACTCTGTTGACTACAAAAATGCCTTTTAATGAGCACAGTTTCACCAGAACAATCCCCAGCACAAGAATATTTTACACCAGAAAAAAAAAAAAAAAAAAAAGACAACATAAATAATTATTTCCTTCCACTGTTTGGAATTGCATCTAGCAGATGCACCCGTCAGGGCACCCCTCCTGGAGCAAAGCAAGCCAAGAATATAGCACTTGAATGACAACAGTATGAGTAAGCTATTGGACTTTTTGCTGTACAAAAGGCTTTAAGGTTGAAATGACAAATGTGTTTTCAAACACACGAACTAAACTCTTAGCGCTTCAACCTGTTTCCAATAGCTCCCCAGTAGCATCTGCTACAAAATTCAGGAAACACTTGTGTTAACTCTTTCAAAAGAAGTTACAAATTACATCAAGCAGTCTGCAGGGATCATAGGACTTGTGCTTAGCATGTGGAAAAGCTGCGTGGGAAAAATAAAAAAAAAAAAAAAACAAACCATAGCTGCTCAACAAATAAACTGTTCATATGCAGTAGTTACATGAGCAGCAGAACTAAAGTGCTCCCTCTGGGTTTCACATGTGCAGGAGGGGATAACTCCCTCCAGAGCCCTTCTTCCAGCACAAGCTATAAAAAAAAGCTTAGAGAAAATTTATCCTGTCTTTTTCTTCCTTGGTCAAGTGCAGTGAAATTAACTAATTCTTACAGTTACTAGAGGAGGACAGATAAAGGAGAACCACAGTAACGCTTTCTTAAACGCACAGGATGAAGGTCATCCATTAAAACAAAAAACAAAAAACAAAAAAAAAAAAGGACGGGGAAGTAGAACAAAGATTCAGAAACAACAATTTGTATCAATCTGACCATAATGACATTTCTACTTTTCTAGTAATGTTAATCAGAATACTGACAAGATAAACTTCAAGACCAAATAAATGTCACAACTGCAATGCTTTTAGAAACTACTTACGCTGCAAGCAGAATGGCAATCTATCATCTTTGTTTTCTTGCACTTCATATATATTCCTTTTTCTCCCTCCTTTCACATTTCCCATTGTTATTATTAAAAACAGAAATACACTCCCTGTTTTTAACACTAGGGCTACAGAACACAGCAGTTGAGCAGCCTGATTTACACTGTAGCCTAGCCTCAGTCACCTCTGGTATCACAGGGTGTTTGCTGAAGTCTTCAGCACAATCTTCCACCCTCTGAGTTACACTTAGCTCTATCTAATGGAAGAACAGGTTGTTATGCCCTACTGAATAAGCTCTGGAGTCCAGCATATACTCAATCAATGTATATTCATGCTTGAATTCACACCAGCAGAAACAGTGAGGACAAAAGGCCATACATTATGTGCAAGGGAAACAAAACAAAACAAAAAAAACAAAACAAACAAAAAAAAAATCAACAGAGGCCTGGAAAAGTAACATAAGAAAACAGAATACATTGAGTATAAAAGATACACTTTTAGTGCTTACTTTTTTGCTACTTTCAAGCTTTCAACGATCTCTTCAAGGCTCAGGCCTCTATTTCTTCTATAAGAATGGAAGCTACCTATATTAATTTCTCAGGTTAAGTGAGAACTATCACACCTATTCTGTGTCTATCATTACTAGAAGTGCAAGGAAGTTAAACTCTTCCAAAAGGAATTGAGGAGTCAGTAGATGTTACCTGCATTCCAGATGAGCTTTGAATGAGAATCTTGGAAGTCTTATCAGACGCTGAGCAGATATCAGACAGTCCATAAACACACTGCAAGAAAATAATTACAGATAACCTCATTTAAGTATCTAAATCAGAAATTTAAAGACCAAAGATGAATGTGATGTGCAACTGAATTGTCACCTGAAGTCTGCTGTAAAATTACCAAAAGGAAACAATGCTGCTAAAATGACATAGAAAATGATAGTCCCACGTGGAACTGTCTGATTGAACATCCCTGTCCACCTCCAGCACTGCAAACCAGTGGTGTAGGTCTCAGTGCAACTTGACAGCCACGTCAGTCAGCAATTCAGGATAACCACAGAAACAACTACAGAATAACAGAGCTCTGGAAAATTTTCTTCCAAGTTTAACCAAAAAGCAGTTGATTTTGAACTCAAATTGAAGTGTTTTTCTTCCTCCAGAATGTTATAGAAGTCCACAGCACTAGAAGCCTAGCAACAATGCCATACATTAACAATGAAGTGTGCATAATGCGTCTTAGGTTACAGCAAAGTTTTCATTTTCATGGGACACTGTCTGCTTTTTCTTGTGTTCTGGAACACGAAAGATTGATATTTACTTTTTTTCCCCCCCCAGTACTTCACTGGTACTTTTAAGTGGATGAATCTCCTACATGTTAGAGCTAAAAGAAACACTACAGACTGCAGGAATGTCTGAGTATCCTGCACCCTATGTGACAAGTCAATAAATCATAATAGCCTCCCCGGCTATAAAATATATAAATAGCATTATAGGAGAAACTAAATCTAAACAGCAAAAAGAGAATGCAAGCGCTTTTACATCACAGTTCTCTACTTGCCAAGAAACAGCATTAGGTTTGGGTCGTTACCACAGATCTTGCTCTCAAACCTCACATCCTTCACAAGGCTGTGAAATAGCTGGCATAACTTACAGCACATATTTTCAGCTATAGGTCATTTTTGTTGCTGAGTGCTAGCTTAGTTCTTCCTAGGGGTCAAAGGGCAGGACTTTGCCCCCAGCTAGGTGCTTCCTAATGTAAAGATAGGCAGTTCAGCAGGCCTTGTCTCTGCTAGTCCATCTACATCATTAGGACAGCATCTTCTGCTTTAGAAGAAAAACACAGCCTGCACATCAGCTTCTATACCTAAGGCATGCTGCCTCACTGTGAAATAAGAGCCATGGACATATGCTTAGAATACACATATATATACAGCGTCATACAAAAGATGCAAATAGCTCTCAGACACAGATCCAGGTAGCTCTGCATAAATGAAACCTTCCACAATGCAAAATTGCAGCATTCTCTATAAATATGCTCAGCATTTGTTGCTAACAAAAAGTCTCTCCGCTCGAGACAGCCTGCTTGCATGAACAAATCATCATATGACCGGGAAAGACAGAGAAAAATAACCGTGTTTTGAACTGCACTTCTCAGCATAGGCAGCCAAGAGAAGCATCGGTCACCGCTGGCATGACCCATGGCTGTGGCTGACGTCCCGAAGAGGTGACAGAGGACGGGTCTGACAGCTAAAGGAACAAAACAGTGGTGTTTGTCCACGCGGCTGTGAGCGGGCAGCGAGGCTCCCGGCGCCTTGCATGGGAGCGCGGGTGGTACCACCGCAGGGCGAGGTGAGAAAGGGACGGGGCTGCACCGCGCTGCTTTAAGCAGGCAGCCCGCCGCTTGTGGCTTTTTTCTCTCCTCGCAGCAGCTACGCGTTAATTCGGTCTGTTTAGCGGAGGGAAAAGCCTCCTTCCCTTCACCCTCGGTTTCAGAATTATTGTGTCCCCCAGTGGGAGGGTTAAGCGGATACATTTGGTTTGGAAATGACTCACTCGGCGGCACTATGGAACCGGAGGGTCTATTTTTAATATTTTCAAATGGAAAACTTGCTAGGGATTTATGCCGGAGCTTTGCTTCGGAGGAGCGAGGGCTGAGCCCCGTGCCTTCCGCGGGCCGCCCCGGGCACATCCTCCGGCACCAGCCCCACTTCCCGCGGCCGAGCCCCCCACCCGGCAGCCCGGCCCGGCTTTCCCCTCGCACTCACCGCTGCCGCTCTGCGGGGAGGTCGGCAGAGAACGCCGCTGCTCCGCTCCTCGCACAGCTCCGCTCCCGCCGTCGCCCCGCCGCGGGCTGAAGGACGCGCTGCCTCTGGCCGCGATCTGGCGAAATTTGCCACCACCCGGCCAGGATTCCACACTTCCTGGCTCTCGGCCAGACCTTTTTTTTTTTAAAAAAAAAAAAAAAAAACACAATCTGCCTTTCGTTGGCTCCTCCCAGCGCAGACAAAGGCGGCCGGGCCGGGCCGAGCCGCCCTGGGGGCTGCGGGCGCCGCTCCCCCCGGGCACAGACTCCGCCTCGGTTCGGTGGGTCAGGAGGAGTAAATCCCTCCGGCCGTTTGAGAAAGCAAACGACGGGACGCTGGAAGGGCCCGGAGACCCTTGACCCCGACGGGCCGGGGATGCTGAAGCTGCTACCGGCCCCAGCCCAGCTGCCACCAGCCCGAGCCGGTGTGCGGAACCCTCCTTAGCGCCGCGTTACACGGTCTGCTCCTCACGGCCCATAAACTCGTGGCGGGGGTGCGCTGGATGTGCCGCTTAAAGCTAGGGCGGGTTTTACGATAACCTTACGGTTCAAGGACGCTTCGGCAGCCTCAGCCCCGTGCGGTGTTCAGCTGTCACTTTCTGCTGCAAGTATCGGACAGGAAGCTGCTGAAGCCTTCAAGAGATTAAAAAGCCACAATGAGTTGCAGTCACATCGCACGTATGAGTACTATCACGCAGTCATGCCAACGTGAGGAGAGCTACTTGAAGTTCCACTGAAGGTGCTGAGACCTTGAAACACGGGAAGATGACATTTACATTGCTAAAACAGAGCCATTTTCTCTACACACTTAAGAGAGTTCTAGGAATTCATTGCATACAGGACTGCTGGTGCCTGGTAACCCAACGCACTAGTTATTAAAAGAAATCAGCATTTTACAACTGAGTTTGGTCCTAATGTCAGAAAAGCAACTGCTGTGCTCATACATCAACTCATGCTGGGATGGATCCTCTGACACTGAGCTGTGCTGGAGGTGGCCCTAGAGAGCTCAGAGGACATCACTCACCAAACGTGGTTCTGTTTCTCCTTTTTCGAATCTAGATGTTTAAAACAAAGCCTCACTGAGGCACTGTAACCCTTACCTGCTGCCTATTCTTACTGTTAGGGGAACACAAATAGGATTTACTCTTAAGAACACAAAATCAGTACCTCAGTACCTAGAACTTGCAGACTATGAACACACAAAAACACGCTTCCTGTCCCAGAAGGGTGAAGTATATGATGACAGTTGATAAATTAAGATTTTATGTGCTGAAATAGTTACCTGGTAATCTAACAATTGAAAGCATACATTGCCACTAGTTCTGCATCTGCTTTTCAAGCCAATATTTGCTAATCCCTCAATGACAACACTGCAGAAGCAGAGTTTGAGTGGTGGTCTTCAACCCGTGGGTCACAATCTAGCCAAGAAACTAAAGGTGCTATGCAACTGGAGAAGCAAGGCTCAAGCAGTTTATTACACTTGAAGTGTTATTCATGGGCCAGTAAAAAATTCAAAAAAGGTTACATGTTAGCAAATGGTGACTTGATGTACCTGGTCAGTGCTGTGCTCTGAGAGGAACACTGCAAGAAAAAACAGGAAAGTTTTGGGAGGTGTAAGAATTCAGGTCAAACCAGTACAGACCATATAGCAGATCTCAGCTTCTAACATAACATGAACCTGCAAGTTCTGTGCTTAGCATAAAAAAGAAAGTCAACAAAAAACAACACAGGAGCAAGTATATTTCCCCAAATTTAAACTCATATGGTTATGAATCAAAACTGGAGAATGAGTCAGGTGTGAGACAGACACCCAAACATGCAGAGGTCTGTAACCTAAGGTTTAGGAGGGGAGAGCTGCTCACCAGACCAGTTGGTCTCAAGTTCAAGACACCATTCCCACAACACAAACTTACTATGACCATCCTGGTTTGTGGCTGGACTTCTTAAGGGAGAAAACAAAAGAAGGAGCTGAAGAGATTTGCTGCCACTGTGCTGGGAAGAAGGTGGGTTCCTCTGTAACTGCATCTTTAGGAAGGAGCTCTGCAGAAAGAAGAGAGTCCTTACCACTCACAGTGAAGGCCCCAGTTATGTCATGCAAGAGTGTAGGTACTAGGAAGACTGAATACATAGCAAGGGCAGACAAGCAAGACAAGTACAAACATTAGCCCACAAGAGGAAGATGAAAGTCTTCCAGGGGAATTTCATCTTACCTAACACTTTGGCTATATGAGAACATACAAAACCTCTTGTAATCAACATACTTTGTCTAGGCTTCTTTAGTGGAGAGGGAGGCATGCTCAGAGCAAATTCATCTCACCTGGGTCAGACAGCTGTGTTACATTAGGAGAAATTGCCCTCTGGAGAAGTCTGTACACCTAAGCTGATTCCAAAAGATGGCGCCTCAAACAACACACCTAACTTCTACAGTTAGGTAAATTCTGCCCCAAAGCTTACCTGAGTGGGACAGAGTTGCAGTTAAGAAAAGACCTAACAAGAAGGGTTATCTGTAAGATTGATGGATGAGGAAAGCGACCTTCAGCAGCTCTATTTTTTACTTTTAGCTTTAGTGAGATCACCAGGAAGAGAAGAACGTGGGATGCACAGAACTTTCTTTAGAAACCATAGACAAGTGATAATTCACAAGTGTCTGCTCTTAGCATTGGAGCCAACAAGTGCTACAGACTGCTGTTCTGTTTGTGTGCAAGGAATTGTCTCTTTGGCCTTGCACAATTCTGCAGCATTGTCTTAAAGAACTGAAGAGCAAGCAGATGGACAACATCAAAGATGCTGCTACAAATGCTAATATTGAACGGATATGTGACAAATAGCTACAGCCTTTATTTTGTTTTTGACACTCTGCTTTGACACCACACATCCTCTCTGCAGCACTTTACTGCAAGACAGCCTTGAGCACACACACGTCCTGCTCTCACTAAGAGCCAAACCACAAAAGTTGTGACTAACAAATGTGACCTTTAATTGGCTTGCTTTATAATGCACTCAATGATGGGAAGAATCCCTGGCATATAGCCTTTGCTTTGTCTGTGTGATCTGACAGGTCTTCAACATCATATGCTTCTTAGAAATGAGTTTTGGGGGAAAAAAATAAAAGAAAAACAACAAAACACACACAGCACGGACTAGCAGGGCACTGAGGAGAACCATAATCCCTGAAGAGCATTCCTAATTCTAGCACTAGTTTCCAAGGGGCTGAGAGCTACAGCTGAACCACATTCAGTAGTTGTAATCTTTCAATCTATTCTTATTCTCTCCAAAGATCTTTCCCTTTCCATCTGCTAGGAGATCAGATATTTTCTATTTATCAAATAAGCAAAAGAAAGAGAGTAAAAACAAACAAACACTTCAGTTTAAGTGAATGGTTTTAATAGAAAAGGGTTAGGGGAGAAGTTACACTTGAGGTTAACTTAAAGAGCGTGGGGCAGATGACTGGGAATAAGCTGTGAATTGTAACCTCCTATTTTAGCTCAGACACTGCAAAAATTGTTCAGCATTTTCATTCACCTCTCTCTTGACAGCCTAAAGAGAAAGCTGTGTATTTGAGATGCTACAAAGCTTAAACATCTCCCACAAAAGTTTTTTTTTCTTTAAATGAAGAATCCTATCATGATTTCTAGCTCAGGAAGGGAAAAGTGGGGAAAACGTCTTTAAGTTGCGGGGTTGAGAGAGCTTCATTAGTTTTACAAATCAAAGCTTTGGCACAAATGAGTTTCAGGAAACTGCAATTCCACTGGGGGATTGTGTGTGTGTGGGGGGGGGGGGACGGACGACGACAAGGACAGGGAGAGCATATTTTACATTTAGAGAGAAATAATTCAAATCAAGAGCTACTCATTGAGAAGGCTTCTCAGAAGCTATAACACTGAAGGCACCTAAAACAACAGGACAGCAGACAGTAAGTTAGATGTGTCTAGATGGGCAGATTAGCAAATACAATCAGAGAACATACTTCATGAACAAGAACTACAACAAAGACCTCTGTCAGTGGTATTGTAGTGTAGCCTCACATAAGTATAGGAGACAAAAAATACAGTTGCCTTTAACCAGCTTTAAATCACCCAATACCAAGAAGCATAGTGGTCACAATTTGGTAATAAAGAAGGAACGGCTTACCTCTTCCCAAGGTTAGCACTCACTGGAAACTCCTAAAGGAGGCAGTCTCCAAGTCAAAATGTCTCCCTCTCAGCTGCCAGCCCTTAAATGAGGTAGGGAGGGTTGGACCCTGAGTTGCACAGGTGGACCCTTCTAGTCATACCAGTGAATTGTTTGCACCTGTGCTTTCAGGGCTGGCTACACCCCTTCAACAGCTGCTCAATCACTGGTTCAGGTCATGACCTAACGGTTCCCAAATACCCCAACAGAATATTGCATTCTGTCCTGAAAATCTCATCAGAAAGATGTCAGCAAACATAAAGGAATTCATCTTAACAAAGTAGAAGTTGTAAGTACTGATTAAGAGACGCTGGGTGAACTGAAAGAGCTGAACACAGCTGGTTGTGCTGCGCATGAGATACAAAATGCAAAGCTGCAAAACTTAGAAATAGGATAAGGCACCATGAGAATAGAAAAATGAGGTTTGCTAAAGTGAGAGCACTATTCTTTTGAAGCAGGAAGAAAACAGGATGAAATGACAAATATTAGGATGAGCACTGTTGGCTATAAGATCCATCACCTGGTGAAGAAGTTGCTCAGAGGCACTTCTTGTGGTATTTTAAATAAACCCAATGCTATTGTTTATGCCTTGGCTTACCAAGCACAGTGGGCTAGTTGATCTTTTACAGTGGAATTTTCCATCTCCAATTTCTGTGTTTCTAATGCTTGTGCTTCTCCCGCATAGAGTGCTGTTTGTCACGTCAGTGGCAAACCACTGAGGGAGAAGACAAACAAACTAGCCCTCCGGGGGAGAAGATCTAAATGAAGAAAAGAACTAAAGCATGTTTGTGTGTGATGTTTCACAGTCACAAATCATAGTCAGGCAAAAGAAACAGCAACCAGCCTTCGTTAATCAAGCAAAAGCAGTGGCAATGAGCCTTTCATATATTGTCTGCTAGAAACCATAATATAAATTTCCAAAGTGGGCAAGAAAGCACAATAAACCCTTTCTTCCGTTATCCTGCTTTAATTTTTCACATCTCCTGACTTTGTCTCTCTAGCATCTCTATCTGCTTCTTCTTCCTCTTGGCTTTTATCCCCAAGGTTAATAAACAGAATGTTCAAATTAATTACTTAGAATCCTCAACATCCATCCTACAGCCTCTCCAACCTAGCTGTTGTACCCCAGACCTCAGGGAAGTATGCCAAATTTTCTAAAACCTTTCAGTCAATCCTCAGTTCGGTTTTCATCATCTCCAACATGCCATCCACGGCTGTTCTCAACGAGACTGTTCTCTTGCAAAACCCTTTTGTGCTTTTTGTACTCCTACCTCCTTTTTGCCTTGTCACTGTATCTTCTTATGGAGAGCTTACATGGGTGTTTGAATATCACCTCTTGAAGGAGGACTTTTTTGTGTTGGTCACTTCTCCTTCATCTTGTCTCCAGACAATTGAAAATACACAAGAAATTAATTACAATGTGTGTTTATACTCTCCACTCCAGTCCTAGCTCTTCTTTCCTCCATTTTATAGTATAATATATGTAAGATATGGCCCTCCTGCTTCTTTAACTCATGCCTTTCTTCCTCTAGGTCCTTATATTCAGGAAATGCTTAAACTTTCCAGACTCTCTGAGTAGTTTCTGTCAAATAGTCTCCCTACTTATCCACAGAGCAATGCATCTCAGCCTGAGATGCATATCAAAATGCCTGCAATACCTCTTCCTCCAGCTTTCAAAAATGATAAGGGTCTTCACTCACAACCACGTAGAACATGGCTATAAATATCACTGCCTGAGCTTCTCACTTAATTTACAATCTGTTGGCTGTGCCTGCACAGATGTCACTGCAGTGGTAATTTTGGTGAGGTGACCAATGGCTCAGTTACCAGCTGTGAAGAAGTCTGATTTTTCATGTATCAGCTATCTGCTGGCAACAACTTTAGGTTACATTCCCTACCAGAGCTGCACACCTAAAAGGGTATGCAAATGGTATAAGGCATGTGGCACAAGGCATTTTTCTTACAGCAAAACAAGTGAATCAGTAGGTGTTAGATGACTCTTCTTGGTAAATGGATGCCAAATTGCACAGTTCTAGTTACAAGAGGCTTCTAAGATGCCTTTGTCTATTCAACCCATCTTGCCGTGATTCATCCATTGGTTTTTAGTTTGTCTTTTTTTTTACTTCCCACATCTTACTTGCTGACCACGTTACAGTCTGTGGGTCCAAAACGGCTGAGACAGAAGCATTCTGATGTGGTGAAATCTCTCCCAATACTGTGGGGAGATTTCACAGTAAGAAATACAAGTTTTCTTCTTTAAAATCTCTAAACCTACTCAACATGCTTTTATGTGCTCCACAGAGCCAGCTGAATTTGATGAATCTATGTAGACACAGCAGCACACATTCACCTCCTGAGCTGACAGAAAATGGTTTGGTCAGAGGATAAGGAGAAATCATGAGTTGCACTAGAAGTGATCACAACATCTCAGTGTGGACCAGAAGTGATGAGTGAGGCTATATTATAAGCTTGAAGTAGAGAGGCTGAGAAGCTTTGGGGCACAGAGAGGTATTTGAAAGATACACTTAATTTACACTTAGTAAGACACAATTGTTCAGAACATGTGTGGACTATGAAAGCTATATGGATGGTAAAGTAAAGGACAGCTGCAAGGCTTATTTCTCCAGGTTATCAGATGCATTTTATCCCAAATTATTTATTGTGATGAGATAGATCTTTGAGACACGAAGGTACCATAAACTACGTTAGTGTAGCTGAGATAGTATTTGTAAGGGAAAGAAGATATAAAATGATAAAAATGCTGCTTTGCTTAAATGAAAGTGCAGTCTGCACATGATAACATTTCACAAGCAAGAAGGGCCTGTGCACTTGTAGAAGTCAGCTCATGATTGCCAGTATAAATATATTTAACTAGAGAACCCTGCATGTGTGCATTCACATTGCTTATGAGCAGTACTGCGAGGTGGCCAAATGGCTGTGTGTACAGACACGCTGTCCTATGGAGAGCTTACATGGGTGTTTGAATATCAGCTGTGGAATCTGTCTAGGACTGTACATTTTGTGGATCAGACACATATCCTAACTGTGCCAAGATGAAGCTGGGCAACGTGGTTTGTCACATCTCCAATTCTCAGAATTTTTCTTGGTCTCTCAGGTTTTTGATTTATTTTCAAGAACTCTCCTCAGAGACTGTTCTTTATGCGAAACTTACTCTTGTGCCAGGTAAGACTGGAATTTCAGTCACTCATAAAGTAAACCCAAGTCTTTTTTGTGTGCTTATGCTGCTAACTCACTAGAGCACATACAAGGCCAACACTTGGGTTTTACTACCAAAAAACATTAAACAACATAGCCTCCCTGCCTTCCCCATCATTTTCACACCTTGCTGAAAGGTGAAATCAAAATGACGAAAACACCTCAATTACTCAGTGATTCTTGATTATCACTTGTCAATACCAAGAGTGTCACCCCCTGAGCATGCCCTTTCTCACACCCTCTCTCTGCAACAGAAGGGACAACTGCCAAGGTCATGGCTAACAAAAGGCACAGTCCCAAACTGTGGAATAAATACCTTTAATGAGACATGAATAAAGCAGTGTCTAAGCTATACTACATTACATCACAGGTCAGAAGGTCTGTCAGGTGGGACATATATGCAGAGGGCAAGAAACCGTGATGCTCACCTGCAGTTGGGGAACATGTCTTACGAAGGGACTGCATCTAGTATGTGGGGTTCACAGCATGGAAGAGATGATGTTAAAGTCCATGCAGGGGATTTTTGAAACAAAAGGCAAAAGCAAGTGTATTTGCATGTTTGTTATCAGACAGATCCATGTTCATTGTGAATGACCAACCTGCTCACAAGCTAGTTTTACACAAGACAGACTCTTGGTTAGTCTAATTTTGCAGTTGTTACAAGAAACTGAAAATTGGCAGCCTATCCAAGTGCATAAATCTCAACTCAGGCAGGCTAGCAGGGACCCCAATTAGCTTGTGTTTAGTTAGTAGGCAGTGTAGCATATTAATAGCCAGAATGGGTCTCCACCACTATTTTTACCTGTGTTAGCTAAATTAAAGCTAGCAAGGAATGTTCTTTGCTCTTCAATCGCTCCTTTTTCACAATTGCAAACATATCTGAATTCATTTCCACATCTACATTGTCCAAAGTCTGTGAAGGACAGATATCTTGCTGAAGAAAATTCCACAGCACAACGATGGCACCCAGTCCTGGGAAGAGGTATAGGGAAATAACTGGGTTAACATGAGTTAAACCATGCCCTTGCTAAATATGTACTCATGGCTTGAACTGCAAAGTCAGTGAAGCTGATTCTAATGAACTATAATCCAATAGCATATTGTCCCCTTTTTTTTTTGACAGACACAGAATATAAAAGGAGAAAAAAAAAAAAAGTCTTCCTCTGCAATAAATACAGAAGGTTAAGCAGTGAACTCTTCTGTCACCCCCATTACCCTCGAAGGAAACATTTTGTTGACAGAAAGGTATTTTTTTGAAAGTTCCAGTATACTTCAGTGCTCAGGGGAATGAAAGTCGTTGTACACAGGATACAGACAGCATGCATGTACATACTTGCATTAGCCTGTCAACAGGGAAGAGAGGGAAGAAGGAACCACGATTAGCAGCTGACCCTAGGAAGATGTGGACAGTCATAGCTGCAATGTATTTTTACCACCATAGTGAGCTTCTAGTGTTTACTGTACACATATGGGATGGTATGCAAGGTGGTGAGCTGTCTGAATAAATAAACAGAAGAAGCCAGGGTCCAAGTTGGACTGAACAATAGACTGAGGGAGAATGTGAGTCTCCTCTTTAACTGGACTTCCCTCCAGGAAACCTAACTCGTAATAAAATCCTCCTGTATCCTGTGCCCTAGTCTGGGGTTGTTGACTCAGTTCCAGCTAATCATGTAGATCATATTTGCAGAAGGAGATGAATACACGCTGCAGGACACAACCAAGAAAGTATTCTGGAAGAAATCTCCCTGCACTAGATGACAGAAGAGTTGGCCTTAGCATTTGGGAAAGATTCATCTTTTCCTCAAGCCCCCACAGATCTGACAGCTTGTATAGTCAAGTTATGTAAGAGACCTAAAAAATTCAAAACTTCTCTCCTGCCCCTTTATCTTGAGAAATGGAAGAGCTGTCCCTGAGTACAGGGGAAGGAGAAGTTTAGAATCTGAGGCTCCAGCTCCCAGTCACATAGGTTTGAGCTGCATAGTATTTGAGACATATCTTTTTGGATTAGAAGTCTGTTTTGTTCCGAAAAAGGAAGCTTCTCTTGGACATCTGAAAATGTAAGACATTAATTTTCAAGCTATAGATTTAAGTAAGATGACCAGGAGAACAGAGAGACGTGGCACAGGAAGTTTGTAACTCAGAATCAATACTTCAGCACAAATCTGGGCCGGAAGAAAAGTGGTTCTCAAACTTTTGTTTCTAAAAGACCAACCAGTTTTCCAAAAAAAAAGAAGAATGAAGGGAGTAAGAAGTTTGTGGAGCATATTCTGCACTACTGGTGTTTACAAATTACGTACTTGACATCTAGCTAATAAAAGTGTATTATTTTAGGAAAAAAATACTACATGTTATACTGACAGTCTTTTTCACTGCAATACTTATAATGTTAACTGACTTTAAATAGTCAGAACTCATCAAATATTCCAATGAATACTCATATATCTTATGATGGATAATGGTTCACAGCTCACAAATTGATTTGACACAGTTTTGGAGCATGTGATGGCAATCTTGAAAAATCAAGATAGGATCTCTGTGTACTTTATTGTTTTATATGTCACTTCAAACAGATAAAATAAACATATTTATAGCTGAAACTGATTGGGTCACTATATTTGTCTTTTCAGAATTGAAGGAGAGGGCAAAAGAAAAAAAAAGAGATTTTCACCTCTTTTCACAGGAATTTAAGTAGACCATTCCTATTTTCACATTTCCTGTTCCAGGAAGGAAAGAGAGCTTTAAAATTATTATTATTTATAATATTATTATTATTGAATAAAATTTGAATAAATGGAGATACTAAAAGAATTATGCTTCCTGTATCCTTCTGCTTAATGAGAAAACAAAATTATAGTATGGACTTCTGAAAATGCAGTGTATTTTTCTGTAACTCATTGACTCCCCGTTTTCTTTACATATTGTCTAATGCTTACCAATTAAAGTCTTTAGATTAATCAGAATCTCAAATGATTATTCCTTTGTTTCAAAGGAAAGGCAGACAGGAAAAATGTCAAGGATGTTATGAGTACTATTTTTGCTTACTACCCAATTTTTCTCTAGTTCTGCCCCTTGCCTCAGTTTACTGAGTCAGAGCATTTACACACTATATTTCCCAATGAAATGTAGAATAGAAGATTATTTTAAAAAATTGATTCTTCTTATAAAGCACACCAAATCTTAGCTGCAGTGTTGGAGGTGAATGCTAGACCAAATCAAACTCGGGCTGCAATATGATGTTTTTACCTAGGATGTAGGATACTTTATGTAACTCTTTTCCTCCATCTTCCTACAAATGTAATTTGTGTACTGTAAATAGGCTGACATGTTCTGCTGCAGAAGTGGCTGTATTTTCAGCAACATTGAAGTTGTTTACCAGTTACATAAGTTGAAAAATATTTCTGGAACTATAAACTAAAAGGTATTATTATAACATCTTTTCTTCACTGTTAGCATCATCAATGTCCTGTACATTTCCATTAATGTCACTTGCAGTGATACTGTGTATGCACTAACCCCTAAAAACTTTACTCGGCCCATTTAAAGGTTTTTTGAATTCAAGCTTCTTCTTTCAGATTCCCTGGACTGAGCTTGTTGGGGTCACATCAGATGCACTTCTTGAGAATACTTCTCAGTTTGGTTTCACTGGAGCTGAATCCACGCACTCCAAAATCAGTCCATAATGCAAAACAAAAAAACAGGCAGTGGAGATGGCCAGAAGATGTGAGATTTCTCATATGAAGGGAGACACATTATAAGTATTCTTGGCAGGACTGCTGCAGTGGAGTTTCTGATATTCTGCCCTACACGTACCTTACTTCTCTAGAGATTACAAATATAGTATAGAGGTAAGGCATAAAGGACTGACACATAATTAGTTGTGCTGTTTTCATATTGGTGTATAAACTCCTACCTTTATGCACATCTCCTGAAAGACTGTACTTGTATGAATTACAACAGTTTTTATATGACAATAGGAGAATTCATGATGCATCATTTGCAAACACACTGATTCAGGCTAGTGTCACTAAGCTGACTTAATAACAAAAACCTGGGCTTGTGTTGATTTAATCATTATTCTTCCCTATGGAAGGAATTTTTCTTGGAAGCAATGCTACAGTCCCATGGTATTTGTATCACTGCACAATACACCACACAGGTTGTGTAACATCAGCATATACTGGCAAAGTACCACCACAACACGAGGATTCAGGCAGCACTGCTTTCAAGCAGACTGTCACAAAGAGTTACGGGCAAAACTAAAGAATTTCATAAGGCTTGGTTTACTCTACTACATATATGTTGCCTTTTATTATCACAGGTTTGCATGTTGACAGACAGAAATTATAAACATCAGCCACCAATGCCTAGCCTTTCTGTTGCATGCATGCACCTTCTTCCTGAGCTGATACCGATCCTCAGCAAGCACAGATACCAGAGAAACACACTGCCAATGAAATCACATCTGCAGTGCTCTTCCCTGAACAACTCTCCCATAGGTAATAGGCCTTCTGACAATACAATTTTTCACAGTGTGGATGCA
Organism: Centrocercus urophasianus; assembly: GCF_019232065.1. NCBI lineage: Eukaryota > Metazoa > Chordata > Aves > Galliformes > Phasianidae > Centrocercus > Centrocercus urophasianus. Next base: position 12,652,159 of record NW_024884586.1, on the reverse strand, counting down.
TGGCCTTGATAAAACCAATCAAGTTTCTAGTGACACGAAAACTTAGGTGGCTCCAAGGCAGGAAATGATTTCCTAGAGATGATGTTAGACTCAGTGAGTTCACCTTTCAACTAAAGTGATTTCATAACCATGTCAGAAGAAATGTTTTGAGATTTTGTTGCTGTTTTTTACAGAGAAATATCCGGAAGTCTGGATTAAACAACACTTACACAGATGAATCAATCAATCAATCAAAATCGCTTCCAAAATCTCGGTTCAGACACACCGTTTTTTAAGGCTGTGACATTCACCAGTACCCCTTCAATTCAAACTGGTACCATGAGCTATGATTCCCATTGTTGATGCTGCATTCAAGTGTACAATGCTATCATTGTGGGGAAAAGGAGTGAAGTCAGATTTTTTGCCGAATGTCCCAGTTTGCAGGAAACAAAACAACAAGCACACTAATGCTTAGGTGCCCTTCTTGGCATGGCAAAAGATTCAGGCTTTCACATCAAACTACGTATCTGAAGTACCAGCACTAAAAACAGTATGCCCTAAAATGATGGAGTTGTTTGCAAGCTCCATTCTGCACGACAATTTTACTGAGGAAAACACACAAACGTCCATATTCATAACACATTCTGAATTAAAACAACAAAAAAAATCAATTAAATACAATTAAATTAATGAGAACCGATGGGGTACTTAAAAAAAAAAAAAAAAAAAAAAAAAAAAGAGAATTGTATACTTTCAATGCTAATCAATAAATGCCAGCTTGCATTTTTGCCAGCTGCCTCCTTCCCCCCTGGCCAGCCAGCATGGTGACATACCACTTCTCGTCCATGGCACCACTCCATTGCTTCTCCAAAGCAGCCCAGCCAGACCTCACACACCGAACCTGACAGTCCCACCACTGACATCCACTGCTGCCACCCTACAGCTTGGATTGTACCTCACACACTCACAGTGACACAGCTGTCTTTTTGCACGCACCATGGAGCAGGCACCCACCTGGCACATCCTTCCTCCCTTACGGAAAAAGCTGCTGGGCACAAAATACTGCTGGGCACAGCCCTGATTCTGCTGTGAAACTGGTGACAGATCTGCCCGAATCACCATGAAAGAACATGTGGAAAACAGCTCGGTTTGCTTCCAGCTCCAACAGCACATCTCATTCTCATCACTCGTTGCCTGCAGCCACAATACAACCAAGGTCCCACCATTCAGAAAATACACTTGTGCTTTTTTTATCTCAGCGTATCTGGTTATTCCCATTCTTTTCTTAATCAGGTGACAATTTATATCAATTCCTGTAGAAGAATAGCAAAATGGACATCAAAAGCTGTTAGAGACTGAAGCAAAATATTTTAGGTTTTAGGCAAATCTAGTTCTGTGCTTGCTCTCCAGGGCAGAGCTCAAGGCCCTGCTGGCCCTTGTGCTGGTATTTTAGCTGTCTGATGACTGTTCTGTTTGATGTTTCCTGTTGCAGAACCCTTGCCAAAAATCCCAGCCTGTTTCTGACTAAAAAAGGCCCAATGCAGGCATAATGATAGCAAAAAAAAAAAAAAAAAAAGCAAATTTCAGGTTTCCAGTGCTTCCAAATGTAGCTCATTATATTTTCATCGAAACCACATTTATGGCAATGCGGATTGAGAGGTATAGCGAATATAGTACAGCGAATACTTAGGCAGTGGTAGCAGGTATGTCTTCTGGTGAAAGTTGGTATTAATTTCTGTTAAACATGGTTTGTCTACTGTGTAGTAAGTAGATCATGTGTTGGTGAAGAAGATACCTTCCACATATCTTATGTAATTCAAAGAATTTCCTTAAAAGAAAGATATTTATTTTGTACTGTCCTTTTCATGTCCTATTGGTAAGAGTCCAGCAGAGAGCTAGGTTAATTAAAGTTGTTTATGGCATGCTTCACATTGACATCATCTGAAGTCTTAAAGTAATTAGATAATTTCCACTGTTACAAGGTGAACTTAAACACAAAGTTAAGGAGTTATCACATGTACTCTTAATTTATAATGGACACAAGGTAAGGAAGTTTTTATATATTTATAAAAAGACAGAGGTGAAACATCTAACATACACTTGTACAGATACGAAACACTCCTCTGATGATTCACTACCCACACCCAAGGAAGTGAATAAGGGTAACAGCAGATAAATAATGAAAAATCAATTATGCTTATAAGAGCCCTTTAATTTTAATAGTCCATGATGATATTTATAATAGAGAGAAAGACATTTTTAAAGCATTTACCTTGACATTTACCCCTACTACGCCTTATTAATATAAGCATGTTGGGGTTGTGATTAGGTAGAGCTTTAGCAGAAGAAAAAGGGATATCATTTGTATTCATGTTTCTTAGTATTTGCAGTTCTGCTTTTCTGATTTGGAGCATTTCCACAGAGACTCTTCTGACTGTATGGAGTGCACCTCATCTTTTCTGAGTTCTCACCCACTCAAAACAATTACAGAAAGAAGCTGCTTTCTTAGGTACTACTGAAATAAATCAAAGCTTTAAGATTTTCTTGATCATAATTTCTAATTGATTACACTTAATCTACTTTGAACTAGCTGGTACTTTAACAGAATGAAAAGACAATTCCAACTAGTAAGGTAGAAATCAGCTCTTTATAATTCTCATTTCAAATCAATAAAAGGCAGCAAGCGCAACAAAAGGAGCTGAATGACTCCTTGATAATGGGTCATGAATCCCTTTACTTACTGAAGTGCAGTTCAAAGTAATGGTGACACTTCTGTCACTTATTCTCATATAAAATGAGCTGATGGTATTCTTGGTGCAATCAAAATCACAGCTGCTGTCACCTTGCAGACAGCCTGAGCCACGAGACTAGCCATGGTGAATAAATGTATGCAATTTCTTAAAGCACGCAAGAGCGTGAGGCCAGCTCTCTCTGCCACTGCCCAGAGTGCACCTCACAGCCTGCGTTTACCACAAGTGCAGGCTGAGCACAAGCACAGCTAGATGAAGTGGTTGAACACTGGCCTCTTCCTTCTATTACAGGTGCATTTTGTACAGTGCCCTGGCAAATTTACAAGTGATTCATGTTACAAAACTCAACAGTTCCATGCATTCTGCACTTACACTCTACATTTGGATTTGGAGAACCCCACTGGTTTCTTCATAAGGCTTTGCTTATCTGCAGGCAGCAGTCCCATCACAAGAAGATGAGCTGTGCTTGAGAAGCTCCCTGCTGGGAGACCCCTGGCACCCAGTGGTTAAAGCAGGCAGTGCAGGGGATAGTGATCAAGTTGGGTTTATACTGTGAAAAAGTGGAAGTAAGCAAGAAATGGTTAAGCAGAGATTGTAAGTTGTGTCACTGCGACCTTGGTTTCTCCCGCAGCTGACTACAAAGGGCTGTGTTGCAGCAAGACTTGGTAATGAATACAGAGAATTAAACTGATGAAATGTTTCTACAGTCAGTTTGTTGATACTGGCATCACGGCATCTCAGAGTTGGTCCTTGATGTTTTACTTAGTTTTAAAGACAAAACCGGCAAGAGGTGATCAGGGCAGCCTGGGGCCGTCTACACAGAGACTGCTCTCCCACTGCTAATGTTTTCCAGTAACAGATCCTCCTATTTGCCTGTTGAAGGCAAGAACCAGGCAACAGAACAGTGCACATCTGAGGCTTGCTATCTTACATACCAGTCTTGAAGAAGCCCTTTCTGACAGCTGCTGTCAGTTACAGTTAGCCAATGAGCTTCAGTAGGTTCGAGCTTTTCCCTTTCTATATTCTGCTCCATATTGTTACTTGCATGGTGTGGCAGGGGCCTGCAGTGATGGCAAGGGAAAGGCTGGGAGCTGGCCTCTGCTGCTGGCTGGCCACTGCTTCATGGCATGACCACAGCATAGTCAAGTCATGCTGAGGGACACCAAGAGGATAATACACTTAAAAGGAGAGTAGGGAGGTAGAAATGTCCTCTTCCATGAAATTTAAACTTTACATTTATCTTTTGCCAGCTCTGTGGTTTGTTTGCTTTTTTGCTTTTATAAGAGAGATTTGAAGTCTCACTTTTGTCCCTGGTGTTGTGTTCTTTCTGTCTTGCCATTAGTAACTCTGCTAAAAAAAAAAATAGACACAGTTCCATTGATTTGAGATATATATGAAATTTTCTCCCAGGAGTTTTGTGAAGATTAATTAGTGAATAGTTGTTAAGTTTGGATGAGATCTTGGATAAAGAAACTTGTAAAAGCTTGATAGTACATCTAGCCAAATGATTTCTGCTGGAAAATACTCATCTTCCTTTAGCCCCTTAGATGAAAGATTAATATTTAGTGCCTTCTTCACAATGGTGTTAAGCTGCTTGGTTTCCAATTTTAATACAGACAAGTGTCCACAGACTCACATCACACATGGATAGTATCTGTTAGCACAGAGCTTCACAGATCACATCTGTCAGCAGTGGTTTTGTCTGCTAATTAGCAGTCCCATCTGAAGAGTCTCAAGTATCAGTAACTCAAACTGGAAAGGCACTAGCTGCTTCAGCTGGGAGGCCAGGGGAGAAAGAATACTGTCATCCAAAAGATGATGGAGAACAGACACTGACAAGTACAAACCTGAGTACTAACCGTGTGGCTTTGTTCCATTCCTAAAAAGTAAAATCAGAACCCTATCAGGATGACAGCTATCTACTAAACAGAGATGGGGACAAATGCTGCATTGGTGCAACAGGAAAGGCTTTAATTGCATGCTGCTTGTATGTCTTGTAGCCACTGCAAGAAATGATGACAGACTCTGACAATGCACAGGGCGCAAAGCCACACAGAGTCAGACCAATATTGCTAATGGTCCTACACTGCTATTATCCTCCCAAAATCAGCTGGTTTCACCAATACAAATAAATATTGGAAATTGTAAGAGAAAAAGAGGCTAACATCGACAAGTCCTTACAGTAAGGATTATCTGTCACTTGCAGTGATCAACATAGATTTTCTCCTGAGTCATGCAGACCAATCGATGCCTCTAAATTGCATTAAGAAGAAGTACATGTCAAAATGCTAAACACAAGATCCTTGTCTTCATGCCTGCAAAGGCTTTTAAAGCAATGCGCATTCAAAGGTTGATGGTCAAGTATTCTAATTTGTATAACTTTTCAATATTTTAATTGTCTCGTTTCAAGAACCAGATTTACTGCTTGCCTAACACTTTCTATCTATAAATCTCAAAACTTTTCACCAAAGTAGACACAAGTAGCTTTGTATACCTATTACCAAAGGACCAAGGTAAGGATTTTGACAGTTGAGCTGTAACAACTCTTCCTGTATTTTCCTGACAAATTACAACTCCAAATCTCTCTCCCTCTATAGGATACATCTGTTTCTGCAGCAGGATTAACAGCAGAGAAGTTAATTCCCAAACACTTCTGTGGCAATATCTCCAATCTAGAACCATAGGAGCCCATAGGGATCAAGTCCCACTCCTGGCTCCACACAGTCCACCCTGTATTCAAACTCCATGTCTGAGAGAGTTGACCAAACACTGCTTAAACTCCAGGAGGCCTTTTGCCTTGACTACCGCTCTGGTGAGCATGTTCCAGTCTCTTCCAACTTAGAATATTCTATGACTCTCTATGACTCTTGGCTTGTGGTGCACTCATTAAGGATTTTTCTGTCTATTTAGAGACTTACTGATATTTACCCATAGCTAACTTGTGTCTGGCTCCCACATTTGAAAAGCACATGAACCCAAAGGAGGTGCTAGCAGCATCTGAACCATCTACCATTTAGAAACAAGTCTTTATGAACATCAATTTTCTTTGTACTTTTGATATTGGGTTGGCTACATCAGCACCTAGATTTTCTTACAGCCTCCACTAAATACTCATGTTCCTACACACCTTAACCAGCAAAATACAAAATGCTTTTCTTTAGATGCAGCTGGATCTACATTAAGTGTTTTGCCACTAGAGCGAAACTTGTTAGAAGTCTTGGTGTCTGCTTAAACAGCCAACATTTTTATGTTGGCAAAGTTTCACATATCAAGCTGGTTAAGTCTTCCTGGATGAGGATGCTAGCAAAGTTTCCTCTGAGTTTGTTGCTAATTTTATGACTCGTAAGTCCTTAGGAATCTACGCTTCTGATAGAAGACAGAGCCATTTGGCATCCTAATAAAGATCACTCACATCAGCTGGCTGTTAAAGCAACATGTGCTTTTTCATTGTTTATTTTTGCTCTCCATCAATTTTGCAAGCATTTGTCTCCTATTGCTGCCTTAATTGATATTGGAAGTTTCAAAATTGTTGACAAAGTTCTGCTAGCTAGAAATGTGAGGGGAAAAAAATCCTTGCAGTCAGCCTGCAGGCAGGAAACTGATGGATAGAAAAAATGTCTCTGCCTTGGGCACTCTGCACCCCCCCCACTGCCAACAGGCCTAAAATAACACAGGTTCCAAAATCTCAGGATTAAAGCCCTGGATTTTAGCCTTTCGTGCCTGCGTCTGTATTGTAGTCTCTCTCTGCCCTTAGGCACAAAAGCTAAGGAGAACTGATGCAGTCTCTGGTGACTGATGTTTGTGCAGTGGGTTAGGTGGACTAAACAGAGAGACCATGTCTTTTGGAAAGTTCATTTTAACTGGAGCAATAGGACTGAGGAGAAGAATGTAAAAGTTGGATTTGTGCAAGTAAACTAAATATGTTGCTAGTAAATCAAGCACGTTCTGGACTGTCTTATCATGCAAAGACTGACTCTGAGATGAGTTTCATGAGACTGTTTGCATCAGCTCCTCAGCTCTCAGCGTATTGGACTGGATGGCTGCAAGTACACTGTTCAGCCAGTTTCCTTCTAGTCCATGCTAGTTCCTGACCTATGCCTTGGAGCTGCCTGGGAGAATGACGATCAGTATGATAGGAAACCACATCAAGAACAGCACTAGCAATTCAACAGTGAAGGGCTCAGGTATGTTCTCCGCCTCTGTCGAGCGTACTAGCAGAGATGTGACCAGACACCTAGGGAGAAATTTGACCTACTGGTAACACATCTAAGCATGATTCCCAGTAATAACAGAAACATAAACTTCTGTCCTACCTCTGGCATGGAAACAGTGACACATTCATCAATACGTAAGATAGCATAAATGAGACTTTAGAAAGCTGGAGACATTTCAGGAAAGTCCTGTTTGGAGAACATAACTACAAGCAGACTACAGCTAGCACTAGTAAACCCAAGCATGCATGTGTGCTCTGTGAAGATTCCTTTCCTAGTTTTTGCTCACTTGTTGCTAAGGTAACACTACTTAAATAAAATAAAATACAGAAGTTACTAGGGAATAGAAGTCTCCCGGTTTATCTCACTCATTCTATAAAGCAGGATTACCTACTGGGGAACTGTTTTTAGTCAGAGCAGAACAGCTTCGCTTTTCCTTGCAGCAGGGAAACTGCCCACACCCAGTAGGGTGCGGTTACACAGCACAGCCCTGCCTTGCAGCAGAAAGCCCATAAAGAAGAGACCATTGTTCTGCAACAGATGCTCCAATGAATATACACTACAACTGCAAGGAAAAGTCTAATGGTTCTTCCCATCAAAACCTCAATCTTCCAAGGGATTTCTCTCTGAGGGAGCCATGAACAGCCAAAGTGAGCTAGAACTGAAGCATCTTTTCCTGGAGTATGAAAGGTTGCAATTCTCCAACCAAGAATTGTAAAGAAGCTAAATTTATTCCTTTCCTTTTTAACTTCTTAAGGAGAAAAAAAAAAAAAAAAAGAATAAAAAAGACTGGCTGTTGGAATGTTTTTTGTCAAGTTATGTGATTGCTTTTTTTATGTCTATTTTTTTTTACCTTGAACATATTTAGAACAGCAAGACTGGCTCTTTCCTCACAACACATTCCCTGTCACATACATTTATTTTGGGCACTTACTGCAGTTGATGGACTAAAACAAAGATGACATTTTTGCAAAATGTTTATCTGTCATTGGAGTTATATAAGCTGTGTCTAAAAACATAAAGCATACTTTACAGTGGCTTACTGAAATTCTTCCATTCAGCTTTCCATCTCTTTATTTTTGTCTTGTGGTTTCATGGAATTTATTTTGTCACCATAGCCGACCGAGAGAAATCCTGTGGATCTGAAATACACTACTACACTTAGTTCTTCCAGTACTTCTCTCAATCTTCAATTCTCCCCCCCCCCCCACCCCCCCCTTTTTTTTTTTATTTTTAACAAACAAACAAAAAGCAAACCAAAGCAGTCAGATATTATTCTCTCTCCATTAAAAAAAAAAAAAAAAAAAGCACACAGGAAACTTCTCTCCCAATATTTTCCAGGTAGGAAGAGGTTTAAACACCTCAAGAGTCCAGCAGAGACAGCTGATCACAAGGAAATTGCCTGTGACTGTTTCTTGACACATGTAATTATCCATGTCGCTCTTACAACTGCATGGACTTGAGAGGACGTAGAGATGTCTCTCATAACCATGACACCTGCTAGTCAGGTAGCAGTAGATTAAAAAACAAAACAAAACAAAACAACTATCAAGGACAATTCACTATTTTAAGTGAGCAGGCAAATGAAGAATGGTGCTCCCACTCCAGGCCCCAGAGGATCTCCAATTCCCACCAGAAACCTCCCACTACCCTTCAGAACTCATCTCTCTTCACCTCTGCTCAAGTAATACCCAACCAGGGCCACTCATCCTATCCCTCCATACAAATTATAAAGTTCTGAAGGTTTGGGGTCTTTGTTTATTTGTTTTTCATAAGGCTGGGAACAGAGGCTTGGTGTGAAAATAAGTACTTATTATCTGATAGTAACAGCTAGTATGTACATGTATCCATACACCCACACCTGCATGTTTGGGAGATCCTGAATTTAGAAAGTTATAACCAGTATTTAAGAGTCTCACAGTCTGAAGATTGGTCACTTACTCAGTTCCCTGAACTGCTATTGCCCACATACTGTCTTACACAGACATTTCTGTACTACTTCAGAGAGAACGATTTGTAGGTACGCAGGCTGGCTCAAGCAAGAGAACTCCAAATCAGTCAGTATTATAGCTGTATCACCCAGGCCCGAGCAAAAGTAAATTTGCCCTATACAGAAGAAGAATTTAGTTTTCAGACTCTGTCTGGACTAACAGCATTTCAGCTCTTCATATCCAAGCCAATTCCTGCACAGAGTGCTGCACACATACATCTGCAGGCTGAGAGCTCCCAGCTGGGTCCCACTGGGTGATATAGACATGAAATCATGGAAAAAAAGGGCTGTAAGTAGACTAAAGGAGGTTATCCAATTCACTCCATTCCTTTAACCAATTTTTTCAAACTCAGAACTGCCTCTGGCACAGCAGATAGCTGAATTTGTGTTTCTCAGAGCTTCCTGATAGGCACACTGATCACAGGACAAGCCTTTCTTAGATGATGCAGCCTCAACCCTTCACTCCCTGCTGCATCAGGAAATTTGACTTCGGAGGACCATGAGGACAGCTACAGATGGTACTAAAGGAGTAAGAAATTAAAAGAAAAACAGGACAAAAATTCACTCACCTTCAGGTGAAACATGTTTACTAAGCATTTCTGCTGGTTTCTGACTACTTGTGTGCTACAAAAGGAGCGTTTTGATTTTGATATTAAAACAAACCTATCATTGTTTCTTCATAACTGGAAGGCTTCCGCAGCGAGGAAATGACAACAATAGGAAGCAGACTGGAGAATGAATTCAACATGATGCCAGCTATGTTTACTGGCAGGCAATATTTTTGTTCCAAATATGTGATTCACAAGTAAGTGTTCTCCCTTGCCATGCTTCTTGACAGCAACTTTAGTTATCTGCTCCCTCTCCTCCCTCCTGCACTTTGTATCTCTCCACCCATATATGCGACAAAGTTATTCTGAATTATTAGGTCCTTAACCTAGGCATAGCTCACTCTGATTTCTGTGTAATTGTTGTACAGTGATTGCTTTACAAGACCTCTGCCAAAACACAAAGACTTGCTTCCCCACTTGGAGATGGCATTTCAGAATGTTTAGCAATTAGACGCATTCTGCCTACCTCTGATAATAGAAAATGCTAATTTTGGGGGTCAGGAAACAAAACATGCAGGCCGATTTTAAGAGGACAGTTACCATTTTCAGTGATATCCTGTATTCAGTTCTTCTATGTTTCCTTTAGTCTTACTTGCCCCGAGATCACAATACAGTGTTGCCTTTTCATACCTTTTCCATTCATAATGCCTACATTTAGTAATGCAGAGTTTTATGTTATACAAAAGTTGCATCTCCTTCCTGTCACTTGGGTAACAAAAATTACTTACATTGGTCCAAGTGAAGGAAGACATGATTCCAGCTTCCTGGGTCTTAAATCCTGACCTCTAAAAAACTATTTCATTTTTCCTTTGGGATACAATTTTTTAGTTCATTTATTTTACACACTTATCATTTTGCAAACAAAAATTAGAATCCCACCCTTCACTTTCTAATTTACAATGTGTAGTTAACAGACACTGCTGTATTTCTTTAGGTCAGTAATGATTACTGTAAGACAGACCATCATCACATCTTTCAGGTTCACCCTCTAGGGAAGGAATAGACAAAGCCACATTTCTTGTAACCTGACCCCGCACAGCTTGTTCTCCTTTTCCAGTCAGAGCACTGAGTTACATGGTACCATCACCTGGATAAGCAACTGACATCCACAGGATTCACTGTCAGATAAATTCAGCAGCATGTCAGCTCTCCCAGGAAGGCCTCTCCACAAAGCAAACCTTCAGCTTTCCATAATGTACTGCCTGCACTGGATTAAACTTACTAGTAACGCACTGTTACAGAAAGCAGCATAAATACACACTGCAGTTCTCTGAACTGATCAATCACACTAATTAATTCCAAGAGGCCACACATAGTAAATTCATACCCCCAGATTGTTTCCCCAAATTCCCCCGAGTCTCATTTCCTGTTGTTTATAAAAAATGATAGAAAATAAAATTTTCTCCCTTTGGATTTTTCTGCCCTTGAAGGTTCCCCAACACAGAAAGTAAAACCTGTTCCTCTGCAAGAGGAAGACCTTTTCCCCACCAAACCCGGGGAGCCCAATGCAAATGACATTCCATTTGCATTTCATACCATGTATTATTGCACTTACAGGAGAATAATGCAAATGAAAATGAAGACGGGCTGTTCTTACAGAAGAGGTGACGGGAAAGCCAATCAATTACATGGGCGTCCTGGTACCAGATGTGCTGTGAATTGCACAAGATAAAGAAGAGACTATTTCTCCCTCAGAAAGAGGATTTGAATATCTTTTACGAAGTGTAAAACACACACAGTTTACTGAGGTAATGATCCATATCACTGCAGCAACGCCACAATAAATCTTTTGCCTTCCTCGCTCACTGGCTGAAAATATCTTTATTTACTGCTAAACTCCACATCCAACATAGGGATTTGCCTTGACAGTAAAGAATTGGTTACATCAGAGGGAGAAAAATGCTGTTCAGGGCTTTTATCCCAGCTTTCTCACTGCAGGCACAGGCCATTCCTGCAGCCACACACCTGAGGCACGGTATCTCAAGCCCAGCTCGCAGTCATTCACACAGCGCACGTCTTACCTTGTGTGTGCTACAGAGCAGAGCAGCTCAACACTTGCGGGTGCCCAAAGAACAGGGGCAGGACCCCTCGTCCCTGTGAGCTGAGCAGTATGCGGCACAGCCGAGCTCTGGGGCTCCACAACACCATAGATGTCCCATAGGGTTTCTCTCTCAGCACGGAGCACACACCGTGAGCTGCGGGTGAGAGCAGCCTGCAGCCACCCAAGGGGACGGGGAGTGAAGGATGCTGCTGCCTTTCAGTGTCATCTTTGTGAATCTTTGCAGTGCAGCGTTCAGTACATTGACAGCAACGATGAAAAAACATCACACCACGTATTCCAAAAACGGTGCTGTGGCCCTTACAGAGCTGTGTAAGCCTGCAGACCCGTGTGCAGGAGGGATGCTAAGTCAGTGCAAACTCTTAGCTGCATTTTAGCTCCAGCAATGCATACGATAGCTTGTTTTAGAAGCACGGGGCTAAGGCCTAAACACTTCAGAATTCATCCCCAGTTTGCTTGACTGTTGTGTCAAAACACGCAGGAAACCTGAGCTAAATAACCACGCAGTTTTCCACGTGGGTTTCCGACTGCAGCCCCCGATAGCGGGAGCACAGCGGGACTACAGCGCCCGGCGTGCCCCACAGCCCGCCCCCTCCCCGCCCCAACATGGCGCCCTCCCCGCCTCAGCCGTCGGCGCCAAGATGGCGGCGGCGGTGCGCGAGGAAGACTTCGTCGCCCTGCAAAGCCTGCTGAAGGTGAGGAGACGCGGTGCTCAGCCTGCGGCGGTGGGGGGCTGCCTGCTGCCGGGCCGCTGCTCAGCATCTCCCGCTTTGCTCCCCGACAGGCGTCGTCGAAGGACGCAGTGCGGCAGCTGTGCCAGGAGTGCTTCTCCTGCCCGCCCGGCCGCCTCGGCCCGCTGGCGCAGCGCGCCTGCCCCGCCATCGCCGGCAGCCCCGAGGAGGCCGCGCAGGTACGCGAGGGCGCGCGGGATTCCCCGCGGCTGCTGGGCCCTGCGGCAGGGAGAGCCCGCCGTGATGCTGTTGAGCCCTGCGGAGCCCTTTCCCCTCTTCTTTCCCACAGCTGGTGTCCGCCCTGCACAGCCTCACCCGGCACGTCGTGTTCCGCGGCTTGACGGGGGCCGAGGACATCCTCGCTCTGTTTCCAGAAAACTTCCACCAAAACCTGAAGAACCTTTTAACTAAAATAATCTTGGAGAATGCGTGAGTGCTCAGCACCTGCTGTTTGCTTTCAGTGGCAAATATAAAGCTTAGGTGCGCATTTTGGTACGTGGGCATCGGCTCACGGGCCGGGATAAGCTCACACAGGGGGCTTTCCTTCTGTCCTTCAAACGTTTTGAAATGGCCGTGCACCTAATTCACATCGTGCAAAACTGCTTTTGTCTCGAGCTCAGCTGTGCCATAGAACAGTGAGACAGATGGGGATAAAACAGTGGTTTGGGTTTCACCGCTGAAGTATGATCTGGTTGTTCAGCACCCAGGGACTGTCTGCTTATATGCTGCTGAGGCACTGTACAGGAGAGTACAGAGCAGTGGAGAACAGCTGCTCTGGTGCCCATATGACTCAATGCTTGGTAGCTGGTCAGTTTGACAAAACAGAGGCAAAAGGCTTACACCTCAAGTGAGCTGGACTCAGAGAAGAACTCGGAGCTGGCCATTAGGTTGCTCCACCACTGCCCACCTTTCCTCAGCACTCAGTAGCAGTCTCTCTCCCCTGATCACTAGTGCAGTCCTGGTGTCTCCTGTCAGAGATAAGCCACCCTGAGCGCTTTTGGTTTTTTTCTTCTTTCCCTTTTCAAGTGTTGCTGATTCTGTTTTGTTTTTTTTCTTTTCTCTTTTTCACAGTTCTGCTTGGAGAAACGAGGCACAAGCAAGTCAGAGTAAGTCTGTAATTATGTAATGTTCCTCAGATCATCTGACAGAGCCTGGAGGTTAGAGTAGTACCTCACAGTCTCTCTCATGATGGCACAGCACAGACATACCTCAGTTTGCCTTAGAAGAAGCTGTATGATGGCAGCATCCTACAGCTTAGCGAAGGCTAACAAGGTTTTATTCAGATTCGTGCTACTGTGCTAAAATCCTTTCCAGTCATCAAGCAACTTTCATTTCATTGTCAGTCTGTTGCTACGTTGCAGAGTGCCAGACTTCTGAACTTGAAGCGCTCTTGACGCACCCGTTCAAGCCGTTAAGTGATGCACACATGCAGTGCACAGTACTGGGGAATATCTGCAATACATCTAACTCTTCCATGCTCCAGAAAGTCCCTGGCATATATTCAACTTTGCTTTTTCCTCACTTTTTCAAAGCATGATGTAATTTAGCAGTACAGCTTTTGATAACAACAGCAAAGACTTACATTCCAGTTAAGCGTTCCATACAGCAATACCACTTTGTTTTTTCCCTAAGAGTTTTTTGTTTTGTTTTTTTTTGACAGCTGTAGGACATCAGGGCCTTGCAAATGAGATGCACAAATGCCTGCATAGATCTTCTTGGCCATTCTCTTTGTATGCAGAGAGGATAGCACCCAAGAGGTGAACAATATGGCAAGGACGTGGCAAACAGCTGTCCCTCAAAGATCTTAATGGAGTATAAATGGCAGAAAAATAGGGAAGAGGAAGAAACTACTGCAAAATGCTAATAACAATAAAAACAGGCATGTTTATGCTAAGCACTTGTGGCATTGCCAAGACACAGTGCTTTTTCCTGTATCCTTAAAAAAATAAAAAATTAGAGGAAACGGGCACAAGCTTGATGTTTCAGCGTGATGTAACAGCTAGGACTTCAAAACCCAAAAGCAAGGCTGAGTGCGTGGTGCTTGGAGCCACTCAGGAGTTTCGCTCTGAGTTGCATGTTTTTATATAGATGAGTATTTAGCCCCATCGGCATAAGACTGTTTTCTAAGAAATTATGTATTCTTTTAGTGTTATATTCATGAAACATCCAACATACATTACATAGGAACAAAAGCAGAGATTTAAAGACAACAACCCGTCTGATTGTTCTATGATAATATGAAAATGCAGATGCTTTTTTGTCTTTCCTAAGTCACCAGCAATCAATCTTTGCAAATTAACATACAACACTAAACAGATGCATTTTATGTTGTTGCAAATGTTGCCAAATGCTTGCCATGATGGACTATAAACTGAAATTTGTTCCAAATGCAAAAGGCAAGGCAGTCAATTCTGCATTGTCCCCCACAGTTCTGCTGATGGGAGGAAGAAGAGCCATTCCCCACATAGATAAACTTCTCCAAGTGCCAGGAATCAGGAGGAGGGTTAGAGGTCCAACTGGATAAATGCTTGGGGAGGACACTAGACACTTTATGATTGGCAGAATCCAGACAGGCTGCAGTTGCCTGCTGGGACAGCTCTTTCCATAGCACTCTGTAGAAGCTATCGTTGCTTCTTCATCCACTTCTGGTACTCTTAAATAGATATAAAATATGGTTATTAGCAGTTACTTATTAAGGCTTTGCACAGACACTCAAGCCTGTTGAGCACCATAGCTGAGATTTTAAATTGGGTTGGAGAATAAGCTATTGCCTCTCTACCAGTGTTTTGTGGAGTTGGTCCTATATTTCCTTCAGACTCCTTCCTAAAGCCTGAACTGACATAAATCAGAACAATGTTTCCTTATGCCTCTGGAAACCATTTGTTCTCATACAGTTCTGACAAAGTAGTATCTGTTAGCTGCAAAGCCTGTTTCAAACTGAAAGAGTTTGTCAGTGCTTCGATGTCCTCGGTATAGATTTTCTCCTAGTGAGAATTTACTGTTTTTCTCTGGAAATATTACACTGCACTTTTGAACATAGGAAGCATAGCTCAGCTTTTACCAGAAAAATGAGTTGAAAAAGATGCGAGAGGTGTTCTGTGTCAACAGTTTCAAGTGGGAGTGATAAGTGTGCTCTGTTAAACTGCACCTTACAACTTGCTTCCTTAATATGCATTTTAAACAAGAAATTTATCTTACAGCCATTTTCCAAATTTCTGGGTTTTCGTGGTAAATCAGGCCTTATCATTGAACAATCAAGATAGGGCTTGAACACTGCTGTTATATATTGGTTAGGTAAGTAATTACACTTTCCTCTGGTTTGCAGTAGGTGAGACAACACCTGCAGATCTGATTTGAAAATCAATACAGTTTTCTGAGTTAAAAGTGTATTTTCTTTATGAAAATAGGAAAGTTTTTGTTTGAACAAGGGGAGGATAGCTATCTGCATGCCACCCACATGTCACAGTTTCACTTGACTGTTCTTCAAATGCTCCCTGTAGTAACTGTTGGTGGCAGCTGAAAGCGCTGTTGAAAAACACAAGATTTCAAAGAGCATTTGCAGTCAGCCTGTTGGTGCCAGGGATTTGTTGGGATAACCTCAACCTCAGCTTTTATGCCAGCCTGCATGGTGCTTTAGGGACACTTGAGGAGTCATAATGAAATAAGCTCCCATAAGTATACACCATCATGGATAAATATCCTCTACTCCTGTCTGCAAGGGACAGGTGCACAAATTCCTCAGCAGGGCAGCCAAGTTGGACCTGTCACCTCCCACAGGAAGGCTCATGGGATCTCCGGCCCCTGAACTACTGCTGTCAATACTGCAATCAGACTGTTGAATAATTTCTCTTATGGTAGATGAAACTGAGATGGTATCTTCAATATATTTTTTACCACTTGGCAGGACATGTGAAGACTGCAGTTTCCCTTTCCTATCCTAATACTGCAGACTGCTTTGGTTCACAGATTGAGGAGCTTGAAGTAACACTTTATACTGTATGATTATAAGAATCCAAAGTGCTTTCTTGCCACTTACAGAACAGAGCAGTAAGCATAGTAGGTCCCTTAGTAACTCATGCTGACATGGCTGAGTCTTGCATGCGGCAAGATGTAAAAAGATACCTTACCACTCCCCTTCTCTCACCTGCTTTGTGAATTCAGCTTGTCTTGCATTGTGCCATCCTTACTTGTGAAGATGGAGAACCTTGTTTGTTCTTCTAGGGTCACGCAGAGGCCTTCACTGACTGCTTTATTACAACATAAATAAAAACAATGTGAAACCAGTTAGTAGCACTAAGGTTGTACATTTTCACAGGGCCAGCAGGATTCTGTCTGTGAAGAACATGTACATAGGGATAGACACAGGTTCTTGTTCTGGTGTCATCATCGTGTGCTGTCAGGCCTAATTGATTCCTGTTTTTTGGTTCCCCCAGTCTCCCTGCCTCGGCTGGTTGACATGGACTGGAGGGTAGACATCAAGACATCTTCAGACACCATCAACAGAATGGCAGTCCCTACTTGCCTGCTACAGTTAAAGGTAACGTCAATACCTGAACAGGATCAAAATAACAGAGTCCAATACCTGACTTACCAGTGGCAGCACAAAACAGTTTGGACAAGCATCTGGTGCATCTAACAGGCTTTCTCAGAGATGATCTTTGAAATTCCACAGAGCCTGGGAATAGTGTCTCTGATGAAAGCTGTCTCTTCACCGTGAAGGAGAGATTTCTTTGCATGAGGATGAGAGAAGCAGCATATTTCTCCCTGGTCACAATTGTTCTCTATAGAAATAAATAAAATTAAAAAAAAAAATAGCTACAGAGAATCCATTGGGTTTTAGTTCAAAGTAACTCAATAATGAGTGGATGACTGTATTAATTGGGAAGATGACTTCTGATTACTAGCTTCCTTCACTGGCCACATCTATCATTTGGGCAGTATAGCCAAATGTACTGCTTGTATTCCTGTGCAGCAAATGACAGTGCCTTCTACTGAGATATAAGTGCTATGAAGCAATAGAAGATGAGAAAGAAGAATTAGCTCACCCCTTCTGGTGACCGGTGATAGCTCCAGATCTCTGTCCAGAGAGATCCTGCTCCCTCAGCTGCTAATACTTAAATGAGGGTGAGGAGTGGCAGATCCTCAGTCCACCCCTTCTGGTCACTCGCACATTGCTTGCACCTCAGCTCCCTGAATTAGCCACACCTGGTGCTCAACCATTGGCTCAGGCTGTGACCTGGCAATTCTGCAGCATTCTTGATTCCCCAAATCAGTAAGAACAGGCTTTAGAAGAAGAGGAAAAATCTAACACTTATGTTTGGGATGAGTTAAGTATGACGCTGGCTAACTGTTAAGATGTTTCTGATATGAATGCAGCTTCCTGCTGTTAGTCTCTTCAGAATTTCCCCACTCATGGCTGTACACAATTATATGCGCTCTGCCAATGGACGTGCACTTTGCTGGTAGGGCACGCAGTGAAGAAGTGTGTTTTGTGCCTTCAGGTTGAAGCTGGTTGCCAAGTAAAACATTTTCCTTTTTCTCTCCATCAAGCACCAACTTGCCTAGTGGCAGTGGAAAAACCTGAGAAAGGATTTTTCATACACCTAACTGCTACATTTCTGTTTTCAGATTCAGGAAGATGCTGCCTTATGCAGTGATAGTCCTGTTGTTTCTGCACTGACTGTGGAACTGAGTAAAGAAACCCTGGATACCATGTTAGAAGGTCTAGGAAGAATCCGGGACCAACTTTCTGCTGTTGCAAACAAATGAAAACCCAGTAATGTGAATTCCAGCAGCCAGGAAGGGAAATATTCTGTGCCCACAACTCTCCTAAGTTGCAGCTTACATAAAGTTTTATGCATTAACCAAACATAATTAAAAAGATTTATTTTTTGAGTTAACTAGATAGCTTTTCAAAAGCTAACATTTAAACATTCCTTTGGCCTGGTGCCACAAAGTGTTTTCATAATGTTGTTGAAAAAAAAAAAAACAAACAAAGAAAATAACAGTTCTCTATTTCAGAAAAAGGTTTAAGGGCTCAGAGCTTGGTTTAATCACAAGGGTCGTAATTGGAAATGGCAAATAGCACTTGCATCATTGGCTGCAGCTATCTCCCTGCCCAGAAATTAGGATCTAAAAGGTTCAAGCTGGTTAATGGGCTGCCTTCCAGCATTAGCAGACAAGGAGGGTACTTCTCCCTGTAATGTGTGTGTACTGAGGTGCATGCTAGATGTAGTGCTCTCCTTCTCAATGAAGCACAGCCATGCTGCAGATTGTTATTACAGGATAATGCTTTGAAATGGGGCAATTATGCTACAACACATTCCCTTCTGATCAGCTTCATAGCACCATTTGCAAAATGACTACTCTGAACATCTTTAGCAGCAAACAATTTCCTCCTTCTGTTTGAAAAGAAAAAAGGAGTTCATATAATTAATGTTCGTGTTTATTAGCCTTTGGACTTATGAAAACGCAGACTAGAGAAGTTAAGAATTGATAGTCTTTGTGCTGCCTTTCTACAGTGAATGGTGCCTGTACTTCTCCAAAGCATTCTGGTGTTTGTATAAATCTTTATTTAATTAAAAAATGAACTGCCAATTGATTTTGTGAGTCCTTTTTTCTGTAGAAGAATGTTGTCCTGGGTTACCTCAGCCTTTTTTTGATGGTGCCTGGTTTCTAGCTTGGTATAACGAATGTTCACTTTTGTTGCTGAAAAGCAATTCTTTATTTCTTGTTCAAATGGATTCATTTTTTAAACCATCCTCTCTCCATTTTAGTAACATTCCAGGGCACCTTTTCCCAGGCACCAGCTCGATGCAATATCACAGTTGAGTACTCTGACCTAAAACTTTATAGATATGTGCACTGAATGTGTAGAGAAGTGCAGGAAATAAAGAAAATCCAGACTCCTCTGAGTTTGCCTAAGGCACCAAAAATGGAACTCTGCATCCAAATACAGTCCCAACTTTCATAGAACAGAAAATATTGTCTCTTGTGTTCGCAAACATGAAATCACTTGGGACGTGTACAGAAGTTACTGAGCTTTGTTAATTAATTTTAGACATCTCTGTGCAGCCTGGAATACAGATAAGTAAGGAATACAATAAAGCCTGTGCTTTTAAAAGATACCGTGTTAATGCAGCTTGTGCAGCAAGCTGAGATGCATGACAAGTCACTTGTTGAAGTCCCCGTGGAGTGAAGATTGTAACACTTGTATTATTGTGAGAAATTGGTAAATTTCATATTTATTCAGGAAACGAGATGGGAGAAGACTCAAAAATCTGTTTCACGAGGTTGAAACTATGGAAAATACCCCAACAGACTTCTTCAGTTTGAGGAAGCTTTGTTGCCTTTACAGCTATAATAGGATGATAATAGCAGGGTGGCAAAGTCTTTGGCTACAGCAAATGAGGGCAAACCCAAATGCAGCAGCTGTAGACGCAAAAATGAAGGAAAAGAACTGCTTACCTTTGGAAGACCTCCTGTAGGCAGGGATCTCCAGCAAGAGATACCCTCACCTCCACCGCCAACCCTTAAATGAGGTCTGGGAGGGGATGGATCCACCCCTTCCAGTCACTCAGGTGTGTTGCACTGCATGCACCTGAGCTCCCCTGCAGGTTGGCCCTGCCCTCCCACCAGGTGTTCAATCACAGCTTCAAGCCCTGACTTAGCATTTCTGCTGCAACAGCCTAGCCTTAAAAATCTCAAATACATTGCATTGCTTATTCTAGAAGGTAAGAACCACTGCAAAGATAAATAATGAGATGAAGCATTCATAGTAGATCTGAGGAAAATCTTGATGTTAAAGTCAGAATGTTGTAAGGCTTAATGTAATGAACTGATAGGTGCAAAGAGCTCTCATTACAAAACCATTAAGCAACTGCAGAGTAGTTGTGGAGAAGAGTCTAAGAACTGAAGAGACTGTCCCAGTGTCATAGCTGCCCTACCTGCAGACAGCTGAAGTGCCCATGGAGATTTAATCACGGAGGCTGCCCACTGCATCAGAAGCATGCCATCTCATGACTTCAAGTGGTATATCTCAAGTCCTTCTGGTACTCTAGTTGAAGAGCTAGGAGACCATGAGAGATCGCCTTCAAATCTTTGCCTGAAGTGTTACGCATTCTCCTATTGGCTCTTATCACCTATCCCAGAAGAGCTGAGACTTAATTCAACACTCAGAAAAAGATGTATAAAACAAGAGAGTCTGAGAAGAACTGTCATTACCCAACCAGCAAGAGTACTTCATTAAGTGTACTTGATGTCTTGCTTACAGACAATCGTGATCTTTTTCACAAGAAGATTGCTCTCTTAAAACCAGTTTTTTTTATCCTTCCTCCACACATTGCTGCTATTTGGCAGATAAGCCTAAATGTATTCCGCATAACTTTATTACCAGATTGCTCCTGTACCAACTCTTTCCTCTAGCTTAGTTTTCTCCCAGCTTACTCTTTTTCTCCCCTCACGTTTACAGGCAGCAGTGAAATTGCCCTCCGCTTACAACAATTAAGCAGAGTGAGCTCTATTTTCTTTCAGCACGGTAGTGGCCATTCTTCACATACAGTTTACATCTCCCTTGAATAGGAGTGAGCACAGTTGTTCCCTCTGGAGAAGTCTAGTCCAAGGGCATTACTAAAGAACAGAGCAGTCACAGTATGTGAATCACCTGAACTGCTTCTTCCAGAAAAACCCAAGCCCTCACTGTGTAATGGGGCTCAAAAATTCCAGTACTGAGGAGAAGCACCTCCTACACACACCCTGATTGTGGAGTGATACCTCACTCACACCAAGCAACAAGGAACTGAGTTATCTCTAAGCAAATTTCTTTTACTGAGAAATCTGTGAAGGACAAGTACACACAGTTCATTCCATCAACTTCTTGAGTTACACTCAAAAATACACAGATATGCATAGACTCATGGTAGGCTTTAGTTTTTGAAGCAACATATAATTGTTGAAAGTAAGGTTTAACCAGATCATCTGCTGTAGTTTTTGCAGTCTACCTGTGCTCCGCAGAGCAGTCGCTAAACCCGTGCTTGCCGTTTTAAATATTTGAGAAGCACATTGTCCTACAGTCTCAGCGTTTCACAAAGAGAAGAGGGAATGAAAGGAAGGAGTGAAACAGAACTTTCCCGGCCGCTTGTGTGCCCCTTCTTCCCCAGGAGATGGCGAGCTTGGTCTCCTCTCGCTCTTCCATCTCCGGTCCCGCAGGCAGAGCCGCTGAGCTGCCCCCGGACTTCTCCGGGGCTGGGAGCCTGCTGCGGCTCTGACAGCCATTTAGTCCGGCAGCAAAGCAGAGGTCGGAGCTGTATTTAAAGAGCACTGACAACTTGGAACATTTCAAAACCGGCCCTTCCCAAACGACACGTAGATCTGTTGTTAAATGGCAGTGAACAGAGTGCTGTGAAAATCAGGTCTGGAGAAGAAGGCAAGATTGAGGGGCTGTGGGGAAAAGCTCCTTCCTTCCCAAGCATGCTGCAAACCAGTTTTAAACAGCACAAAGCACAATTGCATCCAATATAGCTGAAGCCTGTTCTCTGTATGTATGCACGTTTTCCAGTTGCTTTCTCACCTCACTTTTGCTGCTGTTATCAAGAGGCTGGGAACAAAAGTAAGCTCCCTTCCCTCACGCACTCAGCAGAGCCATCATCTCCCCCGCTTGGAGGGGAGGTGCTAATGCACACCAGCAGCACAGACTCACCACAAAGCACTGTCAAATACACAAAGCAAACCAACTGAACAGAGACAGCTAACTAGAATCTCATTCTCCTCCTTATTCTCATCTAGGTACTGCTGCTGCAAAGGCTTGGAACAATAGTAGGTATAGCTTTTTTTCCCTCCAAGACACGATTTTTCAAGTTGACAGCATCCCTTTATGCTGATGAGATGGTGAAGCTTCAGTGCCAGCTAGCAGCAGAAATATAATAGCATCCATTAGAGCTGTTAGCTAGAGTCTGCCAATGCTTCAGTTTATAATTTAGAGGGTTATAACTCAGCCATGCAAATAAGATGAGGGAGAGAAACTTTACACTGAAAATCTGGACCTGGGAGCAAGCTCTCTAGTTTCCTACAAAGAAATAAACATCAAATTTGCTTTGATGCTCCAGACTCTGCTGTAAAAATGAGATAAGAAACCTAAATCAGTGGGCTGAAGTATACCAGTGCCTGGCCTTTGCACAGAAAGGGAATTGGGCTAATTGGAAATCCTGACATCTTTACAACTGCATCAGTGCCTGTAGCTCCAGAAGTGTCCAAGCCCCCACTCTGTACCCTTAAGTCTTAAGACAAATTCCATTGTTGCTTCCAAACAAAGCACTACATAAGTCAGCAAGGCTTGCCAAGCAGCATCTCCCCTCTGCATAGCAGCAGCGCTCAGACTGGATAAAAAGTTCACTGCAGATTTACAGTATGCACTGTCAGAAGTCCTCGGGTTCCTGAGCACTCTGAGCGATTTAGGCTTCAGAGCCTCATTCCATGCCTGTTTTTGCACTTATCTCATTTATCTGCCTACAAAGGACCTTACTTTTGATTACTCGGGGGTGGGGAGAAGATCCTCTAACAACAGTCAGTATTGGCTCGTGCTAAGCTAAACCAGAATGGCAGAAAGTCATGGACTGTTTGACTTGGATGTCAACAGACAGCTGATCCTCTTTTGTAAAGATGTGTCTGCTGACAAATAAATAATCAGAAGATCAGACCAAAACAAAAGAGACACAAAACCATGAAAGAGCACACTGCATAACAGAAAGTTGAAAAGTGCATTTCAAGCCAACTTTTTTTTTTTTTTTCCCCCTCTCTGAAAAGGACAGCATGACAGTGTACTTGACCATCTGTCTCTCAGGATGCTTTCCTCTTCCTCGGCACAGATGGTAAACTTCAAACATCACTATCACTCTCATCTACAACATCAGCCCTGTAAGTAATCTTATTTACAATATCCACACATTGCTTTCCAGTGACCCAATTTCTCTCTTTGGTGCCAACTCAGAAGTTCTTAGCCAGTATGAAAGGCACTAAAATAGACACGTTCAAAGCTGCCCTTGTGGGCGTGGTAACACAGCTCCCAGGAAAGAAGAGACCCTCGAAATGAAATGAAATGAAATGAAAGCTGCTCACAGCACTGCCTTGTCCTCAGGCAAGTACATTAAAAACCTTTCCCACACTTCCAAAGGAAAAAAAAAAAGAAGAAAAAAAAAAAAAAAAGGAAGAAAACCTAAGCAAGAAATGTAAACCAAGATATACCTGTAATTCTCCCTGCTGTCTCAGTTTGCACAGCACTCAGTTTGAGCTGCTGGTTCCCAGAGGCAGAGACCTTGTCCTTGGAGCCACACACAGGGTGCTGCTGCTCTCACCTACAATGAGAAGGATCCTGTCTGTTGTCTGTAATGCACCAAGATAGTTTCATTATTCTGGGATCAGATTTTTGGCTTTCTAGTTGCTTGACAGTAGTCTTTTATCTTTTGCTAGATAAGTGAAACAGATCTACACAGGGTAATGGCCAGACTGTATTCCCAGAGACTGCTCAGGAGACTGGGAGGAAGCCCAACGTTCAGAGGCAATGATACAAGCTGCAGCTTGCTAAGTCCCTTAATGGATAACGTGTAGTTTGTTTAGCTAAGAGTCTGTGTCTTTTTATTGAATAGGTAAGGGAGGTTCCACAAATGTTTGTATTGAATTGAACAGAAAAGGTTCACAAGTCTTTGTATGGAACATGTATGTACTGGGAAGTCCTCCGAAGGGCTGGGAACATGTATGTACTGGGAAGGCCTCCGAATGATTATAAACTGAAGACCTTTTTGTGCAAGACATACATGGTAAGAGTGTCCCCACACATCCAGTGCTGATATTAAAGAGAGCTTGCTTTCTAACACTCCAACTTGAGTCTTAGAGTTTCCTACTGATGGCTTTATGGTAACACCAGGAAGTACTTTGCGTGGAATTCCAGATGCTTCTGACATGTGTGCTCTCTCTGCTGGGCTCATCCAGTCTGTAGGATCTGGAGGGAACCCAGAACAATTTCCCACAACATAAGTATTTTCAGTGACACTTCTGGTTAAATTTTCTTCCTCTACAATTCCTTTTTCCTAAATCATTCTGTATCATAATGCGCTGTCATCCTCCACTCCAGAGCAGACTGCATTCTGGCAGTGGAAGGACATCATCCTATTTCAAGAATTCAATAATAATAAATGGAAAGTACCAACATTCGAAAAAAAAAAAAAAAAAAAATTACAGACACTCTTAATGCCTCCGTTGAAGTAATGAAAAGAGCAATGAAGTCTGCTAGTGACTGAAAATGATCTCGACTTGCAGGTGATGAATTCAATTTATTGGTAATCCTCTAGAGAGTGAAAAAGCTCTGGGGATGATCACTGCATACAAAATAAATATCCTGGTCACTAATGATATTTATTGCTAAACGCAAGCAGCTCCTCTCATTTGCAGGGTTTGGAGGAGCATCACCTGGCACAGGGCTGTCCTG
Source organism: Centrocercus urophasianus (assembly GCF_019232065.1). Lineage (NCBI taxonomy): Eukaryota > Metazoa > Chordata > Aves > Galliformes > Phasianidae > Centrocercus > Centrocercus urophasianus. The sequence continues at coordinate 12,627,353 of NW_024884586.1, read as the reverse complement.
ATGGCAGGCGCAGCTTTGCAGCTCAGCCTGGTTCTGCCTAGAGACCTGCACACCTTCCACAGCCCCTGGGAAGCAGGAACAGGGGCCTCGGGGAGCAGTGGCAGTGCCCCAGCCATGTCAGCCCTGTGCAGTGCTGGCCTGGCCTCCATGCAGGGCTAGAGGCCTTGATGTCACCGCTGGGACCCTAGGGCAACTGCAAGTAGCCTTGGTGGCAGTGAAAGGTCTGGAAATGCAGACTCTGAGCTGTGGGTTCATCTCTGCCGTGACTCTTGGGTATCTCCCTTCACCTCTCTGTCTTCTGCTAGCAGGTAGAAAGCAGTTACACCTACTGTAAGGAGATGGGATAATTCATCAATCCACTTGGTATTAAGCCTCTGGAAGTATATGGGCCTTACAAGTCTGTTGAGAATAGTGCCAAGAAAAAAGATGTCAATGCCAGAGTACTGTGCTCCCGAAGACAGAACTTATTTTCTGCTGCCTACAAACAGTGTTTTGCAAAATTTATCACTCTCTCCAGTTCCTTACAAGCACAGCACCACACAGCTTTGAAAATACAAGCGGCTCTGGCTCTTGAACTTAAACCTAAATCGTTATTATAATGCTCTTCCAAGGAGCCATGTCCTGCTGGGGCTTATAGCTGAGAGCAAGTCTTCACCTCTCCCTGACCCACTTTAAAAGTTCATCCTTCCACTTCATTCATATGAAAGGCTTCAGAAGGAAGCTGTGAATAGAGACCACAGTAAAAGAGCACCAGTTTGTTTGCTTCTGAAGAGCCCCTGTTGTCTGGCAGCCCTGGTAGGCTGGCAGCTGCTTTCAGCAAGAAGCAACATCAAGATTATTCTCCTGCTGCAGTCCTGCACTTCTACCCTCCTCCAGCAGTATCTGACACGGTATCCTTGCTTCTCCTTTCACAGACTGTGACTTTGCTGGGTACAGGAAAGAAGTGACATGTATCTGAATTCCCCTGGTACTACTGCCTGTGATGTGTATGCCCTGCAGGGTGATAGAAGGGCTCTAATGCCTCTGCATGCACCGAGCCTGGGTGATCCAGATGGACCTACCTACACCAGCTTCATCTGCACAGCTGGATCCTTGCTGCCCAGTTTCCATTCATTTACTGTGGGATTTGCTGTAGGACAACTATGTCCTGGAGAGCACTAGAGCATTGGCAGGCCTTTGGGAAGGGTCTGCAGGTGCCAGCGGAGTCTCAGTGGCAAAGTGATGTATTGCTCAAATGAACCTGAGGTGAAGTAGATGGGCAAGGAAGGGATGTAATAAGGCTTCAGCCTCCTAGATGAAATAGAAGGACACATTCTTTTTCAGTTGAAGTTAACCAGTTGCTTCATGATTGCCATTTATTGCCTTATTAACCCACTTTTATTACTGCATTTATGATGTTTGGAATTCTCAGACCCAACAGAGAAATACCAGCAATTAACCAGTTACGTTCAGATGTTGTCCTTTAATATGGCTAGCCCACAGAGAGGTTTGCAGGTCTGTTACCATTCTCTTGAGATCTGCTATGCGTCAACTTGGGCAGGAAACATCACAAGCTCTTTTAAAACCCTAAAACAGGCATTACTTCTGCCTCTCTTCCTCCTCTCTCGAGTGTTCCACCAGGAGCCCCTGAGTCACCACAGAATAGACCTCTTCCTCCTGCAGCCCCACCATTGCAAGCACCTACTGTATTAGCATGCAGGCCTGCTGCGCTTTTGAAAATGAAATAGAAGCAAATGCAAGCCACCTCCACAGTTTCCCCATGCCTCACTAGCACACTGCGGCACTAGAGCAAGCTCTGAAGGCAGTCCTGCTGCTGGTACATGGGCCAGGGACTCTTTGATGTTAATCCCAGCTTTGCACGTCTGTGACATTACCACAGACAGCATGGGGCTCTCAGCAGTAAGGGAATGAAAGCACCAACACTGCTCCGATTACTACAGCTTTCCTTTTATTTGGTGCTAGGAGCATTAAAGGAAAAAAGTGAGAGAGAGGGAAGGATCAATTTTACTACACTCTATGAGCAATGCAACTGAAGATGTTAGCAGCCAGCCCAGCTATGGGAAGAGCAGCTGGCAGAGATCTGCACGTGCCATGTTGCTGTTGCAATACACACCAGTGGGTTGCTAACCAACCTAAACAAAATTAGAGCTAGCAAAACCTTGCCTTGGAGGATTGATACTTATAAATCAACAGAAAAAAAAGACAGCTTATGTTAAAAATATACGCTCTAATTCTATCCTGGCCCAGCGAGGTGAGATGCCTCTAAGGCCACACAGAAGACACATCTGGTCCCGTGGGTTTTGGTGACCGTGCAGCCAGCCTGCAGCAAGCTGGGCATGGCAGCAGTCAGAGCAGTACTGGAGGACAGACAGCGCCTCAAACTGTGGGTCAGTATTTGCAATTCATGGGCAGTAAGCAGGAGGGCCTCCTCCTAAGAGCATTAACTGCTGCATAAGGGCTTTTGTGCTCTTGCTGCTGGTTGGCAACAAAATTGTGCTGATTCTGATGCAACAAGCTTTAATCCTGTTATGTTATCGACACTGTATGTTTCTGAGTTTAAGCATTCCCAGTAGAGAAAATGTCCTTGAAAACTCATTGTCTCTTTAATTCCCAACACTTTACTTGAAAACATGATCTGAAATATCACAGTAACTAATGACCACAGTGTCGCATCCGCTCTGGGACCCCCTTTTATTTGCCAACTCTTACATGATCACAACTCACTGAATTAGCCTCAGCAGTGCTGGTAAGGGAACCAGCATGGCACCACTTAACTTGGATGATGGATCATCCTAAAACAATACAGCCTAACACCCAAGGAGACAACCAGAAAATAAATAGCTCAGGAACAGCAACCTCTTTCAGAAGAGCAGTAAGAAGGAAAGGGCACAGCAGATACATTGTCATTGCCTTAGTTTGATTGTAAACTGAGACTGGTTGTGAATGGATCCTCAAAGACTGACTATGTTCTATGCTTTCAAGCTCATTAAAACCTATGGGTTCAGCCACAATTGGCCCACTGCAGTTCAGCAAGCTGCTGCATACCTGGTAACCCCCCCTTGCTTTGTGTTTCCAGCCTGCTCACATGCAGTAGAACAGCGGCAGTAGGAAGCTTACCTCATCTCACTTTACACTTGCAGCATGCCAAGAGCACTTGCATAGACATTGCTGTGGCACAGCTGACCAGCAGAAGCTACTCAGCCCTACTTGTTCAGCTCTGTAAGCTCACACACCTCCACCTGTGTGCTGCCAGCAGCAGAAGTCTCAGATACCCTCTGCCATCACCCACTTCCCTCAGCAATTGCTGCAGAGCACAGCCAAGGGTCTCCATTTCTATGCTTGATAAGCACATCACCGCAGCAGTGCGTTGTAAGGAAAACAACTGAAGCAGAAGCAACAGTACCCAAAGATTCCTTCTGTAAGATAAAAAAAAACCCTAAATTTAATTGTCATAAAGAGTATTCCATGCTGTTTTCAGAAGAGGGAGCCAGAGAGAATCAAAAAGCCTGGGAAGCCTCTTTTGTCTTTCAAAATCAAAGGCAAGAACCTGCCTCTGACACACCTTGTTCAGACAGGACTTGGCCAGCTGGAAATGCAGAGGTAAGACCATACTGAGTGGCTGGGGCTGATCTGTCTCACTGCATGCCATCTTAAAATGTTTTGCTAGAAAAGTGTTCACATGAGTTTCCAAACTCAGACCCTGAACTAATTTTTGCAACCATCATCTATTTCAACACCTTACCAAGGTCAGAGCTCTGCAGTACTCAAAAGAAGAGATGGAGCTGACAGTGCAAACCACCAAGCTCCTGTTGCAACAGAAGCTTCTTGGCCTGCTTCTGGCCTCCTCAGATCTGAGACAGAGACTCAGCTCTCACCAACACTTTGCCTTGAATGCTCTGTCCTGCACTGAAGATATGCAAGGGATCCTGCCCTGCAGGTGAGCTGCAGCCTGGAGCCACAACTGGCTCAGCCCCAAGCAGGATCTTCCAAAAGCAGTTCCCTGCATCTCTAGGCTCTGGCTGTTGTGCGTTCATCTTTATCAGAACGAGCCAGAGAAGATCAAACGTGATGGCACCAACATTAGTGGCCAGCAATGGTCAGAAAACACTGAAAAGTTTTAGGGAATATGGGATAGGATGGTCAGTGTCTGGTATTCAAAACAACTGATTTCAAGATCAACTCTGATGGGTTGCAAAAGGCCTCCTGTTAGAGCTCCAAGCCCTGCCTCAGTGTCATCAGCCTACTTTCTCATCCGCTTCTACACTCAAACGCTGTGCAATTTCGGCTGCCTAGAAAACACAGCAAGGAGGCTGGTGGAGAGAGGTCTGCCCTTCTCACGCAACCCCTGCTTATATGGGACAGCATCCAACTGAAGGGGACGCACATGTACATGCATGGCTGCCTGAACCATTTCCAGCTTTGTACATAAACCACATATTACAAAGCAAAAGTACTTGCAGGTCTTGGATTTACAGCTGCTCTGGCTCTGCAGAAAAAGACCAACCATGGCGAACACGAGCAACAAAGCAGAAGAAACAAATACACATCACATAGAACCCTATGGTTTGGGAATCCAAACAGCATCTTTGGTCAACTTTTAGGAAGTCAACATATTTTCCCCTTTTGCTATCTCACTCTAAATTGCTCATTTGTTTGGGCTTGGTAGTGAAAAGGTTAAGTTGGAGAAGAAATCCCTTGATACCACTTTTGAATGTGATGGAAATGTCAAATGACCCCTCTGGTCCAACATGTTCACTCAGACCAGAGGCTGCTTCCTCATTAGCAACAATAAATTCAAAGCAGATGGGAAAATAGAGCTCCATTCTCTGATCCAGCTTTCAAAGTCCTTTGATTTCAGAATCCCTCAGCTGCTCTTTGACTTTCCTCATCTGTCAAATTCCCTGGTAAGATTGATAGGGTCTGGACTGGAGGACATCAGTGCAAATTCTGGTACTGGCTCTCCCCTGCTGAATTTCCCATATCTGACCATGTTAATTGCAGCTTCTCTCTCTGCCTTTGAAGTAAAGACGCTTTGATTTTTTTCCTATCCTTCCTCCATCACCATTTATTACAACACTATGCAAGGGTCAACGGCCAACTCCTTGCCATGTCTGCATAACTTCCCTTATAAATAAACAGCTGCCTGCATGCCACAGCCTAGAAACTGCTCAAAGTTGCTGTAAGTTTGCTTAGAGAGTTCTCATTTTTCCACACCATAAGCCAAAAGGCATGAAGTAAAGCAAAGTTCAGAGAGAACAGCAAAAAAGCACAAAAGTCTCTCCGCATATGACTCCACAGCAAACGAACCACAAGGACAAGGTCAATGAATGAGCATGATCTCTCCATATCACAGCTTGCAGAAAGCTGTGGGGATGGTCACCATAGCCCAATTGCAGTAGGAGGCCGATACATCACTTCTGACAGCTCTGAGCTGGAACTAGACATTTCCCACGCCTGTGCCCTTTTTTTTTTTTTTTACTACTTTTTCCTCTTTACAAAGGCATGTTTCCTACCGTCCAGCCTGGATCTGAATTCTTAGCCAACTACCATTCATCCCATCCAACTGGTGCAAGAACAAATGATCCTCTTCTTCTTTTTCAGCAGCCATCTACATGTTTGAAGTTCTCTCATGTCTCCTCTTGTAGCATCTGAGGCTACTTAAAAGGCCCTGTGAAATACCACTGGTCATACCCACCTGATTAACAACTCTCTCTCCACTTTGACACTAAACTAACGGCAGTGTCCCATGAGTTAGCACTGGGATGCTACCTGAACTGTTTCTTTTCCTACCTTTCCAAAAACACAACAGGGTTTACACAATACAAACCATCACATTTTAACCTGTGTGTCACATAATTACTAACAGGCACCTCTTGTCAAAGGTGGTGAGATGAGACAGTTTCACAAAGAAGAACCAAGGACACACAGAAGCTGAGTGATTTACTCTGCCTTGCCTCAGACACATCATCTTCACCGCCTTCCCCAACTCCAGCTCAGCTCCCAGGCTCACCACACCTGTGCTGTAATCACCTTCCAACCCTCTACCTCAGTTAGACGTGCTTTTCTCTGCACTGTAGAGACCCCTTCTCACCTGCTGTCCTGGAGGGTGGCCACATGTCCTCAGGGAGCCGTGCAGAGCACCTGCAGAAAGAAGGATAGTTCCTAGCTGTGCTGGAGTCTTCTGGCTGGCGCCATCCCTTTGCAAAGGCTCTAGAAGACCACAGAAAAGTTAGTCTGAGCAAGGCCAGTTTAAATGAGGTTAAAGAGGTCAAAAGCCAGTGAATCACATACAAATCTTTAGGAAAGCCCAGGCAATAAAACCAAATAAAGCCTCCAATCACATTACCTGCAGGTTTCACAACTCTCAGAGTTGGTGAACCAGAAGTTGTTTTAAGGCCAAATTCACTTTTATGCAATACTGTGATGACAACCTACTGTTTCCAAAAAGGTAGCAACACTCATTAGTAAAAACAGTTGATGGCTACTTGGATACCTCAGCTGCAGTGCCACTGTGCTGCAGTGGGGCAAAATGGAGGACTTGTTTTAGCTCAAAGAATTGTCTCAACTCTGTCAGTAGTATCAGGTTCATGAAGCACAAATCAGCAAAAAGCTGATTCCATGTAATGAAAAACAATCATGTCTTCACTTCACTGTGTTTTTGACTAGACATTTAAACATGCCCAATGCTTGATAACCCAGCTTTTGTCCTCAAGACCATGGCATATAATATAAGCTTTTACATACTCTCTAGTAATGCAGAGCCTTACTGACGGCTGTTATTGCCTCAGTTTATAGCAGTGCTGAGAGACAGTTGGTTTCGTAATTAAAATAGTTAAGCATAATAAACTAACATAAAAGAAAAACAATGCATGATATTATTCTTAAGGATCAAAGCATGACATGGGTCAGGTCAGCAGCTGGAGTTTGACTGTGGAACAGTGGGTGGAACACCACCTTGGGCAAATGAAAGAAAGGACAGGACTGAAAGCAGTCACACTGCATGCCAGGAGCACAAAAGAACAGGAGTGTGTGCACACTCGTCCCAAGGTATAATACAAGATTACCTTCTAGACAAGCAGAAAATGGGCTGCTTGATGACTGCATTCCTTACCTGACTGCATGTATGGTATATATACATGGATATTGTAATAAAGGAGTGTAGAAACATCACAGAACTCTCACATCAAATCGTCCTTTCTGCGCTGGATGAGGCAATTGGTGCCCCGTGTGAGGAGTTCAGTCTTTGACTTCAGGGTGACAAACAACAGACGGCTCGACGGAGGGTAAGTCTGCACTTATAACGTAAGGATTGAATCAGGGGACTTCCAGCATCTCACCATCTCAGAGCTCTCGCATTGTATCATCCTTTCTGTGCTGAACATGCATCAGTTCTCTACACACAGATAGCAGTGGGTACATGTACTGAGGACTTAACATGTACCTGCCCAAGAGGAATTTGCTCTTAAGTCACGTATTTATTATCCTATAAACCTAGCAGAAGGCACAATGTGATACTGACATTTCTCTGTGAAACCAAGCAGCTGTCACAGTTGTTTTGGCACAGAATGAGCCACAGCAAGCTGGGCCATCAGGGCACTCACAGCTCCTATTTATTTCTGCCACGGGAGACATGATCATAACAATTTTAATGATCAGAGAAAAGGGTGCGGGAGGAAGCCTGAGAATTCACCACACAGCAAAGGAAGGCACAAGGTGATGCCCACAGACAGGCTGCAAAACAGTCCTTTGATGAGCACGGAGATGTTGAGTGCAGCTTTGCCTTCTTCTGCCCTTTGGGGTACAATCACAGAAACAAGGAATGGTTTTGTTCACAGCAAACAAAACCCAAGCAAATAAAACAGAGTCCCAGTCCTGCAAGACAGAAGAGAGAAGCATTTGGCTGTGTGCTAATGAGGGAGCAGTGGAGACTTCAGCTGACAGCAGAGAACAATTAATTTTCACTGGAAATATCAGAACATCAGATGCTGAAATACCAAAGCTTTGGAGATGCGTGTGCCTTGGATCTTGATTTTCTCGTTACCTCAATGTAGCTGAGTGCAGATGAGGGCATGGGTTAATCCATCGCTAAACCTACTTCTAAATCTCATTCTTGTCCTCCCATCTTTAGGAGCAAGGACTGAAACAGAGGTGTCACTTTCTCACTTTCCATCCTAAGGATTTTCACCTTAGTCCAAAGCGAATAACTTTTAGTTCTCCAAAGTGCTCAGCGGCTAATTAACTGCTTTAGGCACTACAGTATGGGTTAGCCAAGTGGGCTGCAATGATCTGGGATGGGGAATGTGGGATAAGGGGGACGCTTCATGGCTGCAGCGCAACCCCTGGGATGAGCAGCAATAGAATTCTCATGGGCTTCTTCACTGCCATGTCCTGCAGTAGCCTGCTGTTTTGGGACACAGCCCACTACTTGTTTTTATTTCAGACCTGATGTAAGTAAATTATTTCTTCCTGTCATTCTACTTCACCATGGCCTACAAATCTTAACTGAAAGACCAAGGTGCAGCACCAGCCAGCCTGCTAGCACAGAGCACAGGCAGCCCAGTGAAGCTGCAGAGTAGGAGTAGAGTAGGAGCAGAGCAGTGAACAAGGCGGGCAGCCCAGCAGCCACCCTAGCAGCCATCCTCTGCCAGCCCTTTTCTTGACTGGGGGAGGATACTCTGTTTGCTACAATACAGCCCAACATTCAGAGGGTCACAACTTCAGCATTTGCCCCAAGCCTCCCTGAACCTCTAGCACATTTCAAATCGTGTCAGTTTGGGAAAGAAGCAAACAAAATTAGTGTGGGAATTTTTGCTTTGTTTTTCTTTCCTCCCCTCAGGTGATGCTCAAAATAGAAAGCAAACAAATGTCACTGCTGATACACACAGCCCCCAAGGCAGCAATGAGATGCACACGCACTGCCTGGCCCCCGTGCTTTAAGACTGATTTCTTGTCCATCACCCCCAACATTTTCAGCAAATAAAAAATGGCTCTTCCAGCTTTTTTTGAAGATCAGATTATGGAAGATAATCAAACACCTTCCCACTTGCATGCTGATCCACTTGGTGAATAACATCAATACCGGTAATGGTTTGTTCTCAGTTTTTCATCACTTTCTTTTCCCCAATCTCCTGTGCAATTTGCTCTGTCTGGCTATTTCAAAGCACATCTTTATTATGTCCCTTTACTCTATTCAGATCACCATCTGTTTGTTTCATTAGCAGTCTCACTTGAGCAGCGTATATTTAGCAGGGCATTCAACATTCAAAAATTAGAAGCTTTGAAATCAATGTAATCAATTGGAAAATGACAATTTTCTGCAGTATTTTTCAGAAACTGGTTCTAAAGCAACAAGAGCCAATTTCTTGATTCTTTCCCCTTCCCTTTTACCTTTAACTGAGAATCACTAGTCTACTCACAGACTGAACAACAGTAAATGCTTCCTGCATTTCAAAGACAGGCCGTTAAATAACCAGGCTAATCCTCAATCAGCTCACTTATTTATCTGAGCACACAGCAAAGAAACATGTCAAGGGACACCACCGCAGAATAACCATCCCCACCCTTTACTGGGGTAAAATCTAGCAGAGATTGCTCCAGGTTAGCAGTTCATAGGCCAGCCCATGTTTGATTAATGAGAAGACCATCACACAGCTGATACAGAAAAATACACAATGCCATAAAATAAGCAAGCTTAAAAGGGGGAGCGTTTTTCAGCCACAGTACCAATGCCACACAGAAGACAAAGGATCATTTTTCACTTCTCTACCAGGGAGTGCAAGGTTGCTGGGACATGATGGCAACTCATTGATCGAGGAAAAGACCTGAGTCATTTCTGTTGACCCAGAGGGAGAGCAATGAATTCAGCTTCATCTCTGTGTGCCCCCTTGTTCTGTAGCACAGGATTAAAAATAAGCCTAGCCTGAAAAGGAAAAGGAGACTATTGCATTGCATTTGATTATATTGGATTGCATTTGATTAGTGTGCGAGATGAGGGCAGCATGACTGCTGGGAAGAAGAAGAGATCAGGCAGATGAGAAGCATGAAGTGGCACACAGTGATTTGTTTCTTCACTGGGCCATTAACTCAGCAGTAACCACCTCGGATGTTTTATTGTTTTAGATCCTGGATTTGACAGGTTCTTCCTTAGGCTGTGACTCCTAGACTCACCAGACCACAGCCGAAGCTGTAATTTCCTACTGGATAAAACTTACTTACTTGAAAAACACAAACACATCGTAACTAATAGACTGATAATTTGCATGAATTCAGTCTTCTTACAGAGAAGTATGATATTACTTCTATCTGCATGGGCCACTGACTACAGAAAAAAAATCACTGCATTAATAAAGGGTAATTTGTGCCCCAACTCAATCCCTGGGAATGTCTGGTGTTACCAAGTCACCGCTGATGTACTCTTAGAGAGACACTTCTCCAAGCTGCTGCCTCCAAAAAGACACTCACCTATTCCCACTGGCCACCTAAAGATGTGAGAGACAGGGACAGGAAAGGCCAGTAGGCAGTCAAGCTGCAGCAGTGTGGAAACCCAAACCTGCTCCCTGGCTGCAAGCTGGGGGACAAAACTCGTACAAGATCATCTCATCTCCAACAGCAATAGAACCATTCCCAGAAAACTTTAGTGATGGCCTTTAACTGCTTGAATGGCCTTCCAAAGGCAAAGCAGACAGGTGGGCAGATGTAAAAGATGTAAAAAGATGTAAAAAAAAACATTCTCAGACTGCGTGTGCGCTGAAGCACCAGCTTCTTACCAAAGGGCAGCACCACACAAAGCTGAAAGAAGAGATCCATCCAGGGGTCCCAGTAAGATAAGAAATGCTTCAGAATCCCTTCATTAAGCTCTCAGACTTAACAGAGATGAGGGCAGACAGACTCCATGACATTTCCCCAGCAGCTGAGAGCCACCCAGGCTCTCCCCACATGCCCCCAAGGAAAAACCAAAGGCGAAGGCTATTTCTGCCATGCTGTGATTAGCAGCCAGCAGCACTTCTTTCCCATAACCCCAGACCTCATAAGACCTTGCATTAGGAGTGACATATCCATGCCTCTTCCAGACCTAAGGCACCTGGCTAAAGCTCACACTGCTGTGCATCAAGCTTTTCTATGCTAGGAACAGAGCTCCTCTGCTTGCTCTATCAGATTAATACAAAAAATGCTGCCAGCATAGGGGCAGGCCCTTAATAATGATTAATAGTTGCAACTTAGGTTTGTTTAACAAAAGGAAGGGTTAATGTATGACTGAGGCTGTCAGTGGACATTAGGGGAAACACCCATCACATCTCCAAGTTCCTGTCTGCTTCCGCTGACTTTAAAGCTGAATGTATTTTGGACAGTATGAAAGTAGTTGGGCTCATTAAATTTTTATAGTTTTTCTTTGTCTTTTACAGACCACAGATTTTTTTCTTCCTTTGGTCACCATCACCATGGGAAATTAGCTCCTAAACTCTTATTAATTTTTTGCTGGCAGTCTTTAATGGCCTCACTCTTGCAAAGCATCCCGTTCATCTAGTGACTGCCAGGCCACGAGAGCACCTGGGCTCTCCCCCCACATCCCTTCCTCCAAGCAGAGATAAGAGCACAGTGATATTAAAAGCAAGAGGTGAGATGAAAGTGCCTGCTTCAGATCAGACACCGCTGCCATTCCATAATTAACTTTGCCTATATTTTCAAAGGAAGAAAAAAACAATCATTTCAAACCAGTCTCCCCCACGTTAATATTCTCAATACTGGTATCGAGGAAAGAAAGTGGGGGCTTTCTTCCTGTTGAGTAATATTACCAAGTCACCTTCAAAGCACTATCTTGAGATCATTTTTCAAATGTCAGCATAAAAGGCAGCCAGGTTGCTCTCTCTTCTCTCTGTAGTTTCCCACATCACTTTGGGCTACTTATATGCACTTCTTTTTCCTACCTCCCCCTGCTCCATTCCCAACCGTGTAAAGCAAAAAATCATGGTGCCAGGCATCTGACAAGGTGTTTCTACAGCTCCCACACCTATACTCCTACCCTTCACACACTGGACTGGCAAGCTGCATCTCTACACCTTTGCTTTTTTTGGCATTACTTACAGCAACTGCTTTCAATACACCCTGGCTCCCTTCTGGGAGACATCCACACACTGCATTTTTGTTAACCTGTAGAAACCTACAGAAATACCTGCTTGAAATTAAATGGAAACTTACTGTAGAGCAGAAGCCTCCACACACTGAGCTATACAGAATTCTGTAAGTCTGCAAACATAAATAATGCAAACAAGTACCTAGAGGTTAGAAGAAAATATGGAATTCAAAACTTTGCTTCTATTGCTGCCCTAATTTTCACAAAAAAAAGAAAAAATAAAGAGAACTTGAAAGGCAGGTGCAGACTCTCCTTTGTCTTTTTTCTTAAATGTGCAAGCAAAATTGAATGGATTCAACAGATTATAATGGGTAAGACAGCGCTTCCCAATGGTTGGAGGCTATATCTTGGAAGATGACAGCTCTGTCAGTTCCAAAACTAAACTTGGTGTCTATCTGTGTTTCAGGTGTTCTCACTCACGAAACAGTGCAAATCTTCCTCCTGCCCCTGCAATGAAGAAAAAGGAAGAGGAGTTGCTGGTAAGATTAACCAGAGTGGTTAGCTACTTGAGAAACACGACTTCAACAAAGCAAATGATTTCTATCTATCTTCCTCAAGAAGGTGATTATCATACCACATTCACATATTTCAGTGTCAGATACCAGACAGACCAACTTGTGCTTCAGAAACCCCAACAGTCATTCCTTTCAGCTGTGACTGCAGTCTCAGCGCCAGGCCCAGTGGGGCTCAGGGCACAGGAACTACCAAGCCTGGCCTCGCAGCTTCTGGAGACCAGCTTCACTAATGAACATCTGCTGCATCTCTCAGGCAGGAGCGTTCTTTTATTTCTGCAGAAGCTCAGTCATGGCAGTATCTACATAATCCATGCCTGAACCAGCATATCTAATACAACACCTTGAAAGCAGGTATTAAAGCCAGCTCCATTACCTCTGTAGCAGAGCATTCTCTAAATCCACTTTGGATAATTCATTGGTTCTGCTAACTCCTCTGCTCTGTACAGCCTACCAAGGGAAAACAATAAACACAACTCTTGCCTTTGCATTTGGGTAAATAGAAACCAGCAAAAGAACAGCCAATTATTAACGACATTTCCTAAGTTTGCAAACACATTTACCGTGCAGCACTTAAATACTTTTTCTTGAGGTATAATGGATGGAATATAGAAACAAAACACAAGTTGGAAACCAGTTTTCATCAAAAGTGGGGGGAGAAAATTCCCCCCACTTCCACATAGAACAATACACTGGAAAGGCAGCCTTCACCATTGTGAAGAAATCCTCTCAGATGTACCCAGACAACTCTTTGTGACTTGGATCATAACACTCTCAATAAGCAGATCCACAATGCTACAACAAGTGAATGTGGTACACAGCAAAGGCTGTATGAAGAACAGTGCTCCTCTCCAGAAAGTACTGAGCAGTAAATTCTGGGTCTCTCATTGCATATTCAGCAGTGACAAGTGATAAAATTATCTCTGATGTGAAAAATTTAGGTCTCTCCTCCTTCCTAAGAGTTACTAGCATGGAAGTATAACTTCCATGGATTACACCTGTATCAACTAACAAACCATATATTCTTTCTCCTACTTCAAACCTGCACAAGCAAGAGCTGTCTGAATGCACTGCTGCTGGGCAAACAGCATTTTATGAGATAACCCTGTCACAAACAAATGAGAAGAAAAATCTACTGTCAAAAACAACATCATACTTCTTCATCACTGTGCTGTGACATGACTAACATTTGTCAAGGAAACAGCAAGTACTCCGAGTAACTGTGATAGACCACTCACTCATTCCATCAAGCTGACACTGCCAGCATGCTGTTCTAGAAATGAGCTGTTTTGGATCAAACTGACTATTACCCCTATTGTTCTTACACAGATGAAGTCTCTTGTACTTTTGTACTGAGGAATGATCATTGTTTAAATTCAAAGGAGTTGCAGGCTGTGGTATCAAGGAATGAGATATATATATATATAAATATATATATATATACAATTTTTTTTTTTTTTTTTTTTTACTTCAAGATGACTGGTATGAATTAACTTTGGTGAGAACTACTAAAAAAAGTAGTTAGCTGTATAGCAGTTGTTGGGAAAAGTACAGGAATTGATGGTCCCAAATCAATTCTCAGTGAAAGAAGTTTTCTGCATAGTATCCGTTCCCAAAGCAAATGTAACACTGGACCACTTTGGGCATATTTCCACAAAAATACTAAGGGTCGGACTGGCCAGAGGACTGCACTGCCTATTCTCTGCAGCACTTCCCTCAACATGGCTGTAAGGAGTACTGTTGGGATTTTGGGAAGCAGAGCACTACATTTCAGTTTAGTTATTCACACTGTGTTTTGTGGATAAACAGAAAATTTAAGTCCCTAGAGATCAATACAGCACTTCTCCAAAGGGCTTTATGCAAAATGCATACCCTCAACTTTGCTACGAAAAGCACACTTGAAGAGCTGCGAATTTCCACACGAAGATGCCTTTACTTCAAGTAATAACAGCACTTCATTTTGGACTATAGCTCCCCGAAAGGTGAAAAGCCTCTTAGCTTTCTCTTACCAATAGATAACTGAGGCTGAAAGATTAGGAGACTGCTACAAATCAGCAAGAAAAGATGCCATGAAATCACTGCTGAAATAAACAGCATATTTAATTTTTGAGGTGTAAAAATTAAGGTCTTTGAAGAAATTGGATGCCGAGAGAATAAAATGATTAATCAGGGAGCTTAGCTGGAGAGCATGCTATTTGTTTTCATAAGCGGCTGTCTTCTGAATCAACATTTCTGAAGCGTAGCTCTTGCTGGGACATGACTGAGTGAATCAGCTCCAAGCTCCCCCCCCCCGCAGAGGATGCATTGTGGCAGCATCAACAGATCCCTCTCCCTTGTGGTGCTGCAGTGAATTCTGAATCCACAGCTCTTTAT
Organism: Centrocercus urophasianus; assembly: GCF_019232065.1. NCBI lineage: Eukaryota > Metazoa > Chordata > Aves > Galliformes > Phasianidae > Centrocercus > Centrocercus urophasianus. The sequence goes on along the minus strand of NW_024884586.1, from coordinate 12,612,338 downwards.
TCTGGGGCAGTCTGCCAGCGCCAAACAAAGATAACTGAGCATTTCAGTGAGGGTATGTGACTTAATTAACCAGGAGAATGAAAGATAGAATGGACATGGCCTTTGCCAAGGCAGTGAGTGGAGATGAGTCATGGAAGTGAAATATGTGAGCCTCTACGTGGTTTCATAGACAGAAATATTTAGACATAATACGTGGACCTGTTTTTCCTAGTATGTGAAAATAATTTCATAACATAAAGGGTATTTCTCAACACTAGCCCTTTGTGAAGACCATCTCACCACGTACCTCCATAGGAAGAGCGGCTATGATCCAGATGTCAAGTGGATCTGGAGCTGGTGGGGCCGAGTGTTCCAATGATGATGGCAAAGCTGGCATCAGGAACGAGCTTGGGGAGCTCCCTGCCATGGGACTGCAGCCAGACACGCATCCTCTCCAAAACGCCTCAATGCCATCCCGGCTCATGTGTCTGGCACGTGGATGGAGGAGATGGAGATGAACGGGGATGCTGTGGTGGGGATGCGAGTGGTGGAAATGAGGAAGGTGGAAAGAGAGAGGTAGAAGGTAATGGTGAAAGCCCTGCAGCTCGGCTAGGAAATGCGTGTGCAGCACTCAGTGCTGAGCACCGACCTCCGCCAAGATCTCAACAGCTTTGCAACAGAGCAGAGAGCAACGTAACAGGGCTGCTTCAGCTGCCTGTCTTTGACAGCACCAGCCAAACGGGAAGATGAGAAAGAAATCAGGCAATTTTCATTAGTATAAATATAAGACATATGCGTCAGTATATCCTTATACATATATGCACATATGGGTTTCCATCATCACTTCCTTTTTAAAAATAGTATTTAGAACTCACGATGATTAACAAAACTTACTGCTGTATGCAAGAGAAGATGGATGAAGCCTCACAAAAGAGGTTATAAACAAGAAGATGCTTCGTGAGATAGGGGACATCTTCACTTGTGAGCAGTATTAAAACACCAACTTTATTCAGGAATACAGAATACATTTTTGAGGATATCCAGTTTACAAAAGTTTAAGACAAGGTTGGGTTTCAACACACAGCTTCCCTTAAAGCTCTCATACAACATCTTAATTTCAAGTGGAAAAGAACCCTCAAACCAGTAAAAAAGGGACAAACAAAGGCCACAGTTTTGTACTGAGATACATTCCAAGCAGAATCCAGCATGGTACTGAAATTCTTTCTGCAGTTACATATTTTAGTCCACAAATGCAATACAGCCTTGTGCTAACAAACATATTTCAGGTCTCATATGAACTGCAAGAAGAGCACTTGATTACAATTTTAGTTCCAGGCATATATGCAAAATAGCTTCCAATGAGCAACAGTTAAAAACAGTACTTGCCATTCGATCACCACTTTTAAAAAGACAGCATTAAATTCTTCCTTCATTTAGACAATTTTAAATATTCATTAAAATTAAATTCAGAATCAGTGTCCCTCTATCCTCTTCATCATTAATAGTTTTTCTTATCTACTAAAACCATTTGTCTTTTCTAAGATGTCTAAAAAGTAAAGCACACAAGATTAACAAGCTGCAGCATTAATTAATATGAGAGTCATCATCTCTTTCCTCCACCCAACTTCTAAATCTATCACAAGGGCCCCATTAGCTGTATCAAAGTGAAGTGGTGTAAATAAAACTGATTTAAAAGGAGAGGAAGAACCAATGCAGAGTTACTTAAAAATTGCAGTGCAGTCGCAGCACTGTCATGTATTGCCACTGCAGGCACAAGCAGAGAAAATTGTTCAGAGGCAAAAACATTACTGCCAGTTTTCCATTAGCACAATACCAGAGAGTAAATTATAATTTGCCATACAAGGAACTTCATCTTATTATCAAGCGGATTCACTAATGGCTTCATTTTAAAATACACAGCACTCTGACTTCTACAGAGGTTAAAGATAATCAAAACTTCTGAAATTTAAATACACGGTTTTCAAAAATAATCCAAACCTTATTTCCAACAGCCTAAACCCAATTCCTTTATTTACCTCAAGCAATCATTTCTTCCAACTGTTTTATTGAAATCAAATTTATTAATTAATCCCTGCTCTTAGTGGAACTACTCATTACTGTGGTCACTACTGAATACAGATCAGGAATCAGAACTTGGCTCTGGAGAAATCTGTTTTACTTGTGCAAGAATCAGCCTTTGAAAGAACATTAATTTGTTTAAATATTAAGTATAAGAGAAAGCTCCTGGCAGACGCACCTCAAATTAAAAGGTTAAGAGCAATCACAAACAATAGAATGATTAATTCCAACTTCACCAGCTACAGAAGTCCCACTACACGGCACTTCATGAACGTTTAGCTTCAACCTTACAAGATGAAGATGAAGGAACTGCAGGATTTTCAATGAAATATTTAATTTAATCAGTGCAGTTGTTGCTACCACGCTTCTCCAAAGATTCCACTAAATAATGCAGCACAGTGCTGTACTAACACTACCAGAAGTGACATATTATAAACAATTTCAGTATGATACTACAGCAATCTCCAAAGAAACCAGCTAGCAAATCTATTACAGGTACCAGAAAACTGGAGTAAGATGAAAACTTTCCTTAAAGTTTTAGCATGCCTTTCTGGAACGAGATACTGAACTCCTGTACTTCTCAAAGTGGTCCCCAAAATTAACAACAAAGAGGAAGACAAGACTTGTTTCTCTTTTTGGATCTCTAGACAACGATATGTAACAACAGCCCCCCCAAACCAACATACAGTCAGAAAGGCACAATCTCCTTTTATAACTTGAATTCTAAAAAACTGAAAGATTCCTATACAAAGATAAATACACCCTTAGCTGGAAGGGAAAAATTCACACCACTTAGAATGCTTCTTCCTTTTTTTCCTTTTTTTTTTTTAAAGTCCAAATGGATTATCTTAATGCAAAAGTGACAAGAATATATACAACCTGAAAGTGTATCTTCTATATATATATATATATATGTACATAAACGACAGAGACTGACACAGACAGAAGCAGCAGGCTATTTCCACTCTTTTCCTACTTCTTGGCAATGCAAGATAATGTTTTTTTGATTCTGAAGGCAAACATGTTTGGTTTGCATATACTGTGTGTCAGAAGACATGTGAAGTACAGTCTTCCATGGAAGGCCTGCAAGAGGGATATGTGCCACTTAAGTTACACAGGACACAACGGTTAGTTTCACTAATACAGCTTTAGGCTATTCAAACAGGAAAAATGAAAGTCTAATGAAACCACTGTAAACTTTTCAGTAGCAAGTTCTGAAATCTAATAAAATGTTTCAAAAACTGCAATAGAAAAATAAGGCTAATTTCGTTAATGTATTACATTGTTTGCTTACAGAAGGCTGTGCAGATCCCTACACAAAGGCAACAAGAGGGACAGCAGGGTTTGGCACTCATTCCCATGCCCACATATGCTGTCACATCAACTATACTCAAGTTTGACTTACATATAAAATATAGAGCAACTATTTATGTGACAATGACAACAGTCTGCCTAGCAATTTGCAAGGACTGATGAATTAGCCAAATCCTGCTTCGTGCATGACAGTCTAACTATACTGCTTGAGCTCCCACCAAGAATGGAATCTGACCGTGGCTTGCATGTTGTTTTACAAGGACCAAGAAGCATCTTCTTCAGTGCACTTCAGAATAGGCTGCCTAAGCCCTTAAGGAAAAGCTGCTGTTAATTTATTTCCAAATAAAGCCAAGACCATCAGCACTACAGTTTTACAGTGTCCGCACTGTGTCACCTCAGCCCTGGAAGGACCGCTGCTTGTAAATCCATCTGGTGCCTGCCTCCCACATATCATGTCAGATGACTTCAGATATGGAAACAAAAACAAACAAAAACAAACACAAAACCAATTCAGTTTTATGTGTTGGAACTGAGACTGAACTTTAATCACTCCATTACCTACACCCACACTCAAGAATTCTTGAGTCCCGAGCATCTAACCTTTGGGAGAAAGATGTTACCTTAAATAGGGAGGAAAAAAAGCAGAGCCTTTGGAAGAACAGTAGTTTCCCTCTTTTCCATTAAACAGCAAAGCCTGTTTAATGACAGTGTTCATTACTTGGAAGATGAGAAGTGGGAAATGTGCTAATAGACAAACAGAAATAATTTCTCAAGACCAATTTCCCTCCAGACAAGAAAAAATACACTGCATTCTCTTCCGTATATTAAGTGCAAGCACAGCACTGCAGCAGCATTAAAATTCAGAGTTTACCTTCCCTCTTTCCACTCTGAAAACCTTTACCTTTGAGTTGCTTTCTTGTGGGTGATTCAGCACTGCGCACTGAAACATATTTCATGGGAGACCATTCTAAGAATTAAAAGAGAAAAACTCAAAATAGATAAAAGTAATTCTGTTTATCTGAAGAAACTAGAATTTGAACCAAATGAATACGAATAATGGCAAACAATTAAGAAAAAGCAGTGAGAACATCGTAAGAAAAATGTCAAGATTTTGAAGTTCTACAAACAGAACTAAACTTATGCAATACATGACGTATATACATACATACAGTATTAAACACGTGTATCCATACATGACCATATGCTGACAAGCCCTAAACCTTTCACCCACCTTCAGTTGTTTCAGAAATTAACAAGCTAGTCATCCACACAGAAGTTTTCCACGATGGATGTTTGCTTCAGGCCGGTTTTGGTGTTGAAGATGTAGCCGGAAAAGTTTTGGTTTTGTTTGCTTGTTATTTTTTAACTTTTATTTTTTATTTTTAAGAAGAAACATAGAGTGATGTTGTTTTGCCACGTCTGAAATCTTGAGCTGGTGTGTTAAGCTTCACTGCCTCCACAGTCAGCCTGAAGTTTGACAGATGAGCCAACCTCTGTGGTTTTCCTGAGAAAATCCATGCAAATTTGACCTCAATACTAGCATTGGGGCAGAGGAATAATAACAAAAAACACTTGTTTGTACAGTTATAGAGCTGTTGCATCGTCACAAGCTAAAAATGAAAGTTACATTCACAAGGAGAAAGTTCTAAGCAAGGAAGAGAAGGGCCATATACATTATCTTCTGCAATTTGAGTGCTGCCAGTGGGCTTAGCCCTAGGCTTCTTTCCTCCTGAAGGGCTGCTTCTCTCGTGCTTCAATGACCACCACCTGGCACTAGGCAGCAGGAAGAAACAGTTCAGAGGACAGGAAGCAGTCTAGAAACAAGAGATCCGGCATAGCTTTTGCGTGCAACGTTTGTCAATATTACACATGCACATATATACATTCAAATACAGTATATATTCTGAGAAATACAGCACATCAGTTCTTCAGCATAGCACCATTTCCCTTGCTAGTCTGAACTGGAACCTGCTTGCAGGAATATTGTCAAGAACTGATGCAACTCCACATTCAGCTCTCACAGCTCTGTCTCTGATGAGCACAAAATGCTGAATTAAAAAATCAACTTAACGTGGACACAAATCAAGTCGTTATTCAGGCACACGTCTGCCTGAACCTTACAGCAACAGCAAATTAACCCACATGGACTAGAAAAAGAGCATCTCTTCTTGTCCATCCCAAACAGTGGAGCAGTTACGCTTCTCTTTCATCAACATGGTTGACCAGAGAATTGCTTGGATCTGCTGTCCTCTCAAGAAGGGTTCTGTGGCCATCCATGCTCTCATGAATGTCTCTCGTCCAACCGCTGTCTGTGCCCAGAGGGCTTCCAGCTGTGGGGGTGTCTGTGCTCACCATGCTTCCTGTCCGAGACCGGTAAGGAGGGAGATCTGGCTGATTAGGGGATTCAGACTCAGAACAATAAGGGGGTGGAGGAAGGTCAAACCAAGGTGGTCTGCTGTAAGATACATAACGTAGTAAGAGGTTACTGAAAATAGCGGCATGGAAAACCGTACGTAAGATTTTTTTCCAATAAAGAATAAAATGAGCAGTATTTCTTGGCATTTCCATGATGACACCTGCCAGATGATCTTAAACAGACCTTCCCATATTATTCATGTTATTCCAAAATCTCCAAGGCACCGCCAGGTAACAAGGTTTCTGGTCAGGATGCAACAGAACTAATGACTTCCTGCTGCAAGGAACATGCGTTGCCAAACAAATCTCAGCTTACCCTCCAAGATGAAGAAGTAAGAGTTTTTCTTGTGTAACTTTTACACAGCCTGAGAAGGCACTATAAAAGAAGTAAGGTAAGTAGATTTGCATCTGTAGATAAAGATGCGAGCACAAAGCTCTGAAGAAACCTCTGCTAAGTGACAAAGATTAATGGCTTAGGCTCTACAAATAAATAACGAACTGAATTCTTCACAAGAATTTTTTTTGCATTCCACATACAAAGCAATGCTAAGTAGGCACAGAAAGGATGTGGCACTAGATTCAGTAAGACTATTTTTGGATTCTGATAGTAAAAAAAAGTAAAGGAATGACAGAGTTTAGCAGATTGATATCAGGTATCGGGAGCAATTAGTTCTGAAATTGCAGATGGTTTGCAGTGGCCCAGGTGAGAAGTGATTACAATCTGGACTGCTGTTCATTCAGTTGTCCTTACTAATGAAAAGATATCACTATTATGAATGTCAACATTAAGACAAGTAAGCTGCTGCCAAATCAGCAGAGAATAGGAATGTAAATTATTATATTATCATTCCTAGATCCCAGAGATTGTGCTAAAGAACGGTGACATGGTGACAGTGAACAATTTGGATCATCAAAGTTCCCACTATGCCCTTTTTATGTACAAAGATGTCAGTCTAGCAATTTTATTTGGGAAGAGTTTACAGGCAGAGGTTAAAACAAAGGTTAATGATCTACAAATAAAACCAGTGTCACCAATACAAAATCAACACACCTGCAAAACTTCAAAGCACTTTCAGCTACTTAAGAAAAAAGAACAGAGCTTTCCATTTCAGAGTTTTTCTCTTTTCTTCTCCGGGTATAAAGAGAAGTGGTATAAAGCAGAGGATCTATTCAATTTCTTGATGCAAGAAATGCAGATCTCTTCACTTTATATACTTATTTATCACTCATCTCCAGGATGTATATATACATATATATTTTTAACAGTATGTCCTACCAGCTAGCTTTTGGCAAAAAATCCGAATTAAGTTTTCATGTGTTGACTCAAGATTGGCACAGGATATTATAAGAGAAGTTCTAAATTTCTTTGCGTTTTCCTGCTTCCACAACTGCACGTGCAAAGATCATGACTTCAGTTTGCCTTATGTGCCTTTAATGGTAATAAAAGCAAGTGAACTTGACAGAATACCAACACAGTATCACCATCAAAAGCATAATAAGAATAAACAGGAAGCAGAAGCACAGATGCACACAGCTGCAACCAGTGTGAAACTTTGGTGAGAACAGAAATAGCTGCTGTACATACCTTTGGTCCAGCACAGCCTCTGAATAGGACGGAGGCGAGTCCAGATCCTCTGGCCTGTGGTAGGTCTGGTTGGACATGTACTGGATCCCATTGTTGACGTTGTAGGTAACGCTGCAGTGGTGTGGGTGATCAAGGACCACCAGCCGAGACAGCAGCACAGGGTGCTGCAGGCGATGCACTGGCAGGGTCATGAGATTGTTGCGTTTTCTTTGGTGATGCAGGACTAAGGCAAGAAAGGCCACCACGAGCACAAAAATGACAGAGCTACCAATGATAGCGTAGGTAATACTGGGGTAATAGAGCAGCTGATTTTCTGAGGTCACGTAATCTTGGCCGCTGCCTGCCTCTGCAAGACAAAAGGAGAAGAAAGCCTGAGATTCATTTCATTTTACAGTTCTGTAATACAACATACTCTTTCTGCTAGCATGCTGTGTGACAAAGCAAGTGTCTTAGCATATTAAAACTACACGCATGCAAAACAGAGACTGGCTGACCACCTCTCAGTTCATTCTCACCTGTAATACACGTCTCAGACAAATTAAGAGAGAGACAATGCTGAAGAGCAGGAAAATACACTTTGGTGAAGCACATGCATTATCATGAGGTTCGCTCAATCATACTTTTCACTCATACTACTTTTTCCACAGGTTAGAACATCCCTTTCTGAGACATAAGCACAATTCCATAACCGTATCTGGCAAAGCATACTACAATCAGAAATATCATTAAAAGCAAAGATCAGGCTTTTTATAAAGTGTGGTACAACTGATGTTTACTTAGAGCTTATGAAAAAAGGTAACAACTACATCCTTTGCTCCAGAAATCCAGCAGTCCAAACAAGTAAAAGAGAATACAAATAGCTGCTCAGTAAATGATAATTTGGACATTTGTGATCAACAGACCTCCTGCTGGAAGTAATTTAAAAGTAGAAAGTGCGTTGGAACTGCAGATAAAACCACTGTTGTAAGCCTGGTAGACATGATAACAGTAAAAGATGTACAAGCTTAAAAGCAAAGAGGTCTAGGAAGGAAGGACAAAAAAACAAGCAAACAAATGGGTTAGGTTATAATAAAATGAGGAAAAGTAAAATGTGAGCAGGAGTGAGGGCATGACAAATCACGTAATTGAGCTTCGATTTGACTTGGAAATGGACAGTGGAATGGCTGAAAATGTAATTGGGTGGGAAGACGCAGGAGCATGGTTGCAAATGGCAGCTTTATCAGGAAGACTGGTGAGAGAAGATGAGCAGATCAGAAGACGTACTTCACATACCATACAGCCAGTGCTTTATGTGCAGAAGGCACTGAGCAATCAGCAAAGTCACCGAGTATTCTAAAAGAAGTTATACAGGATTTGTTCAGAGCCACGACACAGGAGAAGGAATCCCTGCTCAGGGTCCAGAGAAACAACAAGGTAACGGAATTATAACATCTACATGGACCTTGAACTGCATGCAAATCTTATGAGGAAAAAAAAAGAAACAACAAAGAAAGAGGCAAAATGCAAAGAAAAAGTGGCTTAAAGAAGCAAAATGACACACACACTGACGTGACTGCCACACTTCAGTGCCAGGGCTGGGAACCTTGTTCCATGTCAACACCCTGCTGATAAAGTCCAACTGCATCTAACAATTGCCTTCTCTTTTGGGGGAATTTCCATTCCTGTGGAGGCTGTAACTCCTTACAGACACAAAAATAAAAATGCTGTTCTGACACAAAACATCAATCTATCTCAAGCAAAAACACGAGGCAGAGTAAAAGCAAACAAAAAATCCTTGCCCCTTTGACCCTCTAAAATCCACAAAATTATAAGGGGACCATCTATCCCAATTTTTCATTCCCTACAGCAAAAGGCTGAGACAGTATACCTTAACATGATTTTTCCCTTCCCACCTACCAGCTGACAGGTCTTGGTCACTCAGAAGTGCAAGTGAGCCACTTACAACTGTCTCTGGGAAAAAAATAATGAAGTGTACACAAAATGTATCTGACAAAGTAGAACAGTTTTCCTCAAGCACCATTTGTGAATCAAGACCCTTTGGGTATTTCTTGCAATGTTTGTTTTCACTACTCTACTTTCATGGTAAAACACAAAGCAACACTTGACAGCATCACTAAAAATAACTTCTGTATCAGTTAGGTAAGATAATACAACTGAAATTGGCTAATCCTTTAAACATCTCAATTTTAATCAAAAATAGTTTAGTAGAAGGAAGAGAAGGGAAGGAAAGACTGTACTGGAACTAAGAAAACATGATTATCAGTCCTGTTACCACAAAGAAAACTAATGCTCTGATACAGACATGCTCTCCTGTCGAAACCACTGTAACCACAGACCAGAGAGCTGCTTTGCAGGCCCCCTGTGAGCCACATTTCACCACGGAATAATCCCAGTTTTCTTGTCTATGACACACATCAGCGAGAATCCCTCATGAATTTATTTCCCCACACAGCAGCACTGGAGAGGAAGCAGAAATTGTTGTTACCTGTCTCTGGCTCACTTAGCAAACTCAACAAAGTCTGCACGAAGAATGTAAGTCAGAGCAGAAGGGAAGAAATGAATTTATATACATTAGGAAGCTTAATTACAGCTCATCACATGTTACTACGGCTTCTCTAACATCACCTGCTGAATAATGAATTCTTGTCACATAACACAGACAAGGGCCAGTGCTGGGAGTGGAGTGACAAGAAGATCATTTGTACAAAAACATCAACAAGTTTATATGCAAGGAGAGATCCATGGGTGAATATAGTTGCCTATGAATCTTTGGCGCAAGGGAAGAAAAAATGTTATGATATTCCAGTAAAATACTACAAGACTTCCACTCATCTTGGTTCACCAGTTAAAGCACATGGGCAGAAGAGTGAGAACAGAATGCTTTTGCAGACCTGATGAGACATAATTAGTTACCAAGGAACTATTCTCAGCAACATGGTCTCTCCTCTTTATTAATCTCCATCTTATCAAGAAATGAAGAAAAAATGAGAGCAGTGAATTATATGTCAACTTCTTTTGAAAACACACAGGGTTATCTGTCTGTTTGGGATAGGTCCTTTTTAGGTCCTGCATGAAAAGCCTCCACAGATTCAAAAACATTTTGCCAAAAATCAGATGTTTTAAAGAGGAGAAAGAATCCGATAACCAGCTTTAGGACAATATAGGGCTGGGGAAAAAACAAACAAACAAACAAACAAAACCTGACCATTTGTTTTATCTAGCTTCAAAACCTTTTCACACAACAGTAGCCTAGCTATCTTACAAAGATTTGGAGCAAGTTTGCACTTAACATACTGTTTTGCAGTTTTGGAATTACATCATTTGTTTGCCAGTAATTCTCTATTCCTTTTCAGGTTTTTAGTTTTACTGCCTGTGTTTCCATTTACTTCACCATATCTTTGAAGATAAGAGCAACCTAAGACATGTCTCCACTGGGGTCAGTATAGATCTCTCTCAACCACAAACGTAGTGAAAATGATGCTGTTTTGAAAACAGCTGATTGGCACGGCCTTTGTACTAGCCCATAAGCAACACTGTTTGGGGGATCTAAATTAGCATCCCCATCAGTGCAGCAAGTACTAGTTTATGCTACTCTGGCATGGTGCTGCGCTGAGGGGTACAGAAATACACTATGAAGAGAAAAAAATCAGGTTTTATCTGTCAAGTGCTCTTTCTTGTACACTGGGCAGTGCTGAGTACTTTGAATACAGACATTTCTCTGTCTGCGTGCAAATAATCCATCTCCCTAAGTGCGGAAAGCCTCTATACATACAGGGTACTATTGAAACACTCTTCTCCCACACCAACATATTTATTCTTGCCTTATAGGTGGACCCTCTGGCCATAAATACAAAATCTGAAAGTCCTTTAGCAAAAGATGCTCACAAATGAAGTCCAGTGGTATTCCACTTCCCCTGTGGTGCAGTTGAAACCAGGAAAGACGAATCTTTGTCTCATCTTTTCCTTTTGCTAACAAAGTCACTAACTGCAAAAATGCTAAAGACATTACCTGAGCCTGATAGCTGTGCTTGACTTGTAGCCCTAGAGAAAACACTTGCCATTCAAAAGAAAAAAAAATGAACTACCCTTATTGGTCTCCTTCTAAAATAACATCCCAGAACAAAAACTGCTTTATGTAACAGCTAAAAGTAGCCAAACTACAAGACAGTTTTGACTGTAAAAGACATTTGGAGAATGTCTTTTCTTCCATTATCTGATCCTGTTGAAATGAATAACTTAATGATAATTCAACACACGTTCAAAAAAGCGTCACACATCAGAGATGTACGTCCAGCTACTGCAAGAGTGGAGGAGAACGCAATAAGTTCTTCTGCCATGCTTCTATAACTTGCTGAATAAAAGAAAAGCCACACATGCTCCCTTTCCCCTTATTACTTTATGTTGTCAATGTCTTCAAATTTGAAGAGAAGGCTTTGCACAAAGAGAAAATAGAAGTGCAAACAGCTGCTTCCAAAGATGTCATTCCAGTTTGTCCTAGAACTATGTGAGCGTGCAAGGGTGCAGAAGGGAAGGATGGGAAGCTGACACTGCTTAAATGAATCATACACATTTTGTACACTTCTTAATAGAGAAAAGGTGAGATAAAACACCACCTGAAAAACCTTCGCCAAACATGCAATACTACTTCAGAAAGAAAAAGCTGCAACTCTTTCGTTCTGCTCCAGTAACTTCCAGCAAATGTTTACACATCACGGAAGGCACTGAACTGAATCTCTTGGTAATACAGCCATCTGCTCCCAGAAGCAGCCAGTATCATCCAGGTAGCTTTAGAGAGTTTTCCTTACTTTCCTATTAAATGCAATTTTGCAAGAAAAAACGTTGAGCAGGAAGGCTAATATAGTTTAAATTTGTGGCGTATTTATTCTTTCATGTTTTTTTTTCCCTTAAGAAGATCTATGTTTTTTAATCGCACCATGTATAAACAGTTTATCAATGCCACTTATGCCTATTAAACCTTATTACCTGGGAAATGCTGAATCCACAGACTGGAGATTTTTGGAGTGTAAAAAGCTTTGTGAATAATTTAGGAAAGGACTGATAAAGGAAACGTAAGGGGTTGTGCTCAGAAGACCATCTTATTGACTGTGAACAAATTTGCTGTCTCCAAGTTTTTGAAAAGATCTGAGAGTAGCTGCATTAACCGCATTAGGTCTGCCAGACAGTGGGAAGAGGGTCTATTATTTTATCTTTTGCAATCCTCTGCTCAAGCCTGGCTTTTCACAGTTCATCAGAGAAAAAGCTTTTGAAATACATAATCTGAGCAGACATCCGTAGCCTTAATGAACACAAGTCACGGTCCATCTCCAACAAAGACGTTACTGTAACAACACATTTAAATTCCAACTGGTTAAAGAGCAGCTCTGCAGCAGGAAGGTTAAAGATGACAAAAATCAAATACAGCCAGGCAGAGCCTCCGTGCTATACTTACCTTCTGTGCCACAGCAACACCTAAGGCATCCAGGCTAAGACTTCAAGCCCCTTACAGATCTCACCTCGATGTCACATGTCACTACAACAAGCCGTATGTAGATTAGTGCCCTGGACTTTAAAAATGTTCTTTATTCAAGTGATGGCCTTTCTAATCCAGTTGTCTTTGATCCCCTGCACGCCTACCACCCTTTTCCAAGCTAGAAACAATATCTATCCCAGACAGCCCAGCTCCTTTATGGAGTTTCATGCTCAGTTATCATTTATTCTCCCACCCCCAAGCAGCTTCATATTTGCCTTAGACACTTGCAGCCAGGATTTGTTTCCCACTGCATTTGAGGAGCATTTCTGCCCTGCTTTGGCTTTCCATGTTTCATGCACAGAAGAGAGATTTGGTAATACAAGTGTTACATGTACTAAACAGACCTTAGCTATGGGAATTGGCTGAAACAATACGGTACAATTACATCTTTACCTATCAGGTGCTTGGGAAATGCAGCAGATTTCTAGGAAAGCAGCAGAATGAAATCCCTTGCTTCTTCCACTTATGTCTATAGGAGTGAGGGCTTCACATCAAGGCAACACTGATGTGCAAAGGTATCCTGGCTTGGAAAGGTCTCAAGCTATTTCATGACATGCACCTCAGCATTCCTAATATCCATGAACTAGAAGCAGAGCAGCCAGCACATCACTTGAGGTGAAATGGAGCAGATGGTGGCTCTTAACACAGCTCTAGAAGTCACCCACTGGGTCACTTTCTCACAGTCTTCCTGGCTCCTCGGCCTGTTATGCCCACATGCAGTCTAGACAATGATGTTTGAGAAATGTTGGAGAGACAATGATAACAGGTGTATGCAAAATCTAGATGTTACCACCCCTCTGCACTGCTGCTCCTTCCAGAGGGGACACAAGCGATGTGCAGAAGTGCTGTTTGCACTGTCTTGATCAAGTCACTTTGCAGACTACCCCACAGCTCTTGGTCTGCAGAAGGACACTAAGGACCTCCTCCCAAGACCATCTGTACCGTCAAGAACCACATTTTCCACAAAAGCCTAAGTATTTCAATATAAATCAGAAGTCTAAATAGCACTGTATGCATCTTTGCCTTTTCTTTCAGAAGACTGAAAAGACATTCACGACCTTCAGTGCCTACTAAGGAAAGACTTCCTTTTATTATGCACTGCAGAAGCTCTGAGCAAGATGATCACTGTTACTGTTTAATAGAATCACAGGCCACACATAAAGCAGAGAACACACATATATACATACGGACTTACATACAATTGGCCAGCAAAGTACAGATAAGCCTCCAGATAGTATTAGTCAGCAGAACTAGTAGCAGTCTCAGCATCTCATTCAGTACATCTAAATGAACACATTACCTGGGCCTCACCAGGCTTAAACCCCACATCCTGACCACATAGCACATGAGCAGTGCTTTTAAGTCTGCAGTTGCTGAAAGAGCAGCTGAGTCATCAGACTGAAGATCAAGAGCTTCACCTCTCACATGCCCTCCTTTTTATCTTCTGCTGGGTTGGCTAATTATTCCATGCACTTCACACACTGCAGTTCAAACATTAAAATAAAAAGAAGGGAAAAAAAAAGCAAAGCAGCAAACTGAGCAAATAAGTAGAGAAGTGAGAACTACTTAGCAGTACCCATGGCAACTAAAGTTCTAAAATTAACTTGAGAGCAATGTAAAAGCCTGCAAAGCCAAGCTCAGCCATTGAGCGTGAAAACAAAAGGTCCACGCTTGGCATCTAGAAGGAAGCCAAGGAGGAATCTAAAGTATTACTAGAATACAGCTCGGGATCATTCTGACACTGATCCAAGCAGCACTTCCCGGACACAAGATAGTCCAAAAGGCTAGTTAACTTGATCATTAATGCACACTGAGAACAGAAACTGAACTAAAGCAGGGACAGAACATAGAAAGAATGAATACTGTTCTAATAAAGTTCTCTCCTCTAGATGGAGGGGTTTAGTTACTTCTGTTTGTTTCTTTTCTCCTCTTTTTTGAAAATGGGCTGTCACCATCAACAAAAGCAGCAAGAAGTTTGTTAAAGTATACTTCTCGTAACATTTTATGACAGAAAGAGGCCACTCAGCAAGAACCTGATGTATGGATATCTCTAGGGTTTCCCACTATTAATGCCCCCCTCCCAACCTCCCAGTCACATCTGTTCAGTAAAAGGAAAATCTCAAATAGCAGCAGCTCTTCCAAAATGCAGGCTAATGGCAGCCCAAGCTTATCAAACAAAGCAAGAACGTGTTTCAAAAGAGAAACTACGTTCTCTTTGTAGGACAAGTGTGCTCTTGGTGCTCTCCTCAAGAGCCACGACAACCAAAAGCATCGTGGATTCTAGCCCTGGTGTGCATCCAAATTAGAGGTAACAGCCACTCATCTTGTACCACAGCCTGCTCCTTTTCCTCATTCTCCAAGAGATATTCCAGTCTTGCCTTGTTCAAGTCACAGACTACTCTCAAACTGCTGGAGAAGTCCAGATTCTGATTAGTGTATACAATTTATAAGCAGTCTTACATAGTCTTGAAAGTTGAGAAATAATCATTAAATTGTTAATCTATGGCTGGATTCCTGAGGGAAGATCCATAGCCATCTATGCTCTAAAATACTTCTATAGAGAGCGTTACTTTAAAAGCATTAAAAACAAACAGAAAACCATAAAAACAAGGAACGTAAACGAGAGAAAGAACATTTTAATGGAAAAGTTAATGCCACTGTGAAATTCAACCAACAAGACACAAGGGACTCAAAATTAATCTCCAACAACAGACTCTTCTTTGCCTTTTTTATTTAGCAAGTGAATTTTCTACCGAATATCTTTGGGAACACTGAAAAATTTATGCACACATGCACAGTCCTATCTCCTGTAAAGGTTAATTGGCATAACAAAAGTCTGAGGTAGGTAAGAGCCATCTTGCATCAGATCTCTGCTCCCTGCCAGTACCGCAGCACACACTACCAAGATTAATTCTCAAAGGTCGTAAGCAGTTTCAAGTCAGAAGTAGAAAGAAAAATACATTTATCAAAGGCCATGGGTGACCTTGCCTTTCCTACTGCAGTCTGACCCTATGAGCTTAGAATCTAAGCTTCTATAAAACGCTGAGCTAACACTGGAATCATTTTTAACATCTAGAAGGTGAAAAAAGACGTCTCAAAACAAAAATTCAACCAATGAAAACCAGAAGATGAAATATTTGTGTTTTTTACTGCCTGTTACTAAGGGATAGCTGATAACTAAGTTACACCACATTGCAAAAACAATACTGCTATCTTGAATGATTCTAAATTGTCAGGCCTGCAAAGAACGCACATTATTTCAATAAAATGCCTGGAAAAAGCTGAATGTGGGATGACGTACAGGACAGACGGGTGAAACACATTTTACAGTGTTTATTCTGGAGGTGGGTGAAAAAAGACACACTGCCCAGTGAGAATGTGCCCATTAATTTCTTCCTAGATGCTGTATTGGTGCTACAGACAGCTGGCATGTGAGAAGGATAATAAGGCTTGAAGACATGTGGTGCAGGGTTTATGGAGCCTGCAGAGTCAGCTGTACGAGGCAAGGAAGACTTCTAGCATAAGTTTGATTTAGATACACTGAAAAGTAAGTTTTTAATCAGCTTTTAAATTCAGTCTAATCCTTCAAGGACTATTTTAAGGGATCTGCTCTGTGAAAAAGTGCTAGTGTGAAGCCCGTGCACTGCTCACGTCTTACTGTAACGAATCCTATCTTTTTCTGGAATTGTAAGGGAAAAAATGTTGACAGATGAGCAGTGCACAAAACTTCATTCTTTGGGGACAGTGCCCTAACAATTCAGAAACCTTTGGCAGGAGCTGCTGAGGCCTTACCCAGCCCTTGGTGCCACCCTGCAGTGAGAGGTTGGTCATCATCTACACAAAGAAGAGCAAGTGCTAGATTCTGCATCTGGGATGGAGCAGCCCTAGCTTTGTGTACCAACTAGGGACAGGTGGCTGGAGAACAGTCTCATGGAAAGGAATCTGAGGTTCTGGTTGGTGGGAAGTTTAACCTGAGTCAGCAGTGTATCCTGGCAGCCAGAAGGGCCGACTGTACCCTGCAGTGCATCAAGCCTGGCACTGCCCCCAGGTGAGGGGAGAAGTTGTCCTGCTCTGCTCTTCTGCTGCAGCTTGACTTCCAGTACTGGGTATGGATTTGGGTGCCACAATGTAAGAAGAACATAAAACTATTACAGAGAATCCAGAGGAAGGCTATGAAAATGGAAAAGGGGCTGGAGGGCAAGACGTGTGAGGAGCAGCTGAGGCTTCTTGGTCTGTTCAACCCAGAGCAGAGGAGGTGAGGGCAGGCATCATAGTTGTCTACAGCACTTCACAGGAACAGGAGGGGCATCGCTGAGCTCTGCGCTCTGTGACAGCAACAGGGCCCAAGGGAATGGCATCGAGCTGTGTCAGGTGAAAGTCATGCTTGGTGTTAGGGAAAGGTTCCTTCATCAGAAGGTGATGGGCATGGAACAGGCTCCCCAGGGCAGTGGTCATGACCCCAAGCTGCCAGAGCTCACGTTCCATTTGGAAAATGTTCTCAGACACTGGGTTTGGGTCCCGTGTGGAGCCACGAGTTGGACTTCATTACCTTTGCTGGTTTCTTCTAACTTGGGTTATTCTATGATGTGGCCCTGAATAAAAACTAAAAATGAAAGCAGAGACAGATGAGAGCTGCTACTTCACTCAGTTCCCATCCCAACAGGTACATTACACGTCAGCCAGGTACACTTATCCATCATCCTCCACTGAATGCTTCTGGGATGCAACAGAAGAAACTAGCAGCAAATCCACCCATGTGAAAGTGCATCACGAGAGGCTTTGATTCTTAAATTTGATTCTTTAAAAAAAAAAAAAGAGTTGTTCAATGACTTTTCAGCTCCAAGCATTATAAACTCAGCATACAGCAATGAAATCTTGTCAAACTGTGGCCTCAGAAACTTCACTATGATCAAGGTACAAGGTCTCAGCAAACATCTTGATTGTTTGCAAATCAAACTCTAAATCTCTAATATCGTAAAGTATAAATAATATATAAAAAGCAATAGCAAAGATGACAGCAGTCGGTTGTGAAAGTGGTTACTGCACTGCCCAATTTAGCTTCCCCTGTCAGAGGACAGTGAAATCAGAGGGAAAAAAAATCTTTAAAAAAAAAAGAAGCAAAAAAAAAAAAAAAAAATAAAGAAAAAAATACACAGAAAGAAGCATGGAAAGCAAGGCAGAAAGAAAATAGAAAAAAAGCTGCCTTTGAAAGTAAGTGTACAAATGGGCTATTATTAGGGAGCATCTGAAAGTCATTAACATCAGGAAGAAGATAAAATTGTGTTTTTCATTCTCTGCTAAAATCTCACTTGATCAGAAAATAAGACACTGAAAACAGGGAGTTAGAGGGGACTGTTCAAAGGCTGCAGTTGCCATTGGTTCACTACACAACAGAAAGCTTCTTAGAGAGCCTAGAGGGCTGTTCTGGATCTGATACTATTCAGCAAGCATGCAAGTGACAAAGTAGAGAGAACAGGCTTATGCAGTTTGTCTTAGGCAATGCTAGGAGCGCCCTACCGGACAAGATTAAAATTCAAAACGATCTGAAAACAGGAGAAACAGTCTGGGACAGATGAGGTGTCAGCTGAGAATAAGGTGTTAACCGACAGTGAAAAACGCAGCCCCAAACACTACTCAGCTTCTGCAGGGTGTCTCTGCTGATTAAATTCAGGAAAATACATTCAAACAAACAAAAACAAAAGAAACGCAACAGACCAAGAGTTTGAACATTGAGATTGAGAACAACATGAACGCTCAGATGTTCAGAAGACACTACCTACCAAGAAAGGTTGTTCAGGCTTGTTCAGGATCAAGAAAGTTTTATAATTAAGCTTTTAACATTTTTGATACAGAAGCATCATGTTTTGGATTTGAAATGAAAGAGAATCAAAACAATACCTGCCCTAACAATATAAACTCGATGTTTTCAAAAGCTGCAGGAAAGCATTCCAAATGAATAAGATGAGAGATCACATCTTTACTTCATGCATCTAATTGATTAGAGCTGCTACCTTTGTGTTCGAGCTCTAGTAGCTGTAACATAATCACGTGCCTCCATGCCTTGTTCTCACTTTGATTTCTGCTTACCCTGCATGTTATGGTGGCTTTCTAACACTCCTTTATTCCTCTAGGAGAGTTTCCCAAAGTTCTCTTTTTTTTTTTCCTGAAAAACATAAAAAATACTACAGATTTCAACCAAGTACAAAATCAGGCTGAAACTGAACCACACCCTAAAAGGCAACGCCACACAACATTTCATCAATTTCCTAAGCTATGTCTGTAGCTCTGTGCCAAAGGCAACTTTCCAAGGCAAAGATAATGAAGTTCTGCAACAGAGCTCTCCTTAAGAGACTTCACACCTTCAGCTCTGGAGATCTTTAAGAGCATGATAGATAGGAGAACAAAGAACAATGTAAATAAAGCAGGCCACACTTCAGCCAACAGTGTTCAAGAGTATCTTTGGAGGTCCCCTGTGACTTTTGATAGTCCTGAATGCATATGCTGGCCTGTAGTCCAAAACCAGACAAAACGCCTACCCTTGCCAGCTATAAATCCCAAAGCACCCCCACAAGATCCAAATTGAGGTTATTTTTCCAAGTGACCAGTTTTGCCAAGAGCGTCTTCAGAAAAGCAGAAAAATCACTGGAAAAAAAATCTCTAACGGCGATCACAGATCTCCTGATTTTAAAGAATTTGCTGTTGTTGCTGCATGACCTCGTTCTACTGCCAAGTTCAGCAGAAGTTCACACTTCATTGATTAATCTATAAAGTGTACAAGTCTTACAGGCTAACCACTCATTAACAAAGGAAGGAGGAGCTCGTCTCCTTTCATGTTTAAAGAAGGCTTGGATATCTTTCCATTGTGGATGCATTCAGCATAACACTGTAGACAGTAAATCAAGATATTATAGTACCTGGGACTTTATCCAGAACCTTCATTCCTCTTTGTGAAATATGCATTATAAAAATTTTGGTCTCACTTCAGCAAGTTTTCACATAAATAAATTAAGCAAAAAAATATTTTTAATTACAGAATGAAGAAAATTGCTGCATTTGATGAAAGATTGTTTATTCAGCACTGACAAGCGCAGCCTAATGAATGTGAGAGTGCCAGATTTGTTCTCACTGGAGATGAAGTCTTGCTTTTTGTTTCCACAGAAATTGTAGAAACATTTATTTTCCCCTGACCCTGGCTGACTGACTGAGCTAGTCACACTGAATTGTGCAATTCTAGATATGAAAAGCATTCGTGTACAACACAAGAAAGAAAAATGTATTTTAAAATTTGTAGTAAGAGGCAGGATTCATAATTATTCATCACTATGTTTAGATAATTATTTTATGCAAGGACAAACGAAGAGGTTTTTGGTAGCTATAGCTCACATTTTGCATGGAAAGACTGGAGGCAAATAATAATGATTAGTACAGCTAAGCATAGTTTAAAAGGCCCTGAATTAGCTAATGTGTCACAGGAAAATGAACTTTTATTGACAGATTCTTGGTCTAATGTACAGCAGTGGGAAAGAAGGTTAATAAAAAACTGGCTTATCACAAGCAAAGGATATTAAATGTATTGTTGGATGATTCTAAAAAACCCCAATGAAACCACGTTTGAACTGTAGCATCCTATTTTGGTCAGCTTACTTGAAGACAGACAGAATTAGGTTGGTGAGAGTACAGCATCAGAAACAAAGATGATGAATGGAGAAATAGGGTTTAAATATCAAGAGAGGAAAAAAAAGTAGGATTTATTCAGTCTTGAGAAAAGATGATTAAGAGGAGACATGACTGAAGCATTTATAATAGCCATGGGTAATAAAAATTAAGCTTGGTGACTCATTTTTAGACTCTTGGGCAGACTGCAACTAAAGGCAACAAGACTAAAAGGGAATTGATACAGGATGAATTTAACAATACATTTCACAGATAGAAGGGTGAATAGGTGAAATAATGCTGCATCGCTATATTTAAACAAAAGCTGAGTGATTGCATAGAATTGTGTTCTGTGGAATAACCATATCATCTGGAAGAAGCTTCTCAGAAGCATCTTTTGTAATATCTGGAACATATATTATAATTTCCAGCAGTAAGAAACAAAAACATTTGCAACATCTCCTTTATAGTACTATGTAGATAATTACACTATTTCTTTTATACTGCTCTTCCTTCAGAATAATCTGATTTACAGAGAAAACACAAAAGCATTACAGTAATGCAACAAGATAGGTAAACATACCCTTTTTACCTAAAAAGCAATGTTCAAACTGCTAAACCAACCCACCTGCAGCTGCAGAATTAAACACTGTCAATCAGGATGAGAACTGGGAGCTCTCAGCATTCATCAGATACACTCTTCTTTCCATACACACTTTTAAAGACATTTGTTTTGTCTTTGCTACCGCAAAAGTGGCAGTTTTATTGCTTTGCTCTAAAAGCAAACTTGATTATTCTTTCAGCTACTTGATACTGTCCTCCTCAGTACGCTGCTGTATGCTAACGTGCAATGGAAAGCATCCATACGCTCAAGACAGATTGATTTAGCAGGTCCAAATGTCAGATCACAAACCTGACTAAACACAAACTAGGAAGAAAACAAAAACTAACAAATCATACCAGATTCTAAACTAAGTGGGACCATCAAATATCTAGAAGATAGTGAAAAAACAAACCATACGCATCTTATGATGCTCTTCTCCTTTTCCTTTAGTCTTTCAGCTACTTTTTATTTCTGCAGATAAAGACCCAGCAAAAGGATCTCCAGAGGCTAAGGGCCTGACTCTGATCTCAGCATCACTGAGCTCAACAGCATTACTTTTGCCTTGTGATATTAAAGATCGTGATGGTTCCTTGAACTCATACTCACCTGTGCAAGACTACACCATTCTCTTTGAACTGTTTAAATACTCAAACAATAAAAGTGCAGCTTGCTTTGATCAGGTTTTTCACTCAAGTTTCAAGATTTGGAGAAGCAGGACATAGTGATTACCTATGATTCATGAAGTGACCAATGACCTCGGAGACCTCTGCATGGAAAAAGGAGACCCTAAGAAGGCTTTTACACACTGTGGGGTGCAACCTCCCTGCCTCAGGAGTTTCACAGCAGTTTTGAAGGGATTAAAACAAAGAACCGCCTCCATAACTAAGCCAGCTAAAAGTTTAATTAAATACAATTGCTTGCTGCGCTTCCCTTCCCCAAACAGCCTCATGCATATTCATCACTGTAATTACAGCAGCAAAAAAACTCCACAACTAATTATGCCACACGTCTCATCTTCTGTATGCCTGGAATTTTTTACATAATTACTACTGAAATTAATTGCAAGTTAGTTAATTTTGCACTTTGTCCTTTCAAGCTTAATTGAAAATTAAAATTTTTCAAACCAAGCCATTCTTGTAAGCGTGGTGCTTTTACCTCTGATGGTGCCGTACACCAAAACACTCTTCTAATTGCTTTTAGTAACATAACATAGTATAGAGTACTGTAAACTTCATCATTTAAAGTAAGAGCCTGCTGCCCTAATACAGATTTACTGTATGCTTCTCACTTGCATACTGCACAAAGAACATTCAACCTGCCCACTGCCACTTGCCATCCTCCACAACCCATCCATGCCATCCCCTGAGCCATGAGCTGCCTCCATCCATGCCCCCCCCGAACCATCAGTGCCATGGTTAGTTTACATCAAGCTCAGAGCTAGCATTTTTTTGACCGTGGTTCAAATATTATGCCTAATATTTCAAGGGCAACTGACCATTCTGGATGTCCGGTTCAACAAGGGAATCTGAAAAAGGTGTCAAATATTTCTTCCCTTGAGAGGTCAGGGAAGAGAAAGAATCAAATAGGAAAGCCAAATTTCAACTTTGCTTAGAAAAATAATTTACTGAAACATTTTGACTTAGCCTTGAAAAATAATTGTCCAGAAGCACACACTCCACTTAGCTTTTAAAAAACAAAAAACAAAACAAACAAAACAAAAAAAGAAAGAAAGAAAAATCAACGATATCAATATCAGCTTTTAGGCCCACCAAAATAATTCACTAAACAACAAAAAAGGCAACCTATCTACTTTAAATACTTTCGCCAGCCTTATCCTGAAGCTTCAGACGGGGTGGATTTGATCAAATTTAAGCTTTTTCTTCTATCCAAAAACAACTTGCAAATGTCCAATCAGTCAGGAGATTTTCAAAAGGACAAGGCAAGTCTGCAAACAAAGCACTTGTTCCTTACTCCTCCACAGTCTCTGTAAGCCACTTACTTAACTCCACGGGTAAATTTTCTGTTATAATCTTTCAAGATTTCACTACAGGAGCTAGAGGAGGATGAGCTCAATAGCAGAAGGCACGCTGTCTCCATCAGAAAGCAAATTGCTCTGAAAAACAGCTTAGCAACAGCCCCGTGAGCAAGACATCATTACATAAAGAGAATAAAGTAATTTTATCAGTTTTGCAATTCTGCAAAAATTCCTGTTGCTCCAACAGGGCAAACGATCTGTCCACAATGAAATGGTGGCAAAGATCTATACTGCAGACTATCCTGCCAGGAATGGAATTAATCACTACTGATAACTTTTCTTTTAGTTCTCAGGGGTGAAGACTGGTGTCACCAAAAAGCAAAAGGCTGAAAAGGAACACCTCAGCTACAGTATGATGGCAATAAAGATCTCACAAAGAAAAACCTGATAATAGCAACCTCATATGCAGTAAATCCAGAATGCCTCAGAACCTTGTGACAAAAATCAGATCCCAGACAGCGGGAAGCCGCCTCTTACAGCATGCATCAGTAGTGATAAAGTCACGAGCAAAAATGCTGAATGACATGGCACATGGTTAGAGCAGCCCTGGACCCTGGCTACGGCAAGAGACAAACGCAGTTTCATCAAGTCAGGAAGACTTGCACACTGTGGAGAGTGACTATATCTCGAGAGCTGTCATTATAAGGAAGTGGAACCTTAATGGCCAAAAGGAATTCCCTGATTTAAAACTGCAGCAAATAATGAGTTCCCAGGGTGCTTGGGGAGTAATTAAAATGGTAATTAAAAAGAAAAGCATTGAAAGTCAAGAGCCCAAGAATGCCAAAAAAGCACTTTCAGTAAGCGTCATTAAGAGCTACAGTTAGTGATCCCTCACCAGTACAGCAAATGAATACGGTATTTGTTCTGTCTCTGTAGCCTAAGAGCTGCTGAACCTGCGACCCATGTGTGCATTATTAACCAGGAGGTTCTGAATAAACCAGACCCCTCTGCAGTGTCAGAAAGCAATGATTTCTGTTTGACAGATAATCTGCAATTCAATGATGAAAGTCTCCTACTTGTCTACCATGTGTGATGTAAAAAGCAATATAAAACTTAAATACACAAGCATGCTTTTACAGACTTCCTCTAGTTAAATACTTTACAACTTTTAAAATTGCAAAGCTCTCTGTAATCAAGTCCAATATTTTCTTGATTCTTTTTTTTTTTTTTCATTCTGCTAATGGTTAGCAATAGTGTCACACAGACATACACACAAAACCACAATCAACGGCTGGGTGTGAAATCCTTCCAATTTTTATGTACACTGCATCTTTCATCTAATGAGTCATCTGTGCCCCTATTCAGAATCCGAAAAATACATGCTAGGAACATTCTAAGCTAGTACTTATTTTCTAAAGACATCCACTTGCATAACTAAATACTAGACTAAAACTCATTTTAAAACCTCAGAAAAAAAGAAAAAAAAAATCAGATGTCAGCCCAGCAAATGTTGACTGCCATTTATCTCAACTACCCACCACAGTACTTCCACTTTAATTAAATATCAAATCGGTCAAGTAGGTATGCAGATTTAATTACTGCTGCAGTTAAAAATGAGCTTGATTCCCCTTGAGACTAGCGAAGGTTAGTGGGATGACCTCAGTCTAATGGAAAATCCTCAGTTTGGCAAGTCAATGGACACAGGAATTTGTCCCCTCAGGCACAGTTTAAATATCATTCTCAGCAATGCACTGCTCCTAAAGAAGTACTGGTCCAATATGGTTAATTCAATATACCTGAGATCTACAACATCTGAACACCTGATGGAAATAAATGAAGAGGACAATTGTAGGGAAATGGCTTGTTCAGAGTTAGCTTTGTCACTTCAGTAAGAGTGGGCTCCATGTCAGAAATCCTGAAGCACTCTCAGTTTTGGCTGAGATCTTCTCTGCCTCTGTATTCTAATCAACCAGAGCCAGGGGTCCGATCACACCAAGTGGAACAGCCAAAGCCCTTGAAGGGGATGGCGGGTACTGCAGCAGAGAGGAAAAAGAAGAGGGATTGAGGGAATAACTTCAAGCCAGAAGAGAGAATGGGGCAACTAAGGGACAGAA
Source organism: Centrocercus urophasianus (assembly GCF_019232065.1). Classification (NCBI taxonomy): domain Eukaryota; kingdom Metazoa; phylum Chordata; class Aves; order Galliformes; family Phasianidae; genus Centrocercus; species Centrocercus urophasianus. Next base: position 12,587,090 of record NW_024884586.1, on the reverse strand, counting down.
GTGTCTTGAAGCATGCAGCATCCCAACAAAGGATGTTTCCCATCAAAAAATTCTGAATGAGGATTGTCACTCAAGTGGAGTCTATGCAGATCTTTCTGTTCACATCAGGGGCTTGGAAGAGACCAAAACCATTCCTAGCATGACATCTCTCCTCACATATGTCCTAAAGGGACTTCTAGACTGGCTGTCAGAAACCCAAAACCCACTTCACTAATTTCGAATCCTCTGTAAAAGAAAAAGCTATGTGTGTATCCATTCTTTCTCTGCAGCAACATCTGGGACCAAGAATCTCAAAAAACTCTGTATCAGATGCCCAGAACCAGAATTAGTCTCCAAAACCAAAGCTAAGTATTCCATGAAAAGCAGACAGCCACTGAGAAAGTATTTCCACATATACTCCTCTCGCATTTAAAAACTACAGACGTTCCTCAGTATCTTTATAAATCTACTCTAATACTCTGTCTAGACAAAAGAAAACACAGAACATACAACATGTGACACTTTTTACATCCCCTGTGGGATGTTATGGTTTTGCAGACTCAGAAAAATCGTGTAATTTTGAAATTCACTTGGAATTTCAGGAAGGCTTTCCTGCTCTTGGTAATTAAACCACAATACTTTTTCTTAAAGTAGCAGGTGACCATACCCAGAACAATAAATAAACCAGTTCAGAAGTAACAATCTGTAGAGATAAAGGGGAATTCAGTGATAACTTCTATGCTGCACGCCCTTTTTAATACTGTATCTTTCACAAGGACTTGGAGCTTGTCATTCCTTGCACAGAACAAATATTTTACATGTTCTTCACTGCATCCTAATTCCATAACAGAACTGCGGCATTATGACATTTAACAGGCAAGCAGAATTTTTCTGTTTTCTTTCACCAGCATCTGATAGCGAAGTATTTGGGCTTATCTGCTCAAGTGAGTTCAAATCCAGCTACTAGCAATGAGAGGTTCACCTGGGAAGTGGGAGATGCCAATTCCAATCTCATCTCTTGCTTTTCTATACAGTGCAGCATATAAATACATAAGGGTGTACTTGAAGCAGAGAAGAGAATATAGTGCTGCCTCCTCCAAGCCACTTTTGCAACATATTGCCTCCTGCCCAAGAACCCTCAGATCCTCTCCCACAAAGGAGAAATCTGACTGTTTTGTCTGAATCCATACTCTAACTGTTCTAATGCACTGTGATTTGAATCACTTAGGATGAGGGCAGCAAGGTGTTTCGTACCCTTGGCCAAAGATTTGACTGTGACAGAGGATGAAAGGAAAATCAGCCTACCCTGGCTCTTTCTGAGGCAAGTGGACGCAAATGCTCAGTTTGTGGTGGAACTCAATCCTGTTTGTGCCTGTTGGTCCTCCACCTTTGAGAGGCTCTGGTAAATGAACTCCTGCTGGGAGCAGCCCAATCAAACAGAGGTGTGAAGCAGATGACAAACTACTCTGCTGTGCCCAAGTGGAAGCAGAGCACTTCACCTGCATTAACCTATGCCGATTTTTGTTTTTTTTTTGTTGTTGTTGTTGTTGTTTTAATAACTACTTGCTACACCTCAATAGCAAAGACTTTTCAGACATGTATTCTTCTCATTCTCATCTCCACCACTGTCAGCTGGTAGTCCTAAACAACAGGGTAAAGATCTTCAACAAACTCTTTGTCCGTGTCTTTGGCATAGTTTCTACACATAATTCTTCATTTGCTTACTAGCTGCTCACTGTTTCTCAGCTAACTGGATATGAAGTATTTCACTTAATGAACTGTACATCTTTATTTAATGATCCATTATGCTGCGCTGCATTTTTTATAATGAGCTGGCTGAAAAAGAAATTTCTGCATTGCACAACCCAAGGCTAATACTTTCTTAACTAAGAGAAACATCCCACAGCCTGAAGCCCAACAGGCAATTTTTATCTCTTCTGTTTACTTACACTCAGTGAATGCATGCCACAAAGTGTAGGCATCTGCCATGGCAATACATTCAGTGGTAGGGCTTGTATATGTATGATAAACATTTTAAATACTACAAGTAAATGCTTTCTTTTCCAGTAGAGGCAAGCTGCTATTAATTCTTCCATTGTATAACGTGCATTTTTAATAGTTCAAGAGGTCAAGTCAACAAGCCCTACCCCAGACTGTTTTGTATAGAAAAATAAAAAATTGTCCTAGGAAGATGCAAACAAGTGCTTTCCCTTTTCTAGAAATTCCAATCCAGGTTGAAATTGAAACGTACAAAACAGAAGATATAGACATACACATTGAAAGTCCACTATTTATTACATACAGCATTCTGGCAGGAAGAAAACATGTTCCAGTTACAAAGACACATGCATATAACGCAGCCTTGACAGCATGTTCCTTTTTGGTTTTCACTTTTGTTTGCCCTGGTCAAACAATTAACCTGTTCTGCAGGCTGTAAAGCAGCTTTCTCCACTTTCTAGTTAGTACAGCATTAAAAAACCTGCACTCTTCTGTGGGACACCCAGAGCTGCTGCCCAAGCTTACTGTTCAGCCTCAGGGTTATGCTGTACATTTCAAATCGGAAAGCATTTAAGCTAAAAGTAAGTCTTGCGTTTATTATCCTGTTGGTTTTTAAAAGCTAATGATATGTGCTGCTTACAGCGAACTGCAAGCCTGGTGGGAGGCATTTTAATTAATACAATTTGTTCAAAAGAAAAACAAACGCCATTCCCCCTCATCTGTCAGCCAGCTGTACTGCAATCTGAATGCAAGGAAGGAAGAATAATAAAGGCAAGGCAGTGCGAAAAATCAGACAGAACTGGGACTTGATAAAGAACAGTACAAATACAAGTCAATTTCACCAAATCTTAGATAGGAAGATTTGAGTTTTGTAACATCTACTCTTTGACAGCTTTACATTTTAAGCAACTTATCTGGTTTCAGGTTAATCTTTCCTAACAGAGATTAGCAATTTTTAAATAATCTTCTCCAAGGAATGTTCTTTAATTGCATCACACCACGCTCTACGCTGTGAGAGCTCACAAGATCAGGCACAGAAGAAAAGCATGGAAGAAAATGGGGAAAGAACAAAGACAAGACTTTCTATAGCAGAAGCGGCTGCGAGAATTCCTTCTCAGCCCCTGAAGACAAACTCATTCCAATCAGGGGCCTCCAATTAGCCACTAATCTGATACTGATTTTAATCTCATTTACACAGTAATCATTACAGCAATACTGGATGATTTGCTACCCATTTCAAATGGAGTACATTACACTGAGCTAAGGTCCTTAACATTTTGACAATCCTAATATTGATTCCCCTAAGGCAACGAGTCCTGGAGAATTCATCTCAGTGACATCTACAAAGCAATTTAAACTACTTATGCATTTCTTTTTTTTGAAACCAACAGCAACAACAACAAATCTCAGGACCAGTTGGCAAGTTCTCATAACAAATATTGTCACACTGATCAGTATGGTAAGAGTTTCACGTTCCAATACTATTAGCACTGAACTTCAAAGATTTGCTGAGGCTCAGAATGAGACAGACATCTCATTTTTCAGATTTCTGTGACTGTATGTTTATTAACATACAATGCTGGTGAAGTAAGACAGCCTCCATCTGAACATGGCACCAATTTTGTAGCATAGAGATTAGCTAATAGTTCCCAGATTGGACACGAGTACAGGACCAGAGAGACTTTGGCAAAAATGAATTCAGTAATGAAAGAGAAGCAGTTTCTTTCCTTCCTGCTGTGATCAAGTGATCCAAGAGCTGCCAACCAAATATTTAAGGTGAGGCATTCAGATGATGAGTTTAACTTACCATTCCAGCAGCAATGAATTACTAGGCATGTCTTCACTCACACAAACCTGCATGGCTCCATTTATCTTCGCCTTACGGCTCCATTTTGTAATGCCCAAGGGTTGTTTTTATCTTAATCAATGTTTAATTTTGCAAAAAAAGGAAAAGATTCATCCAGTTCTTCTCTACATGGCATACAATTTCCTTAATCCATGAAAAGAGTGATTGAAGAGAGGTAGTATCAAGGTCCTTTTTCTCAGTGCATGTCCCTGCAAAATAAAGGGGTGCTACTGCATGCACCTTTTCTCATTTAACTAAAGTACAAGGAAAACTGTGGGGTACTGAGGAGCACTGTGAGCCTGCTTACAAAGAAATCCATTAAGTTCTGAATTAGTGAAATCTTTTTTATTGTTTCTCCTTCTCTCTTTTCATACCTCTACAGTCAGTGAAATGAATTAATGCAAATCTCTCTACGTTAAATCACAGTCATTTGAAACTGCATCCACCATGCAGAAACACAGTAGTAGATAACCACTTTATTGTTTACTGACTACTGTAAATTTTAATTGTGATTCCAATCTCTATTCTCACTTGGCCTTTTCTGTTTAGAAAATCATATAAGGTAGTGACCTCTTCACCTCACACAACGTCCTGACCCAGTCTGCTGAATTGTCTGGCCTCTTCTTTGAGCTTACAAGTTAAAGTGGTAGAGATTGTGCACAGGTCACTCTGAAAATAATGCCTCCTAGTTATGGTATGAAGTTGAGAGGGAAGATTTAGGTTGGATGTCAGGGGGAAGTTCTTTACTATGAGAGTGGTGAGGTGCTGGCACAGGCTGCCCGGAGAGGTTGTGGATGCCCAGTCCCTGGAGGTGTTCAAGGCCAGGTCGGATGGGGCCCTGGGCAGCCTGGTCTAGTATTAAAAGTGGAGGGTGGTGGCCCTGCATGTGGCAAGGGGCTTGGAGATTCATGATCCTTGAGGTCCCTTCCAACCTGGGCCATTCTGTGCTGCTATTTATTTCCATGGAAACTACAACAGATACAAAGAGCACAATAACACTAAGTGATAGAGCAAATTATCAGCTACAAAACAATATTTTTCAACATAGTCACCACCATTAGCTATGCATTTTTGCCAATGATGAACAAGAGCTCTTCATTTTGTGGGGTGACAGCTGTGCAAGACTGCCCAGAACATGTCTCGTCTTTCATGTTGCTGCTGCCACTTCTAAAAAGCATCACCCACCACTTCACTATGCTGGTCTCTATCAATGCTCACAAGCATTGATGAAATGTCAATGGGTACCATTTCTTCTCCTCATGGAGGAATTCAATGACACAGCTTTGCTTCATATACACTTCCATACCAGATACCATTTTATGAGGTTACCTCTGCAGCCATCCATCACACAGCAAAAAAACTTAACAATTACTGGTCAGAATGTTCAACCTCTACTTTCATACCACAAACATATGCCTCTGACATCATGAACCAACATAATAAAAATAAAAAGAAGGCATTACTTTTAGAGAAGTCTTCCATCACATTTATTCAATGATGAATTACTGATAGATTGCAAAATGATCAATGGCAAATTTGGATAAACTTGAGGATTTGAACAGAAGCAACTTAAGTTGCACTGAATATGGAATTCACGTCAATGAACTGCCTATCTCCAATGCTTTACATGATGTGCTTTATATACCAATGCTCTTCTCTATTTACAGAGGCATATAAACTTCAGAAGTGTCTTCAGAACAGAAAAAGCCTTTTCATTCTAATTGCTGCAAAGTGTCCTTTCCGACTTAAACTTTTGTAGATGCCAGAACAAAATAGCATCCTCTCATACATAGATTAGAAACACAATTAGGAAACAGGAGCTGATCTTTGTAGAGCTGAAATGACAGCGAACAGGAATAACTTCTCAAACACAGAGCCTTCACACCAATACATAATCAAGCAGCGAGTCTGATCCCTGGGACCTCCACAACCTTTGCATCACCCTCCCCAGACTTCAAGGCCTGTGTTCCAGGAGTGTTTTACCTTTAGGGAAACAGGCCAGCAGGTACACAAACTGCACAAACATTATCATTATCAACAGACCAGAGACGGGCTGAAGAGATGGGATCAGGAAAGCCAAGACCCACATCAGAGGGCTGGAGCACCTTTCCTATGAAGAATAGTTGAGGGAGCTCATTTGTTCAGCCTGAAGAAGAAGAGAAGGTTCCAGGGAAATCTCACTGCAGCCTTCTGGTACCTAAAGGAGGGCTAAAAACCAGAGAGGGACCTCTTACAGGCATATGTAGTGACAGGACAGGGGGTAACAGCTTTAAACTAAGAGTGGAGGTTTAGATTAGATATAAGAAAGAAATTATGAACTGTGAGGTGGTAAGGTACTGGCACAGCTCCCCAGAGGAGCTGTATATGCCCCTCCCTGGATGTGTTCAGGGTCAGGCTAGATGGGGCTCTGGGCAGTTTGATCTAGTGGGACATAATCGTACCCACGGTAGGAGGTGGAGATCAGTGATCTTTACAGCTCCTTCCAACCTAAACTGTTAATCTAGCATTCTGGAGAACACAGACACTTCTTTCTGCTCTTAACTACAGTGAAATTCCTCCTCTGCTCCTGTAAGAAATCAACAGCTTATCTTTTCAAACGAAAAAAAAAAACAAAAGAGTGCATTCTCTATGCTATTGCTTGTATTTCACATTTTATCCCCTCCCCACTAATTTACAGCTAAAAAATATTTTTCTATATCACTGACTTCTATGAAGAGATGCCATGAATACTGCTAAAATGCTGCTAGTGCATCCTGTTATTTCAGCTAACAGGTACTCTTCTCTTCGTGATGTGTGGTGGATTTGATTAATAAAGGCAATGTTTCAAAGAGCTGACGTCTACCTTCCTAACACACACCAACCTTAAAATGAACAAACAAACCAAAAGCAAAAATCAAATAAATAGAAAAACCAAAAGAATACAATGAAAACTAAGAACAAAAACATCTAGGCTCATTAAAACTATATGCCAAGATTAGCACAAGGCTACCTAAGCTCTTCATCCTCTTCAGACAGAGGAACTGATAAATCTCCCACCAGCAAAAGCAAAAAGTAACGAGATAACTGATAAACTTCCCTTCATCATTATACACCTGCACAGTGGAAACAAGGGTGACTAAACTATGTTCTGATATTCTGATACTTACATTTACCAAACCGTAGGATATTAAATGAAAAGGTATGAATACAAAATAGGATAAGAGATTGTAGGTTCTCATATTTTACTGGATAAGAATAAAAACCATTTGATGGACAGATTTAGACATCAAAGGCAGTATCCTGAGATCAGAATACAGCTGTATATTTAACAAATATCCTTGCCTCCACTCTTTTTGTTCCCATGTAATTCCAACATGTCAGCTTCTAGGAACTCAAAGGTGAATTGCGTCTTCAGTACTAAACTGTCTACTAATTTCTCAGAGGGATTAACAAGGGATAAATAAGTTATGCTAAAAACAAAGATTAAAAGGTTAGCATCAGACTGTATTGATTAGAAAGGTTAGTATCAGACTGCATTGATCAGAAAGGGATCATCTTTTTCTTCACTTCAAAGAGCTGAGCAATGCCAGTGATTCCAAATGCAGAAAAGACCCCTTCTCATCCATGCAGCGCTTAGACAGCAATTCTGTTTATCAAAACGTTGCCACACAAAATGCTATCTTTTCAGTAACTCCACACAGCCAACTTTCATGCTCCCAGTGAAATGATCTACTAGCAGAAGCAGAATTTGAATGAAACTCTAAAACATACAGTGGGATCCCACTAGATGAAACATCATCCTGCTCCAACACACCCTGCTGTAGATGTCCTGGAGAACTGCATGCATTACCACTTAGCTTTTCCAAGTGTATATCCTAAAGAGACATGAATTCCCAACATGTAGTTCATTAACTTCTTTGTAAACAGTATTTGAGTCAACAAATAACAAAAGATTTTGTAACAAAATCTTCCTGCCCTGCTGGACACTAAAAGTCCAGACATTAATGCTCAGACAGCAAAATGCATTTGATGGCTGTTTTAAGACCACCAGCACAAATTCAGATTTCATGCAAGATATTACCATCATTCATTTAAGAAAAAAATAAATATTTTTCTTCATTTTGGAGAAGTCTTGGTCTATTTAGATAGTGATTCCTTGCTTCGCAGCTTGTATAGATAATACAGAACATTACACTGAAGCAGACAGAGATATAATCTTTCAGTAAACAGGTAACTCACTGCAAGATGAGGATATCGCATTAAGGTGCAAACGACATTAGCTGAACAGCGTGCCTAGGAGATTCTGCCTCTGTCAGCACACAGTTGTCTGCCTACCTGCAATAGAGTTGCATTTCTTTTTTTCCCCTATTTTTTAATTACTTGAAATTACAGCTACTCTTTCAAGCTTAAAATCGCATAAATGAGTCCCCTCCTCTTTTAAAGCTTGTAAGAGCCCTTACGGACAGAGACAAAACTATTTTGCATGCATGCTGTCAAAAATAAGTCAGTCACAATTGTTACAAGCAATAAGAGATATTCAGTGTATCTGCAAACAGCAATGAACAAAACTGTTTTCTGCTAACATATCAGCATGGTGATTAAAAATAATTTCTGCTGCCTTTTGAAAACACTGTAATCCAAATAATAAATCTTTTAAGCACCCACGATGAGATGTATACAGTGTGTTTATCACCTGTCATTTTTTTCCCAACAGTTAGGAAAAGAGTGCAAATGTGGTGATGTTACATCTAAAAACACAGCTCCGTTTCTCTAGCAGGTGATACGCGCATGTAAAGCAGCACAGCCACAGTCTTTCCAAGATCAAGTGAGTCTGCTGAAGACTTGCATCACAAAAATCTATCACCTTTGAGAGAGAAGCTCCCCTCCTTAAAGAGAACAATGGCCAACACAGTTGATAAGGGCTGTATTTTGCAGTAGTAGCTTGTGGTGGCAATGGTGATGAGGAGACGGTTGGACTAGATGATCTTATAGGTCGTTTCCAACCTTGTGATTCTATGATTCTATGTTGCTGCACCAGAACAACAGCTTCCCACAGTTGGATACAACCAAGCTGCACACAGCTGAGCATTAGTGCAGCTTGTACTGCGCTACCCACTTCAGAGTGTGGATGCGTACATCGCTTTCAGGAAGAACTCTTTTCTGTCCCTTTCCTAACAAAAGTTTTGAAGAAAAAGTGTTAGTGGGTTGGCAGGTCAGTGCTTTGCTTGCATCTCTGGTGGGCAGGGCAAACATCACCCTTGTTTTTGCTGACTTCTCTCACTTGACAAATACTGAATAAGTACAGCAACACATGGATTAAGAGACATTAATCAGTCTGGGATATATAGAGTATTCATCCCTCAGCAAATAGCTAGAGATGAATACCAAGCAGATGTGAGTCAACCCTAGGATACACTGGTTTTGGTTTCCCAACACAGTGATAAAAATCCATACTGATTAGACTTCTGTAGCTTTTGTGACCCAGGAAAAAGCCTTAAGCTAACAATCAACAAAAAAGTTCATGTGAAATCCAAGTGGGATTTCACTGGGACGTGAAGCAGCACTACTCCCATTTAAAAACTGGAAGAAAAAGAAAAAAAGAAAGAGGTATCAAGGCAGAAAATTGCTGTAAGTCACATAGTAGGATCACAGATGATCAAGGAATTGCATTCTGCATTCACTCTCTCAACCCTTTGATTAGGATGGCCCAAGTGGCAAGGACGCTTTCTTTGATCTATACCTTTATGATCTGTGGTGACAATTAGAGCTATGCCAGGAAGCCTACCGACAGTTCATCCCTATATTTATACTCCAGCTACAATAGCGGGAAAGTATTTTTAAAAATAAAAATGTCATCTTTCTTGCAAAATCAGTTGCCAACAGCGTGGGTCCTCTTTAATCAACACTGAGGAGCTCAACACCAAGGCAGACCGACCCAGACACAGCCAGTAAGCACTCCAAGTGCCATTGCCAGGTGGGTGAACAAGTGCTGAACCTCCCAATAGGCTCTGTGCCTCCTTTGGGAGAAGTCTTTCTTGGGCTAAGCTCCACTGTACTCCTAAGGAATGCTTCGTGTCACAAAGAGCCTGCTCTGCCATGGAGGATCATTACAATATCAGTACAGCAGCAGATGAGCAGAAAACATATCACTGACACCCTGTTCTGTCCATCAACAGAGCAAATGGCTGTGCTGGCAGAAGCAGCAGAAATGTACTCATCTACTTTGTCACTGGTCTAAACCACAGACCATGACAAATGCAGAAACCATAATGGACAGGAGAATTAGGGACAAAGAACTGGCATTACATCATTGTTCTTTACATCTCTGAGGACTAGAAAAGCTCCTGTTTTTAAGAAAGAAGGACCACTTGAGATCAGTACAGCAGTAAATGAAACACGCAGGGAATACGTGCTCACCTACATGGCTTCGATACCCATTCCAGACTAGATAAATTTGGCAGAGCACCTATATCCCCACTGCAGCTCCCAGGGATGCAGGGAGTAATATGAAATCAAAACCACATTTGCCATGTTACACAAAGCTTTAGTTTGGAATAAAACTCACTACAGTGAGGAAATGCATTGAAAACGAGCAAGTGACTGCATGTGAAGACACCACAGACAGGGGTGGAGAGGGATTGCCTGGCTTCCTTCAGCTGACTAAATGCGGTGCTACAGCCAACAAATCTGGTTGCATGGATGCTGCTGGATCCCCTACAGCACACAGACCCCAAACTGATGATTCTGGAGTCATAGACTCAGACCGATTTGGAAAAAGATGAATTGAACAACAGTGTTTAACATTCATACCTCATCCAGGGGAATATAAATTAATTCTTTGGGCTGAAAAGCAGGGGCTTTTTGTGCCTTGGAGGTGTGTTCTTTTTGTGTGTGTGTGTTTTACACTATTGATTGCTTTTAGCAATTCTGCTGTGGTTCACAGACAGTATTACCCCTTTCCACCTGGAAAGGAAAGACAGAGTACATACATAATCAGAGCTACAAAAACTGCATGCAGTTATCCCAACATATGCAAGGAACTAATAGTGTCAAAGGGTGCAGACACAAGTTGAATGTCAACCTGATGTAATTTCACCCCCACCCCACCTGCCCCACACCCCTAAAAAAAAAAACCTGAAAATATTTAGGAGTGCATTCTCTGGATCATTAAAAATGTCTACAAATATCCTTAGTCAGCAGCTTTCCTTGACACAAATAATCCATTCAGAAAGGCAAGTCAGCCTCCCACTAAATCCTCATCAGTAGAAAATCCACATGCTACAGAAAGACCTTATCTTGGCAAGTTAAACAGCCAGTGCTTTGAATATTTAAGCCAGCATTGTAGTAGGGGAACCAATGATTCAGTGCCACAAAACTAGGGAGGTGTATGAGAAGGAAGAGCACAGAAAGAAGTCTGAAAGACTAGTTAGTGTTCAAGCTGCACGTTATTGAGCCTCTTATATGCACTCTTCACATAGTTGCTCTGAAAACTCATGTAAAATATGTGCTTCCTTTGGAAAAAGTGTCTACTTGGCATGCAAGAATCAATCACGTGGTTACATATTAATAAACAGAAACAGAATGCCCTGAATGCATCTAATTATAGTAATGGGAACCAGAAAGGAAAACATCCTCTGGAGTGACAGAGGAGATGGCAAGTTACTCCGATAGGAAATCAATCCCATTATTCCAGAGTTTTCTACATGTGGCCCCAAGAAAAATGATTTTCCCTTTACTGTAGCATTTTAAACACAAACCAAACTCTCCATTTATGTGATACCATTGTTAACAAAACAGAAACTGATAGTATAGCTGGCATAACCCTGCACAGCACAAATATATTAAAGATTGATAATACAGTCACGCACAGTGTGACAGCACCACATATTGTCACACACAGCGTGACTACAGCACACCAGAAAAGCTTAGCCAAAACAGAACCAAACAATTTCTTCACATGTATGACACATGGATGGCTGGAAAAGATGACTTTAGAGGTCTTTCTCAACCTTAATCGATTGTGTCTCAACCTAATTGATTGTGATTCAGTGATCAGCTGCAGGCCTGGTACTAGCAGAGAAGCGTTCAAACCACACTGCCATAAAGGCACTGGAGAGATTATTGTGAGTAATCATTAAGTTACTGCACAAGTCTGTAAGCTTTAACCCTTCTCCTTGCATTGCAGAGCTACGTACACACATGAAAATGAAAGGATTACTGTATTAAAAAATGGAAAGTCAATTCTACTTACATGTAACTTACTAAATACTCTGCAATAATCAAACTACAAGTCTTCTAGTGCTAAAAAGTCCTATTTTCCATTTTCATGGCATCACAGACACGTGGAAGAAGGAGACTGACAAACAAAACTCTGTAACAAAAACCTTACCTCTCATACACAGCAATCATCCCACTTAAGGATACTGAATTTTTGTTGGTGGTGAGTTTGTTTAAAAAAAAAATAATAATAATCAAGATTGCTATTGCTAAAGCAGGATATCATTCACTGCAAACTCTTCATTCATGCTCTAAACAACAAACAACCTTTTAAGGTTAAAGATACATTAACGAACAAGTCTTGAAGTAGTCTTGAACCACCTGACTATTCAATCCCCTTCCGCACTGTGAAAGGCTAGAAGGAATTTCTTTTCCCAGAAGGATGGGGTAAGTCTGTGCACATTATCACACAACACATGCCTTTTCTTCAGGAAAATTAGCAATTAAGGCAGCAATCCGCCAAGCCTCAGGACAATGCATACAGTGCTGTGCATACAATGCAATGTGGGACACTGCCTCCTCTGGCAAACACCACTGTCAGACAGTCAGATTTGTTTGTTTTATACTGTCAAGATGCCTCAGAGTCTTAAAGATTAATTATAAATCAAAGCAACACGACTCTCTTTCAACAGAACAGGTAGCTCTGCCTAGCTTCTGCACGATGCATCCCATGCAGTGCTCTAGACAGACATTTATTCTCATGGCAACTAAAATAATAATAATAATGCATTTACATAATGAGATTGTGAGGTAAACTTCTGGAAACCAAGAACGTCAAAGTTAACCGTCAGCTCTTTGTCAGGGCTAATGATGTGCATACTTGTGCCTCTGTGAGTGGGCAACACAATCATCTGCAAAATGAAAAAACTGCATTAGCATTACATTTTGAATTTTCTATGTCTTGCTTGGGTTGCAGATTTAATTACTTTTTAATACGGGCTTCTTGTCCGTTTTCTGGAAAGGAAAAAAAATGAGCATTGTGAAAAACGAAATGTATCCACAGAACTTCATTTCTTAAGCCAAGTAATTACTGAAGCTGCTATAGTGTTTTGAAACCTGCATCTCAAGTAATCAAACACTGCTTTAAAGAAGCTGTTCACAATATCTGTGAATGCAGTTGCCACAGTAACTTACTCTCAGACTATTAGCTTGCTGGGTCTTGTGAGCCAAACACACGATTAGGGCAAATGAGTCTTCTGAGGTGCATGTGATGGTGTGAGGAGAGGAAGAATAGGAACGGAAAAAAAACACCACCACTGCAAACAGTAGAAATAGGAACTCAGCAAGTTACACTCCTACTTTTATGGGAACACAGCCTCACCATCACACCAGAAGGTTCTTCCCTTTCTGACTGGAAAAATACATTTTTAAAAAGCAGCAACAACAGCAAGTCTTAATAGAAGTTGGGTGGGTAAGAAACAAGGCAAAGACTCTCAGGGCATTCAGTATTTGGCCAAAAAGTTCCCCCTACCTACCTGGCTGAACTTCTCTCGGATAACTCCTGATGCCCTCACTACAGCTTTAGAAGCTTCTGTTTAACATTCCAGTATATAGTGCCAGTAATTACACATTTGTTAAAATCCATCAGCTGCTCACCAGCTGCACTGAGATGGAGCAATGAAACGCAGAGCAGAGAGCTGCAGGAATAGGCACAGCTCTGGGTTGTGAGGACAGGTCTGTGTCGCAGTGCCCCCCCAGGCTCTGAGCAGGTGCCCATTTTCTTTGGGCAGTGTATGGGGGATGCACACAGCCCAATAATGTGCTGATCTGGTAAAGCAGGCAGCATTCCCTCCAGCCTTCTCCCTTCTCCTTGCTGTAAAAGGCTAGGCAATGTGGCACCAAGACTTCTTGACACTTTCAAATGTAACTTGCGGGCCTAGCTGCAAAAATGGTATCTGATGAGATGGCCTGAAAGCAAAACAAATGCCAGCAGGTAGCTTCAGTTCTGGAGAATATGACAGCTCACTTGCACAGTCAAAGGAATTGCCGAAGTGGCACTTTGAAGTCTCACCAAGGAAAATATCTTTAAAATATATTAAAGAACAAAAAAGCCCAGAACATTTTCCAAGCTAATTAAGATACTTAACACTGTTCTTAAGCAGTATAAATACTTTGAAGCTGCAAATAAACAGCTTTGCAAAAGGAACTGACAGAGAAAGCGATATATATAACGCTCTGAAGAACAAGGTCCCTCAAGATGTATTACATTTTTTCAATTTTTTTTTTTTAAGGTATTTATAAAATTACATCAATTATATTACCCAGGTTTGAAATGGAAACAGACAAGCCAGTAGGCAGACAGATCTAAGTGTTTTATAAGCTGTGATATGCACAGTTTCAAAGCAGTAAAAAAAAATAAAAGTAAAAAAAAAATCCATCAACAACAAAACCCCCCACGCAAATATTATACTCCTCCTGCCCTCCAAAGGAAGGTCTCCTCCGAGTCAGATCTGCTTTCCGGATCCCTGATGCAATACTTGGTGAGTAAAACACGTTCCACTTTTACACAGCCTGAAAGCACCCAAGAAAACAGATACTGCCGAGTACTTGCTGCGTTTGCTGCAGAGCCAGTGCCCTCACTATCAGCATCTGGAACTGCAGCACAGAGCGATCCAGCCACTGCTGGGTGACAAGGGTCTGCGCCCTGCTCCCCTCAGCATCACTGTGCTGGTTGCTGAAGGCAGCTCCAGCTCAGGGATAGGCAAGCAAAATGGGGACGGGAAACCAGAAGCCAAGTTTTCCCCTTCCTAGGCCCACAAGATACTCCTTCAGCCTGAAATATCAAACGTAAATTACGTTGGGAAGAAGAAACTGAGATCTAATAAAAACAGAAAAAGGTAAATTCATCTGGACTGAGGGTGGATTCACACAATTTATCAGTCACCAACCCTGTGAGAACCACCCAAAATCAGTTTCATCCATGGGGAGGGGAACTAGTGCCAAAAAAAATGAAAGAGAAACATTATTTGAAAGTTGTTTTGAGTTCCAGAGATCAAAAAAGCCCCAACAGTGTAATAAATAAATGAAGTCATAACATCTGCATCCCTCCTGTATTCCTCCGAAATGATGCACCTATGCAAACACATGAGACTTGGGAAAAAAAATAGCAAAATATTAAAAGCAGAGGGCAGGAGGAGATTGGGACAGCATGAACCCTACACAGAACATTAATGGCAACACCCACACTTAAAGACGAAGGCATAGAGCAAGAGCTTAATGGCTCCCTAATGACAGAACGGGGCTGAATTCAGCTTGATCTCACCACTTAACAATTATCAAGCCAGAAGACACAGCCAGCACTACCTGATTATATCTCAGGATAAGCAGAATCTTCTTGCAGGAGCTATTTAGCAAGCCCCAGCAACAACTAGTCCACTGAATTGTCATGAACACTGCTTACAGAATGGTGTTAACACAAGGTGCATGTTCATACAGTTTATAGAAAGAGCAGATGCAAATCAGTGTGGCACAGAGCTCTTTTTAATCTCAACATCAGTCTCCATGCAGAAAAGCTGAGATAAATTCACTCCCTGATTCACGTTTCAAGGGAACCTAAGAACCAGAGAGTCTGACCTGCACACTAAACGAAACAACAGCTAAAGGTTAAAGTCATTCTGCATCTGCAATAAGTGACCAACATTCCAGGCTAGTAGAAGCCTAGAAACCAGGTAGTGAATCTAATACTAGGAGAGTTTGACTTAACTTTAGAGCTGAGGTGATGTCAGAACAGGGAGACTTATTGTGAGAATTGCAGAAAAAATAATCATCCAGGAACAATGAAATCCTCACTACCCGAGGCCTTGAAGCCCACACTGCACAAAGCCTGGCAGAGTGATGCTTCACAGTGCAAACCAAATCGGCAAGCATTGGACATCATCTTTGAAGCCTCTAACAAGGAGGGAAGCAAAACAAGTGTCTGTGTGGTATCTGCTCAAATCAGTATTCTCACAGGCAGGGAAGAGTTCTGCCTGCATTAAATAAAAAAGCATTGTAGAAAACATTTCCTTTTTTTAAAGAATTGTTTTTACATAAAAGGATGATGTTTTCAAATATGCCTCGGAGCACAGAATCTATTAAAACTGATGTTACTTTATACATCTAAACAGGCACTTTGGAAAACATCCACTATCGTAGTTCTTGGCTTTTTCATTGAGAAACAGCCATAGCACATAGGAGAAACATTCCCTTTTCTTTATACCAATCCCTGGAGGCATTAAAGGTCAGGTTGGATGGGGCTCTGAGCAGCCTCATCTAGCGATAACAACCCTGCCCACGGCAGGGGGTTGGAACCAGATGGGCTCTGAAGTTCCTTCGAATCTAAGCCATTTTATGATCCTATAATATGATTCTATGCAAAGGACAGAGGTGCTCAGCAACCTCATCGTTCTGGTTCTCTCACCATATGCTAGTAAAATGAGCAAGGGTATGAAAAGAGAAGAGGAAGAGCAAAAACATAAAGCAATTCCTTCAAACAGCCAAAGAAGAGAGAGAACATGTTGGGATCGCCAATTCCAAAGGCAGTTGCCATATGATTAATGTAACTACTTCAGAGAGACAACACTGAAGCCCCTGGATGAGCAAAGAAGTGAAAAAGGCTGGCTGACTTTGTTGCTGTTCCCCACAGATGTAATCAACTCTGGAGATGGAAAAGCTTAGGGAAGAATGGTACAGAGAACTCCACCCTGTCCCAAAAGACAAAGACTTGTGGTTAAAGCCAGGACTGACTTTCCTCCAACACAGCGATTGCAGATGGATAGCAGTGACAAAGGATGCAGGGTTACTGCAGCAGAACACCGCCAGCTCTCATGGACCCATTTCCCTTTATGTAGGAATGGGCAACTTCAGCTAGTGCACCTTCCACTTTGTACCTTAGCTGCTTTGACACTCTGCTGCCATGTGGTTTCTGCAAGTAGGGGGAAATAACCAACCCGTCATCCGCAGCTTATACCTAAGAAGAGGATTATTAACCCAGTTCCTGTGGAAACTTCCCCCTCCAACAGATGTTTAATGCAGCAACTTCTTCCACAACTCCCCCTTCCATTGCATGAACTCCATTCTGGTGTCTGACAGGAAAACACTGCTGCCAAACCACAGATCTAATGGCAAAAGCATCAGGAGACTGCTTCCACCTAGCAAACCACACGCACGGAATTGCTACCCGCGTCAGAGAAACTCAGGACATAAGCTATAAATCAAGGCAATAAAACATACGCAGTACAAATCATGCGGTAAAATAGGTGGGAAGAAAATTCCTGCTCTAACAGCTTTAGCACAACTGGGACAGAAACTCCTACTCTCACCTGACTGTGACTTCCAGACATCATTAAATGTGTAGCATTAAATCTCCTGAAGTTATAAACAAGATACACACTTCTTTGCTATGAATATCAGCCCATATCAGAGAGCTGCATGAAATAAAGGAATCTTCATCCAGCGTTCTCATAGAGAATGATTTATGTCATGTTTGGGTATTTTTCTCTTTGTGGTGTCGTTTTTCGGTTGGTTAGTTTTTATGTGTTTGTGTACATGCAGCCCAGACCACTGCCCATCCCTCCAAGGCAGCAATAAAACATGCAAACAACTGAGAAGAAAAGCTTTACCTGAGCAACATCATCTTGCACCACTTTAATTGTGTGTATGATCGAAGTCTTAAATTAGCTTAGAGTTCTTTTTGTTCAGCACCTCTGCAAAAGCCAAAACTAAGCACACGAAGAAGGCATGACACAACAACCAGGGACAGAAAGGAACAAGAAGGCGAGCTAACAAGAACAACTGAGGAAAAGATCATGATAGTTTACCAGAGGGAAGTGCAAATGTGCTGTCTCAAATGATGAATGAAAAAGCACAAAATCATGTTCCATCCAAATGGAAATACACGGGGCTTTCTGGAAGGACTGAACTGATATACTTTACTGATATACCAGTAAGAAAGGTACAGACCAAAAGCATTCCTGTAACTTCCTGGAAGATTGAAGTTAACCCCTTTCCTCAGTGTCTTTTTCCGTGTTGCTCGGTTCCCACCTCAAACAGGCTGTACAGTGCCCAGAGGCCCCATGCTGTGCTCCTTCTCTGGTATGGAAGTTATTGTAGCACCTCAGTACGTCTCCTCAGGCGCCTCCAGCCAGCACTTCTTCACGTTCAAAGTCTTGAAATACAGCCAGCTTGGCCAGGAAGGCACTTCCTGAATATTTTCTTGCAATTACCAGTCATAACTAGAATCTGATTTCACACCGTCACCAGCTAATCATCAGCTCATGGGGAATTGCACATCTAAAGGTGGTGAAAAAGGCACGCTGGAAGACAAGAGAGAGCCCAGCAGTGGCCTGTGCGAGCACTCAGTGATTCAATCACACTGGTGTTGCAAGCTCAACAGATGAACAAGATGTTGGGCTCCAGAAAGCAAATGTTGGCAGCCGATTCATCACAAAAACAATGGTATGACTGCAAGAGCTGAGTTTTACCACCATTTCCGCCTTCACATCTGTATCAGCTGCCTACCCCATAAGAGCAAATGGGAGGACTATGGACAAGCCATCCTTTCATAAAACAAAGTAAAATTTAAAAAAAAAAACAAAACAAACCCCAACAAACAATTAGGAAAGTGGTTGAAGCCCCTTCGTATCATGCCTACTTCTTGTCTGAAAGACAGGCTCTGCTCGCTGCCACCATATCTCATTTTTATCCCAACAGCTGCTTAGGCTTCACATACCTGCTGCAGCATCCTTGTGGCTCTTAAGAGCCCATTCCATCCCAACTGATCTCCAACACACTTGTCCCAATGTGGTCAGCCAGGCTGGCTTTAATTGCAAGCAAAAACAGCTAGAGAAAAACTTCAGCTTGGAATCTGTTAGGTTTTGAGCAGAACAAGTCTTCTCATCCTCCTGCCTTTTTCTGGTTGATCATGGTCATCCAGTTATTAAACAAGGAAATAACCTCTCCCACAGCACTGCTTTCTTAAAATCATAGATGTGCTCGTTGTTTTCTGCTTCTAGAGTGTGAAATAGGAAAATTAAATTTGACAGCAAATTAGTCACCACAAGGGCACTCTCTTTCCCATACAATATTCCTATAGCTATGAGTTCTTATAAGCACCAATGTCAAACACTTTGCAAAGCTTCCCATTTAATTGTACACAGTGACCCCTTTCCCTCAAGCCAGGTCCCACGTCCATCAGTCAGTCAGCAAAGTTACAGCCACAAAGGGCTTAAAAATTAACTGATATTATGGTTCAAATCTTTGCTAAGAAAAGTATTCTTGAAGAAAACTCAGCTTAAAGTGCCCTCTGAAAGCAAACTTTAAGTCTCTTCTCTAGTGGAGGGTAAATCACAAGCACCATCTGCCACGGAAAACCTTTTTCAAGAAGTCTAGAAGTGCTTTCCTGGACAGCCATCACTAAAATGAGGCTGGTGAAAGAGAAATGAGGACCTAAGAATAAGCAGCTGAACAAATGGAACATGCTTGTTTAAGTCCCTGAGGTTTTAATACAGGGTAACACACTATCTAACTCTTAAAAACACTGGATTCTCCAGATTATTTCCACTTAAGAAGTACCTGGTAATAGCTGCATTTACTCTGGTGCAATAATGTTACTAAAATAAACAAAGGTAAAGTAGAGAGCAAGCCTTGAAGATTCTGCTTTGAAGCCTGGAAGGATGTAATTCTGCACCAACGTTTAGACCCCACAGTGATGGGCAGGTGCTCTGCAGCTGACAGATAATATTCAGAAACGATTCGTGATATTTATTTTCCTCACATTGCTTTATAAGCCTTCATAAAGCATTCAAAAGGAAGAAGTTTGGTATTCTTCATCTGTAAAACAGAGATAAGGCATCCGACAGAAGTTAACCCAGAATGCCCAAGGCCATTTACCAAGACAGCGGGAGGAATAATCCAGACAGCTATCATTGCTTCTGCCTCTGCCTTCAGGACATGAGAACGTGCAGCCCATTTTCCAAAACTTCAGCAAGGTTGGTGGATATACTACCTAACTGCAGGTACAAACAGGACTTCTGTATCCAGTGCTTCCCACCTAGTACACTGCCACTTTCCCTGGCAGCCAATTTGCCCATTTCTACCTAGACAGCTGAACTGGATTGGAACAGAGATACTAAAAATTAGTTTGCAGACCAAACTTTATGGCACTACTTCACTGTATCCTCCATGCTTCCCCCCAGATAGTTCTTCAGGTTTTACTGTTTGCATAAACTCAATATTACAAATAAACAGAAAATTAATTATTCAGCTTCTAATTCCCATTGCATGTTGATGTTTATGTAATTGAAAACCATGTAATTGCTTTATGTTTTTAACATCCCTCATAAATATGGATTTTTAACGTAATCTTTTACAGCAAATTAGCACAGAATATCTGGTAATGTGAGATGGGGACGTGCGTAAATTTGGCAAGCTTGGGGAACAGCACACAGATTGAAAACTGTCTAGATGTCTCTCACCACTTCACAACTTTCAGTAAGCAGAAGAAAATTTCCTGTGGTGCCCAGCTTTCCAAAGAATGTTGATCATGCTCTGTGACACGAGTTTTAATGCAAGAGCAGCAAAGAAAAGAAAGCTAAGAATTCAACAGCCTCATCCTTCACAGATTTACAGGTACTGAAATGCTTGGCTGAGGATCAATCTTGGTTTAATCTAAAGTCTGGCAACAATTTTTTTTTTTTTTTTTTTTTTTTTGTGGTAATCCATTTGCTTATCAAGTTTCATTTGCTGGTTTTAGATCAGGCAGCATGAAATACCTTGCTCTGGAACCTTGGCTGGCAACTTCCGTGGGTTTTAAACATCACCCTGAAGCTATTTTGTTCCACTGTGAGTATAGCAGACTGGCACAGCAGCTGAAGTGAGACTTGCAAAAGATGCAAAAGCCATTTCCTTGAGCTGCAGAAAGATAACACTCCTGCTGATCTGGTGGGACCAGCATTTAGGAATGGGCGTGAAAACAAAGAGGTGCAGTAGCCACACTTTTATGTTAATAACACCACAACTGCGAGATATCCCCCAAGCACACACAGCTTCTCACATTGTCATTTCCCTTAAAATATACGAAATGGTATTTTCTGAAAGTCATGGTAAAATTGTGGCTATGTCAGCTAAGGGAAGCTTAAGGAAACCAAATTAGTCTAAACAAGGATTTCTCAAGAACGCGGATAAACTTGCCAGACCTATCCAAGTCCCCACCACATGGGGTCTTCTACGTTTGAGAGCAGTTCTGCATTTCCCATTGTGCTCCTTGGAGGCAAGTGCAGCGCAGCAGCACAGCTTCTAGCCGTAGAGACATCTGGCAGACCTGGAGCATTTATTCTTGCTGAACAGATGTCAGTAAAACTTTTCAACTTGGTAACCCTGCTCTCAGGGACTGTCTACAAGAAATTATATTGATTTGGGTCAATTACATAATTGATTAAGTATTAAACTGCTACAACATCTGATTACAGATCCTAACTTTTACACCTGCCTTGCTTGTGGCTTTGAGTTAGAACACACACAAGAGCTTTGATAGAGCTCACATCACAGATTATTTCCAGGTACATGTATGAAAAGATACAGATTGTAAGCATGTGCAAAACTAGCTTCCTGATGTTTCAGAAGCCACATCCACCAACCTCACAGCAGTAGCTTCAAGAAAATAAAACAAACAGAAAACTAACCTTCACAAAGACGATTGTGGGATGTTTCTCTTCCATTCACAAAGGTGTGAGCAATAAACTCTTCTGCTGCTTAAAAGAACAACCCAACTCCTAAAGAGCAAGGAAAGTCTAGTACTCTCCTCTCAATTTCCCACACAAACTTGCAAAAGAAGCAAGCTGCCCAAATCATTCCTGTTGGAAAACCATTTCTAACTAGCAGACAGCTAGACAATGATAGACTAAGATTTGCGAAGGCAATGGAGGTTAAATCAACGTAAGACTTTCTGCTGCCATTGCTAACACAGGTAGTTCTCACAGCTAGATTTAGATTGAAGCATTATGCCTGAGAGATGATTAATGCTAGAAAACTACAACCCAAGCTCTGTCCCTTCACTGAAGCTGCGGTGCTGAGGAGCAGCCCCAGTGGGAGAGTCATGCCAACAAGATTTTGGCCAGGCATGGAAATAGAGTTAAAGATTGGTGCGGCTGGGTCTGATGAATGAGGGTTAGGACCAGAAACAGAAGAGAAGGCCAAGCCAGCTGTCACTCTGCTAGTGACAACTCCTCTTCAACACTTAAACCAGGTAACCTTTGCTGCAGCTCTTTTCTACCTATGCACCTACCTACCTACTATGTACCACAGTAATTCTTTCCCAACCAGAAAGAAAGAATACTTCACCAAAACTGTTTTCTCCGGTACTGAAATAGGTATTCATTTCATTTTAAATACAAATGTTATATTTATTTTCCACATTAACTCTAGAAAAAGCACTTGGCCACCTGGAATTGATTCCTTTCTACAGAAAGTCAGAAATCAACATCTGTGCCTTTCATTTTAATTCTTTCCACTGCCAGCAAAAAGAGGGAGGCTGCTGTTCTGCAGTAGGAGCCTACTACTCGGTTAAATGACACTGACAACTTTGAAAAGTTAACACAATTCAGCAGCCAGGATGGACATTGCATGACACTGCCAAAATACATGGTACACCTCAACCACCCACATACTGCTAAAACCCTGTGGAAAAAGTATTTGGAAGAAATTGATTTTTACAAACATAAGTTCAAGAGAGAATTTAATCAGCCTAAAGAACAATGGGGAAAAAAGAAAGTCCTTTATTTTAAATTTGTCTTCCTCTAGCATGACATTTTTATCACCTATATTTGAAATTCTGAAGCATGGGCAAAGAAACTGGATACTCCTGTCACCTTTTTCTGGAACTGTTAATTAGGCACGTGTCGAAATGAAGGTAAAAATACAGACACAACTATTAAGAGCTCTTATTTCATTTCTGCACAGGTGACAAAAAAACATTCCATTTGTAGTATCAGTTTCCAGCTCCCATGGCTGAAAGTACAGCAGCTGAACTGTGACTGGCTTCTAATTCTTTTTGTAATTAGTTTGGGAACACCAACTACGGACCCACCAACAAAAGAAAAAAAAAAAAACGACACAAAAACCTACCAAACAAACAAACAAAAAAAACAAACACAAAAACAACCACCAGATTACAGCGGGGATCCAATACCACAATATTGGAAAAATGGCTCTTCCACCACTACTGTGGAACTGTGCCTTTAGGGCTTATACAACATCCTCAAGTCATCCCTGCTTACAGAACAGGAATCATACAAGCTAGAGACCTAGGACTAGACACCCATCCTTACTGTCTTTAACATGGTGAGCCCCGAGTGACACAAAACCTTGTCTAAGATTTAATCCAGGTCATACAACTGACTTTTACACTAGCCAAGTCATCTGCTGCTGTAACTGCTTTCAGCTTCAGCCTACCAAAAGCAGGGTGAACAGGAGATACATGAGGAGGCAGGACATCTCCCAGATGCACCAACACTCTTTTAAGCCAATTTCTTTTTCATTTGGAGACCTGAAGTCACTGCTTATCTGGCACTATGCTATAGCTGCATACATACCTGTACCAGCTGTCCATCTTAACTTTTAGTCTCTATGCAGATGCATCGCTTTGCCTCTTTAAAAATAACCCTTATGAAGACAAAATAGGGAAAAAATCCTGAGATTGATCAGAGAACATAGGAATGGAGAAAAGAAGCAATTCATAGGTGACAGAAACACCTCCATCTAGCAAGTGTTGTAATGAAAACAAAGCTATTAGAGAGCTACATTCACCCAGGCATAGCCTCCTTTTAATGAAACATTCAGTGACATTTTATTTGTATCCTTTCTTGAGCTCCTGCTTCTGTTCAGTCTGCCTCTGAGTATTACGTTCCAGCTGTAGGCTGAATTGGGCTAAGATGATGCACAATAATTGCCAGTGGAGCTTCAGCTTACTGACTGAGTCAATAACGAGTCAAAGAGACTTGAAACGTGCGCAGCCAGGCTCAGACTACAAGGCTTAGGGAAGTATAAGTGATATCAGAGCACTTGGGAATTTCAGAATTTCAGTTTGCCACATGCAAAGGGCTGACTGTAAGCTCCACATGGAGTGGAACCTTCTGGGAGCTCTTTGTGCTTTATAAATCAGGTACTGTGATATTTCACTGAAATTTAGAGTATGTCCGTACCACTTGGCTGTCAGTTTGTTTGACACAGGGTCAGATTTTTCAATGATTCAATATGGTGCCTGTTTTCATACAAGCAATTTATATATGCTATAGAAAAAAAAAGATCAGCTGAAAGTCATGTATGCTTCCAAATTTGTTTTAGAATACTGCGGGATATCAAAATCCTAATAAAAAAATCAATGAAAACTAAGTAAACATGAAGTACCCATACGTGCAGCTGTGGCCATTGCACTGTAGAAATTCAGAACAGCAATCAGCTTCAGGACACATGCAGAAGATGTAACTTGACAGCAGTGGTACTGTTTACTAACAACTGCAGGGTGACAACTGGAACATTACTGAAGCCAGCTCGGCCAGCGTGAATACAGACCTGCAGCAGTAATACTCTTTTCCTAGGCAACGTGGCTAAAGCTAATAAAGGATTTTAGCAATCTTAGTGGGAAAGAAAAGAAGGGCCATGAAAGGCAGAGGAGTTTGAATTAGAACAGCCAGTATGCTTTGTTGGTGGTAAATCTTTCTAGACTAAAAAGCACAAAATGGAGGATAAGCTGAAGGAAGAACCTCTGTAAAAATACATTTAGATAAAAAGCAATTAAGGAAATAAATTAAGTACAGTGCTAGAGGTGAAAAAAAATTTACACAGCTGCTGAAAAATACTAAGAACAAGGAATCAGTGGACTGCTGTCAGAGCAGGAAATTCCCCCATGATTGGCAGGCCAGTGGTGCTGCTTGGAAAGGTTACCACCATAATTTAACACAACATGTGGCAGATACCCCAGGCAATCAGAGGAAAAAAGCAGATGGGTGGGAGGTACTTTCCTGGAACCAGAACAAAGCCCTAGAAAGAGCAATTCTGCATGAGCTACATATATGTAACAGTGTGGATAATGCAAGCAGTTATACCCACCATCCAGCCTTATCCCAAGTGGTCATCTGGATAAATATAAGAGACTAAAGTTAGGGAAAAGTCTGGCCATTCCACTTCAGTGCTGGAAACCAAAGATCATCAGAATGTAGTTGGGGACAGATTAAAGGAACAGCTTCAAGGATTACCATAGCACCTAAAAGGCCTACAAATAATCACTGTTGGGAACAAGAATAGAATTATTTGACTTGCTTTCAGACTGTTGTGGCCTAAGCTTTTATAATGTCCCTTTCCTCATGACACAGAAACCTTAATAAGACATTCAACGCTGGGTTACAAGTGCTATGGGAAAAAAGAGCAGGAACTTGCTTTCAGAAAATGGGACCTTCCTCCCATTTTTGTACCTAAATTTTGTGGCACTTGACTCCTGCCTCATCCCCAAATGTACTTACTCCTATTTACGACAAAAATGAATCTTTACAAACTCATGACTTCAGGTTCATTGCAAAACACAGTGTTCTAGCAAAGCTACTATTTGTCAAGGATATGCCTCTTGTCAAAGCCAGGTCAATACATTTTGCAGGAGGTCACATTCTCTTTTCCTAGTCTGTATAGTGACCATTCTTGATCAAAAGGACTCTTTATGCATGAAGGAGTATCTGACACAAACCAAAGAGATTTGCTACTGCAGTCTTTCTGTAATGACAGCAGGATAAAGGAGGCCTTTGAAGTTCATGGAGGAGTAGGAAGAGGTGTTAATTTAAAAAGCTTGTCAGTATACACAAGAGCAGAAGGAGAGCAAAGTACCAATTAATAATTCACACTTCTATTCCACATGTTATCTTAGTATCTCAAAACAGTTTGCAAACATTGATTAAGTCTCACAACATTCACCTGAAGCAGACAAGCATAGATGAAGTTCTACCCCTACCAGCCAGGATGTTACTCTGGGATCATTTTGTTTAGCTGATCTGTGCCTTTTCTTCCCCATCTGTTAAACGGTGATAATGACAATATCATACTACAGGGAGAGGTTCAGAAGTTTAGTGATTGCTAAATCAACTATTTTTTTATGTAGGGAAATAGCACACAAGGGCAATCTCCTGTGTCAGACTGAACTCAATTACACTGAATTAAAACAACTACTCTTGACATGACGACACGGCTGGAGGAAAGAAAATCCTCTATCTTGATTTTATAATGCCCTACAGATGCACTCTACTCTGTCCTAAGTACCCAAGAACACTTGAGTTCTAGTTAATGACCAGGATTGTTGGATGCTGTGTTAATACAAAACTCATCATAATTACGCTAATTAGATCTGCTATGTAAAGAATCGTGAGAAATGAAAGGCTCTGTCCACTGTAGCCTCTAAATCTCAATTAATACAAAGGTGGTTTTTTTTGCTGGTGTTTGGGAGCCAGGACTGACATACCCATAGATGCAAACTCCAGAGGGACTCTTCATTTACATTCTGATGAGGAGCTGAGTACATTACACTGTTTAATCCTCACTTGGAAAGACAGTATACAAGCATCACCCATTGACAGATGGGGACATGGCAATTCAGGGAAGCTCTTGAACTGCCACAGGACAATCACACGCACTCACCACAATCAGAATTTCACTCCTTATTCCCAATCTTGTACTTGGACTTGTTTTTTGTTTTTTTTTTTAAGCACATATTTATATTCATAAAAACAGATCCTTGCTGCTCTAATCTAATAAAAGAGAGTTCCTTTCTCCATGTCTGGGGCTTTTTCATGCACAGAAAGAGGCAGAACTACTCTGCTTAACACCCCATAATAATATGACTTTTCCAGAAGGACCAAAGATCAAGACAAAGTAACAGCTTCATGAAATACAGCTCTTTTCTTCTCCTGAGCCTGACAGTCACTTCCAAAAGCAGATTGTCATGACAACAAACAACCTGGAGGCAATCCAGCCAATTAATCTGCAGAGGAAGCAGCCATCCCAACCTTGGAAAAGAACACTGCTGCTTTAAGCTTCAGATGCCAAAAAAAAAGAAAAACCCAACAAAAAAAAAAACCTTACCACATGCATTAATCTTACTGGGCTGCCTTAGACCTGTAGTGAAAAACAATTCACTCTACAACACAGCAGCACTACTGTAGCAGCAATACAGAGCACCAGACCCTCAAAAGGTCCTTTTTCTTCTTCTTCCCCAAGACAACCACAACACCAGAGCCGGCCAGCTCCCTCTCTGGAGCTTCATCCAGGCAGATTTATGTTCCCAGGACGTGACACAGCCCTGGCAAGTAAGAGGATGACCCGTTCAGCTTTTACATCTTCAGCCAAAGGAAAGAGCTCATAGGTTAAGCAGAAAAACCACACAGAACACATCATCACATACCACTGCTGTAAACTCTTTTTTGTTGACATTGCTGCTGCTTGTTTTTGCTCTTCCCTTATGAGTTGTCAAGAATATTTATCACCATGTTGAGCTCAGAATTACTTTCTCTTTCACGAAGGGCTAAATCATCAGAACAGCTAAATATTGAAGTCATTCTCCTTCAATTTCTCAGATTTCATCTTCTTTCATACCATCCTTTATCTCTCTCTTCATGTGCTCTGCTCTCTATAGGCCCAAGCACACTGCAATTTCCCAGCAAACACCCAGCGAGACTTCCATCTTTCTCTGCTCTGGACTCTCAGTAGCAACTCAGACATGAAAAGGTTTAGAAGATGATTCCTGATACATATCACTTGTCAACCCCAAGTCATTCATTTTATAAAATACCATGGTATTAAGTTACAAAAACCAAATGTAAGAAATGCTGTATGTAGTTACAGAAAAAGTTGAAAAGAAAAAAAAAAAATACAGAAATGGTGTTTTGAAAGTCTCAAAAGATTCATACACAGTTTTCAAACAGTAATAAAAATTTCCTCCCTGACTTCATATTGTTCTCTTAATAGTGAAACAGGGAAAGCTAGGAAAATATTGTATATATATTGTATATGTACCATATATATACTGTAGAATATACTGTAGACTTGTCACACAGTGAAGACTACCCTGCAGAAAGTAACAGTGCAAAGAGGTCGCATAGCTTTAAGCCTACCCAGACTTACTATCTGGCAAACGGACAGACCACCAAACTTCCTCAAACTGAAACTTTATTACTGATCTCTTAGGTCCAACCCATCTCTCCTAGGAGTCACTAAATGGATTCCTAGCAACTTCAGTGAGCACTGGATCACAGATCATAAGCACTTCCAGCAAAAGTGTTTTTTTTAAATTAATTAAGAGAGCTACCAACCTTCTGAGCACTGACACTGGAACGTGCGCATGCACACTACGTGTTTCACTCTCAGTAACTGCAGATTAGGAAACCACAGCTCTAGTCAACACAGGGCAACAACAGAAACATAATTTCTATGTCCGTAAAGCATTAATTAGAGTTAGTATAATGCTGCTTAATAGAAAAAGAGCCCATTCCTACCTTGAGGACTTTCACAGCTCTCCTCATCGCTGTTGTCTTGACAGTTATTTTGACTGTCGCACACGAAGCTTTTATCAATGCAAAGACCATTTTTGCAGTGGAATCGGGCAGTAGAGCAAAGCAAGGGATTGGCTGCTGTGAAAAGAGAAAGATCTTTCATCAGATACTCTCTTAGGCAGTGGAATAGCCTTTAGGTAATTAAGGACAACAGGTCACAACTCAACAGCTGATCACTTCACTGACTATGTGGAAGTAACTTGGCAATAAAACATACCTTGCCTCTTTAAGCAGAGAGAGATGAAATTTCTAAATCATGCAAGATTCACTAGAAGTAGCAGAGATTTAGTCTACTCTCAATTGTAGTAATCCTGTTCTTTCATGAGAGCCCTCATCACAATTGCTGCTAGATACTCAGCTTTTGCCCCACTCAAAATTGTATGGAAGGTAGCACTGCCTACCATAAACATGCCTGTTGCTTCCCATTATGACAAAGTCAGTTTAGCTCAAGTTTTATTAACCAACAATCCAAGCTCAGAACTGCAGCACAGTGTTTAATCTACCTCCTGTTCTGCTCTTTTTTTCCCACCTTGCTCATCCCCACCCATGATTTTTTTTAACTGATCCAATGCTTTTCTCAAATTCTCAGTGTTTGAACTTGAAATTCGTTCTTACAGTTAAAGTGCACTCAGAAAATCCTTTCACAAAATATGGCCCTGTGAGTTAGGTGAATACACACTCAGCAAAAGCAGAACAGTATTTAAGCACACTCATTCAGGAAGAGCCGTTTTCACTCTTTAAACCTAGCATCTTACAGCATATTTGCTGCTATATACAGTCTCATTTAAAAGCCTCAAGCAGCACAGTTCTCTCAGATTACATCACAGATTCAATGTGTACCACTGCTAAGGATATTTCCTTGATATTCATCTTGTTTTCTCTCTCCTAATTTCATCCCTCTACTCTTACCTATACTTCAGCATACATGACTACATAACCCCCCTTTGAACAATGTTTGCACCCTTCACATACAGCCTTATCCTCCTACGTAGTCATGCCTTAGCTGAGATATGCATAATTTATATCTTCTCATGAATCAATCTCTTTGTCCCTTAATTTTTGTCACTTTTCTCTGAACTCCCGCCAATTTTTGATAACGAGGTGACTGAAACTGAATGCAGCATTCCAATTGAAAATCTTAAAAAGCTGTTGAGATGCCTTGTCTGCTTCAAAGTGATCCTCTGCCACAATAACAAAGGGGATTACAGTTCCCAAATACTAACTAGCTTCCTATTTTTTATTCTTTTAAGTAAGAGCTGCCCTTAAAGAGACTTCAAAAAACAAACAAACAAAAAAACCACAACACCAAAATCACCACACTTTAAACCTTCTGTGCATATAATCTGCAGTATACCAGTATACATAACAAATACTCCTACATGTGGCCAATTCCTCCACCTCCCTGAAAGCGTATTTATTACGAACATGCAAAATTTCTTTTGGTCTGGAACTGCTGCATACTTGCACAGCATGCTGATTTTGCAGGTCACTTTAGGACCTACGGCACTGTTTCTCTACTTAAACAAAGCTGCGACTAGACACTTAGACGTGCTGGAAAATACCACGGGTGCACTTCAACAGCACAGAGGAAAAGGAAGATCAGTAGCTTATTATCTGCTGTAAGGCCTTGTTAGAGCTACATGCCACAAGCACATCAAGCACATGGGAAATTAAAGAATTCATAACTAACTCCAAGGTGGCATGCTTTAAAGTGAAACCTGCCATTTGTCAGTCCACTACCTCAAGAATATTCAAAGAAAATTCATCAAAACCTCTTTCTAGTCCATCTGTTTAAGCGTAACCCAAAGACCATAAAATCTTAGCCTTCAATCTTGTTTCACTAACTTCATCCTCTGCAGAGGTGCTATCACGCTGCCACAGCCCTCCAAGGAGCCAAAGCAGACTCTCAACCAACAACAGATGGCACCTTTAAAAGATGTTCATGCTGCCATAGAGATCCCAACACGCGGGGAGGCACACAAACAAGAAAGGCAAGTCCTCCTAGAAGCAGACAGTGATAGATCTCTATAAAGATCTCCCCTTTTGTTATCTTTGAAAGCTGGTGTCTGTTGTCCTCCTCCTGACCTTTAAATGACATTAAAAGGAAAAGCCCAGCCTGCTCCAACAAGAAAACGAGCTGCTATTTGCTGCAGGCTTCCGCCTACAGATCCACGCAACATCAGGGCTTTTAACAGCTCCTGATAATAGCAGCAGGGCTGCTGGATCGAACATAACCTTTCCTTACAACTATGATAAATCCCTGCTAAACTTACAGAGATAGCAGATCTATGCAGCCACACAACAGGGTTTTAGTCCACGTCAAGTCATACTTCAAATGATATCCCTGCTGTGACTTTGCTACAAAATGCTGAACAGCTCAGGGGCTCAAACTCATGTATTGGCAGGCATTTCTGACTTGGAGAACCTGCTTCTCCTTTAAAGATCCTGTTTCACTAAATAACCATTGCCTGGCTTTTTTTGTTGTTTGAGAACATGTATAGACAGAGAAGCCTAAATGCACTGATGAACAAAGAATCTTCTTCAGTGATAAAAAATAAACAAAAATGTGAAAAATAAGTGAATAAGTGAATTCAGTGAAAAATAAGCCAATAAAAACTGAACAAGTCTAATTTGTAATATTTGACAAATGCATATTATACTGAAATACAGAGAACCCGTTCAAAGCAAACATGAAGCTCAAATCTAATTTCAAGATTACAAACACATCTTAATATAACATGCTGGCATTATGTACAAAACAAAACCAAGCTGGACCTTATCATAGTTGTCAATTGGATCCTTAAATATACATGTATTATTTAAACAAGGCCTGTTTTTGTGATGTAAACGCCACACAAGATTCTCTGTCACTGACAGCAATAAAAGTAAAAATTTTAAGAGTGGTGCTAACCAGCCAGCAGAACAGGAGGTAGAAATGATTGGCTCAGAAAGGACACATCTTAAAATCAGTAAGAAGAAAAATTCCACTGAAGAAATCACCCACTTAGCTTGGCTAAATAAATACATAAATAAAATGCAGCAATGAGGAAAAGATGGAGAATACACTAATGAAAACGACGCTGTGTTTGTGTATGAGTGAGTGAAAACTGGACACAACCAAAACCAAGATGAAAGCAGGTGAAACTTTGCCTGCCTTAGTCAGGCCATCCCGCCATTTTGAAATGCAGTGGTTTGCAAAGACATTGCATGTCACGCTACCACTACTCTCAAACTGCTTATTGTAAAGACGGTCGTTCTTCTGCAGAACTCTCACCCGAGATTCTGAACCAACAACCAAGAAAACAACCAAAGAAAAGCCCGGAAACATATCGGAGGAAGTAGTGCCTGCATCTGACAACACTAAGGCCGAAGAGACTCTTCTGAGAGGAGGACCACAGTTTACATTTCCTGTTGAGGCAGATTTGACTGTTATTAACACTATCAACGTTTGATGCTACTGAGAGATTCTCTGAGAGAAAAAAAAAAAAAAAAAGAGGCACACAGATCAACCAGGTTATCTGACTCAAACTAAAGCTAACTAGTGTTCCTGTCTATGATTAGCCGAAAGAAAACAAAATGCCTTAACTGGGAAGTAGACTGATACTTACTGCAGTTTTCCTCATCGCTGCCATCAGGACAGTCCTCAAAGCCGTTGCACCTGAAGCGGCCAATGATGCAGTGGATTCCACTGGCACAGGGGAAGAAGGTGGCACCACACTTGGACTTGGCTTTTGCTGAGAGAAGAAATGCACAGAAGATTGCAAACATTAGGGAAACGTCTTACAAAGGTTAAAGACATTTCAGTAACAGCACAGGTTGCTCTGGGAAGCCTGTAAGCGAAGAATACAAGGTGGACAGGGATAATGAACATGGCAGCAGGTTTGAAGAATTTGGGAACTGGAGACCAAAGCGGGCAAAGGCAGGTTTACAAGGAATCAGGAAACACCTGGAGAAGGAAAAGGGGAATACACAGACATGAAGTGAGTGTCTATGTGAGAATAATAGGAAACATAAGAGATCTTCATTAAAGCATTTTTAAAGCTGCAAAAGTCAAATTCAGAAAAAAAACACTGTAACTAACAGTTCCTCTAGTTAGCACAATTTATGTGAAACTAGGTGCAAAAGGAACGTGAATTCCATCTCTTACTATACAACTCTCCATCATACAGCTTTTATTATAAAGCTCCCCAGGACATAAACTGCATCTATTTCACAGCACTCACATAGCCATTCATAACACTAAATACTAACAACAACATCAAAATGTGGTTAAGAAGCGATTATAGAATCTCATTTGATCCCAAGTACTTCCTATTTTTTTTTTACTTCACTGCACAGCAACTCTTCATGGCAGGGAGAAGAGAACGCTGCCCTCAGCTAGAGTAATGCAGATGCTTCCACTACATTGCTCAAGGCAAGTGCCAATTCAGTCCTGTGCTACCATCAGCCCAGAATTTATTTAGCTGTTTGCTTGTTTGTTCCTTTTTTTTTTTTTTTTTCCCCTCAGTTTAGCATGACTTCATTTTCTGCGATGCATCATGGACTAGAAAGTCCCCTGAAAACAGAAGCCTGGCTGACTGCAGGGAGGTGAGCATGGAGCATCACCAACACGCCATAATGCCATCTGTGGACCACTTACAGGAGAACAACAGAAAAGAAGCCAGCTAACTGAAGGACTTTGGAGTGAACTGCTCCTTCTCTCCTTACTTTATACCAAACATAGAAGATGCATTTGCAGCTCCTGGGTTTTGTTGATAGATCTGGATATCACAGTAGCAGGCAGTCTTTTTACGTAGCCATGTGGATTAATACACCAAAATGGACAGTTTTATGAGGCCAGGACAAAGTCAGGGACAACAGAAGAAATACAGGGGGGAAAATATATATATATATTATACACACACCAAATGGGGACAAAAAGCATGAGCACTAATGTGAAAGGGACAGCCTTAAACCACAGCAATTGTAACTCACACTTGATTTAGTATCCTCCCCTATAAATTCCTGCAATTTCCTCTCCCGCATTTTTTAACTGTTATTTATTTTCATTATACCAGTAGTTTTCAGTTAAGTAGGATGTATCACTGATGTATTCACCTACCACATTTTCTGAAGAGAATCCAAGGTTCACTTGGAAAGAAAAGGTGAACCATTACTTTGTAGAAAAACAGGTTGATAAATTACCCTGAAGTAGCTCCTGTGCTCAACAACACCGGCAGTGCAAAACCACAGCCAAGACACCTGAGACCCTTAGTTCTTAACAAAACTTCAAAGAGAAACTTCTGTGCTGGAGTTTTGATGCAGACTGATTTCAGCTAAATAATTCAGTTTAAGCACAAGGTCTGATGCAGTGCCATACCCTAAATCTTTAAACAAAAACACCAAAATAAATGCTTCAAGAACAAACTCCACAACTGTCACCAAAGAAGTCCATATTAGCATTTGACATGCCAGTCAGCCAAGCTGCTGCTGAGAAAGCGTGGCCATAACACTTAGACACAAAGAGATGCCCAATTCTTAAGACTTCCCAGGGTCTGTTCGACCTAGAGCTGGCGATTGCAGCTCCTCACAGGAGTGGATGGGCACAGCTCTGCTCTCTGATGAGTGATGGGGCCCCAGGGAACAGCATGGAGCTGTGTCAAAAAGGGTCAGGTTGGGGGTTAGGGAAAGGTTCTTCACCAGAGGCTGGAACAGGCTCCCCAGGGCAGAAGTCATGGCCCCAAGCTGCTGGACTTCAAGAAGACTTCGGACAAGGTTCTCAGACAAAGAGTTTGAATTTTGGGTGGTTCTGGCTGGAGCCAGGAATTAGACTCAATGACCCTTGTGGGTCCCATCCAATTCAGAATGTTCTGTGGTTCCTGTGATTTGGAGACTATAAAGTTTCTGGCCAGCCGTTCAACTACCCTTTATCATCGCTGAAGATCTACTCAGATTAAGGTTTCAGGATTATGTCCTTCTAAAATTTCTAATATGGATAACCTCTCAGCACAGCCTTACTCTTCCAGAGAGACCTCAGACTATGAATTGCAAAACTGGAGCTTTTGGCACTTTGAATGGCACAAATCCCTGAACTTTTCTGATCACAGCTCCAAGTGGTGGCAAACACGGCAGCAGCTCAATTTCAGGAATGACCAACACGCTCCTCAGCCACTGCAGCTGGGTCCTTGTCCATAAGACAAGAGGGCCCAAAGCACCTGAGCTACCACTGTCCAATCATAAGCAGTATTTAATGCTTCATGACATCTAGAAGAGAAAGGAGCTAGACTGATCACAAAAAAAAAAGTCAAACTTCTGGAAAACGCTTTCTTTAGTTTATCCAAAACATCCTGATACCCCATCAAAAAGAGGGAGAGACCATTAGGGACATGGTTTAATGCAAGTAGTGCTTGGACAATTACACATAGTTTAATTGAAAACTTTCCCCTTAGACCTTTTCATACCTCCTCCTCCTCTTGGAACACCAGACAGAGAACAGGATTTATACATCTCTTTTTTTAAAATGTTGATTTTTTTAATCTTGAAGGAAGGAAAAAAACAGTAAATAAAATCCAAATGCAGTCCTGCATACTTGCTATAGGCATAATAATACAGGCACCAACCAATCCCAACCCAAACTCACATTCACAGTGGATACCCTGAAAAGATAAAGGAATGTTTCAAATCCCACAGTGACTCACTATCCACACAGCTAGCAGTTTAGTTGGCACAAATAGAACTCTATTTTCTAAGTTCCAACTCCAAATACGAAATTTTTCATATGCTGTAAATAAACACAGAAGAAAAATGAGGAATTAATAATAGCTTAATCCAAGCCACATACTCCAATTCTTGAGACCCTCATTACGGAATTTCTGCTCTATTTCCAACTTGATATCCCTTCTGTCCCCTGGCAAAGTTTTCCTGAGGTTTTCAGGCAAGTGTTGTTTGATCATTTCTCACAAAGTTCCTGTGAAAAACACAGTCATTTCTTCCTGAGCAAAAATGCACCTTCCCATTCTGCAGTGATCTCTGGAAATACCCTTAACGTGATGAGACTATCCATTTTCTTCAGGTCCTCGGCCCTTTCACAAGTAACAGATACACCTACCTGGTTCATGACTGCCTGTGGCAGATTCAAGACATTTGCTGCACTATTCACAACATTTCTGTAGTTCCTACTCCTGTTACATGACTGCTATGATAAAGACTTTCCTCTTCTTTGTGCATCACTGTGTCTTCTGTTGCACAGGCCTGAATTTTTCAAGTGGATCTGTACATGAAAAGACTCCCATTTATTTAAAAGAAGTTGCCTGTTTGGCTCATTCAGTAACTTCAGTCTTGAGAAGCTGTCAAGGACATAATTATCTTTCCAGTCTATATCCTTCTGTCACACTTGGCTGAAATGGGGTTCAGGATAATAAAAAATTACTTGGATATCAGGAGATGGCTGAAGAGCAATAAAAAGCGAAACAGACGCCTGTGGATCATCTGACCTCATTCAGCCTTGCTAGTACAATCCACCAAGGGAAAGGGAAGGGAAAAGCTGGTTATTTTAAAAGGAATTGGCAAGTCCTCTCTAGCCCAGGACTCCAGAACCTAAGCAATGGAGAGACCACACACTGGGTGGAAGGGGAAAGAACTAAAGGCCACACTCAGAAAACGACAAGAAATCACACAGCAACTTACCAAACTGCGTCTACAGAAATGTTACTCAAATAGCAGATCCAGTCTGGATTCAGATAGTAAATCAGTTGCAGAACTATAGCAAGTATTAAAGCACCCTAAAGGACATTCAACCAATCTGCAAACCTGTGGTGGAAAAGTGTAGATTCAATGCATTCCTGCCCTCAGCTGTTACCTAGTCATGGCAGAAGAAATCACAGAACATCAGGGGTTGGAAGGGACTTCCACAGGTCATCGAGTCCAACCTCCCCGCTAAGCTAAAGCAGGCACCCTACAACAGGTTGGCATCCAAATGGGTCTTGAATATCTCCATAGAAGGAGACTCCACAACCTCTTTGGGCAACCTGTTCCAGGGCTCCATCACCCTTACCATAAGGAAGTTCTTCCACATGTTAGTATGGAACTTCCTATGTTCAAATTTTAGGCCGCTGTTCCTTGTTCTAATGCTACACACCAACAAGAAGAGCCTGGCCTCATCCATTTGTCTCCCACCTCCCCTTAGATATTTGTAACCATTACTCAGATCTCCCCTCAGTCTTCTTTTCCCCAGCCTGAACAGATCCAGGTTACTAAGCCTGTCTTCATACGGGAGATGCTCCACGACCTTTATCACCTTTGTGGCCCTCTGCTGGACTACTTCTAGGTGATCCCTGTCTTTTTTGAACTGGAAAGCCCAGAACTAGATACAGTATTCTGTATCTAGTATTCTAGATGTGGCCTTACGGCAGAGTAGAGAAGGAAGATCACCTCCCTCAGACTGCTGGCCACACTCTTTTCAAAACACCCCAAACGCAGGAGTGAAACATTATTATGAAACTGTATTTACATTGAAAAAATGGAATTCCCACAGTATTTAGGCAAAAAGGTGGCAGTGAATCTCCACACACAGGATGAATGTCCTCTGGCTTTTCTAAATACAGGAACTCTGATCTTCACTACAAAGCTCTCCTCTTCACTTGGAATTCAGACGCAAATAACAGGGCTAAGATGCTCACAGAGAACTTCTGGCTACAGTATAAGCTTGCCATATACTCCCCCCAGACTTATTTGCTTAAGTTCAAGAGAACTGTTTTGGCAGTTAGGTATGCAAGTATGTGAACTCACTCCTTATGCTATGCAGAAATCAATCCTCTCACTCCCTTCCTCTAAGGATCTTAAAAAAAAAAAAAAATCAGTAACTTCCACTCAGAACCAGCTGTACTTTCCACAGATTTAACAGCTTGAAGGCACAGTTCTACAGTATTAATAGAATTTTTTTTACTATCTTTAGGGCATAAAGTGTGAAACAGAAGTATTTTTCAAAAGTTGTAATCTGTTTTATTTCTCAGCAATATGATGAACAGTAGGGGAAAAAAAACAGATTTAGCATATACTATATAAAATCACACACTGTATATATGAATAGCCTTTTACAAAAGCAATTCTGACATGCCTGACTTCACTAGAAGATCTTTAAATGTGACTAGAAGGTTACAACAAAACTTCTTCAGTATGGGCTAGCATTTTGTTTTCACACAATCATCTGCTATGCCTGTTCTCCAGTTGAAGACAAAAGCATCTAACTTAATGAGTTTTCATGTGGGAAGAGAAGACGCTTCAGAGGCAGAGTACTGAGGAGACAATAGCCTTCACTTTTGTGAAAGACTGAAGTTATCTTTCCTCAAAGTAATCTTCAGTGGTCTAGAAGTCTAAATAACCATCTACAAAATTGTCAGAAAGTAGATGAGACACTAGAAGAAAGTGTAGGCAAAAACCTTGATCTATATCCATTCAGCAAAGTGATTTCTCACTAAAAGAAGTATTTTAGAGGTCACTACTTTTTAGAGAAAAGCAAAATGAACAATAATTTCATTCAAAGCACAAGTTCTAGGTCAGTTGTTACACTGACTGAATTCAGCCATCTCCAAACTTATTATTCAGGATTCACATAAGCAGGACAGAAAGCACTAAGGGAATCCAGCAGCAGGGGAACCCTCCTGATGAGGGTATTGGTGCGCCAAGGATTTCAGTCCCTCACTCCCTCTGTAAATAGCTACCTGACCTGCACTGCATGCTGCCACTGATTGCATCCATGAGTTAAACCTGTCCCAGTTCCAGGCTCTCCAGTCGGCCTACCTCCCGACATCCACCTAGAGGAGACCGTCAATAGGATTAAGTAATTAGCACCACAAACCCTCTTGATCTCCTTGCATAAAAAGCCATCAAATGTTAGCGGATATTGCACTTGTCTTTACTCATGTGTAAATTTCTGTAATTGAGCTTAAAATGAGAACTTCACCAT
This sequence comes from Centrocercus urophasianus, assembly GCF_019232065.1. NCBI lineage: Eukaryota > Metazoa > Chordata > Aves > Galliformes > Phasianidae > Centrocercus > Centrocercus urophasianus. Next base: position 12,548,506 of record NW_024884586.1, on the reverse strand, counting down.
GGTCACTTCATTATAAACTGTATTACAGCTACTCTAAGTATTTGGTTGCTTAATCATGAGTGAAAATAAGAGTTAATTCTAGTTTGATAGTCCAAATCTGTGAGCCATTTGAGTAAGTGACGAAAAGATTAGCAGCTGGTTTACAGCATCTTCTCAATTAATGCAGATGCTCATTTCATGCACTGTTTAATGTCCCGTTAAAGTTCTGTTTAAAAATTCTGATGTTTGTCACATCTCTAAGAAACTTGATACAAACCTACTAGAGCTGGTCTTCCAGTGGTTCTGCTGGCCAACTGGCATTCCAAGCTGTTTTTATAACCCTGAGAACAGCATGTGCAAATAGCAACTAAAATACCATTTGCCATAGATGGATGATTCTCCCTTCCCAGCTCAGTTTCTATACAGTAACTCCAAGCTGAAATATGTCTCTGCTCCTGCCCCCCTTACTCTGCATGAGTGCCAGCAAAACCTCAACATTCAATTGCTTACTAGTTGCATCAGTGGAAGTACACTAGAAGGTAGCTGGTGAGAGATTTCAGCAGCAACCTTCTATCTCTGCTTCACTTCTCATGAGTCCTGCAGTACAGGCTGGATTCTTGGGGTTATATTACCTACAAGTAGCTCCAGAAAGAATGCTTTGCTTGAGTGAAAAATAAATGTCCACAAAACAGTAACAATTTCATGGCATAGTCAGTTTTACATTGGGAACATATCACAGGCTGGGAGATCAAGGTTTGCTTTCGGCTTTCAGAGATTTGCTAACATCTCACAACTCAGACTTTGCTATTACAAACTCTGCTGCTGGAAGACAGATAACACAGAAAAACACAGAGGCAAGTAATAACCATGCAGGGCCTGATAGACCTTCAACACAGTGGAAGCTAAGCAGTGGCAGCACCATATAGTTGCAGGCAAAGGTGCAGCAGAACTTGTGATTAGCCTTTGAAGTTAGGTTTGCATAGTAGCTTGGGTTTCCTTCCTAGAATTTCAGGAGTTTTTCCCAGGTTCATAGGAATCTGGAGGTGTATTTGACTGTTATTTGTAGGTGGCGTGCTGGAGCATCAAGCAGTGAATATGCTAGGATAACCAGGAGAAAAAGGAAGCAGTGAGAAAAACAAGGATACTTAAAACCATTCAGTAACCTCACAACAGAGGTCTTCTAAGCAAATGCATACTTTTATAGAGGAATTCCTAATTTTCTGCTATAAATTCTACTTGTTACAGAAAAAAAAAAAAAAAAAGATTTGCTGATTTCATTAGCCTTTTACACAAATGAATGGTTTGTAAATAAGAACTGGGCCACTGAAGATTGTTTTCATACAACTTTGTAAGATTGCTGTGCATGTAACATCTGGCAGCTGGAAATTTAGTACACAGCAACACTGCATTAACATAAATACACAAAATCTACTCTGACTGCAGATTTTTATTGGTATGAGCCTTACAGTTTGCAAGCTCTGGTAGAATGTTTCTCCTTTCCTTTGTTCTGGCTCTGTTGCTAGATTTTCTCATTCTATGTTTTCCAGAAAAAAAGTAGTCAAGAAAAGAATTACCTATTTACAGATTTCATTACAGAATCGTGCATTCCTCACAGGCATTTGGAATGCACTAGACTGAGGTGTAATGTAAGGAAGTAGACCACAATGGTACTGTTAGTCCTGCCTATATGGAAAGTTAAATTCCCAGATCATACTCCGGAAGGGAGAAGAAGAAAAAAAGATAGCTTAATACTTCCACAATTTCCCACAGCTTTTAGCGGGAACACAGAGTTCTGAAGTCGTGATGTTTCTGTAGTCATATTACTTATTTTAATACATGGCTTTTATAGTTGTCTTCATGCCTTCATTTCTTATGTCATCTACCCTCACACTCACCAAGGGACTGCAGAGCACATTTGCTTGCTACCTCACAAACAATAGATCAACCCTTCAGCTGCCTCTGGAGTCATTTATCTACAGCAGAGGCTTGTCATCATCTCCACACTGCACACAGACAATGCCTGAAGGTCACAGCCACCTCAGCCTCTGGTTAGTACCATGAGCCATGACACAGCCACTCCACACAACCTGAAGCAGTAGATAGAGGTTAGAACTAAAGAGCATAAGCTGAGCTCTAGTACTTCTTGTGTTAGAATCTTAAAATAAAATCCTCAAGTGGCAAAGTAATTGTCATGCTGATGTTCCACTTTTGTAAGTGGCAGGTTACTAAATCACTCACTTGTAAGTATTGATTACTTATCTATCTTTTATAAAATGTGATAAACTTTGATAAAACACTCTTTACAACAAGGGAGCAGAGCAGAGCCATCAGATCTGTATGGAAGCTTTCCTTAGGGCACGAGAACTCTCTATCCCCAGATATAATAAGTCATGAAAGGAAGACATGAGACCAGCATAGCTGAACTGAGACCTGCTGGTCAAACTGGAGAGCAAGAAAGTGTACAGGCAGTGGAAGCAGGCACAGGAAACCCAGGAGGAGTATGGAGATGCTGCCAGACTTAGGAATGGCATTGGGAAGACCAAGGCCCAACTAGAAAGGACTTGGCAAGGGGCATAAAGGATAACAAAGGCTGGAGAAGAGAAGGCTCTGAGGTGAGCTGATTTTCTTATCTAAAGGGGGGTTATAAGAAAGAAGTAGACAGACTTTAGCAGGTTCTGCTGTGACAGGACAAGGGGAAATGGTTTCAAACCAAAATTGCGGAGATTTAGATTGAACATAAGGAAGAAGCTTTTTAAAATAGGAGTGGTGAGGAATTGGCACACGTTGCCCAGAGATGTGGTGGAAGCCCTGTCCTTGGAGACATTCAAAGTCAGGATGGATGGGGCAGTGAGCACCCGAAATAGTGTAGGTGTCCCTGTTCACTGCAGGGGAGTTGGATTAGATGACCTTTCAAGGTCCCTTTTAACTCAAAAGATTGCATGATTCTATGATATATTAAACAATGTAAAGGCAATAATCTTTACAGATGGGTAGGTTTAGTACTACTTGTGAGTCTGGATCTGCTGCTGTATTTCTAGGAGATTTCAGCTGGTTCAGACAATCCCTAGAGCTTACTGATGTTACTTCCGAATTGGGGAAACATTCCTTATTAACAAAAGGCTGCATCCCACTCTTCAGAGCACTGAGCTCTGACTGTTGAGCCCTAAAGCCTGGTATTTAAAAGGATAGCAGCCAGAGTTATTTTGTACCCTTTGTTCCTGTACATGAAAGCTATTCATCAGACTGACTCTGCTGAGTGGCTAAATCCAAGCAAAACAACTGCAGCTGTAATAATTGTACTATGGTAATAAGCAGTCATTAAATAGCTTACGGAGATCGCAGAACATGCTGTCTCTACAGGACCTTTCCTCTCTGTCTTTTAAAGCAGCTAGTAAATCTGGTTACTTATTCTTAGCAACATAGAGTCATGAATTCACAGCAAAGTCTAAGGAGAGGTGAAGACAAACATCTAAATTCAGACTGTCATCAGAAAGATTTGGGTCAAGAATAATTTATTAGTGGATTTGATCCATTTCTCCCTCTTTCATTTTGTGATTTATGCAGGAAAAACACGTAAATACATAATGTGCCTTAACATAATTCCAGTTTGTAATCTTCCTATAGAACAGAGCAGAAGAATGCTCCTAATCTCAAGAGCAAACCCCACAAAACATTTTTTTAAGCAATGAGCAGCAACAAACAAACAAATAAATAAATCTAATGGCACTCCTCTGAAATCCACCCTACATCAGCAAAGAATGAAGGACAAGGAGTCTATCTGTCCTCACCGAGGCTTCCAAACGTGTAACATGGGTTTTATGCTGGCATAGTCCCTACTCGATTCTCCATCTTCCTACTGCCCCTACTGCATCAGGCTCCCACTAAAGGGTTTCTCAAATGACAGAGCAACTTCATCAGGTTCAGTACACTCCTTCCTTTTTTTTAAAAAAAAAAAAACAAAAAAACCTTCACCATTCTGACATCATTAAGCTTTTAATACCTACAGTTCCTGATAAACTACTACTTTTTTCTTGAAACTGGATATAATTAAGTCAGTCAATGTATAATCAAAGTACCAGTTTGAAGATGAAAACTGACTGAACTTGCCTTTGTTCTACAAGAGTTTCAGTTTTCCGATTGAAAAGGTTTTAGAGCACAGGAACAGATTCAAAACATGCTTCAGGAAAGCCTGGTTGTTAATTGTGCAGTGTGGGTTTTATTTAAAATCTTTATGAAAAGACTTTTTAATATCTCACCCACAACTGCGTGTAATTGTTTGTTACAAACACCTTCCTGCAGAGACTGCACTCCTAAACACGCTGAGCAGTAAAACCTGTTGGAAGTGAACACCAGAGGGAGCAGTAAACATTTGTCTCGTAGGTGGTTTTTAAATTGGAGGCAGAGCAAAAATGTACAGGAAACCTTGGGGAAACTTAAAAGAGGTTACAGTGGTCAGTATATTCAAACTACGATACGTTGCTAATCCAGTCTAATTCCCTACCAATACAAGGTCAGTGAGGAACAAGTGTAAGCGTGCAGACACACAAACACGTATCAATTATGCAAGTTTCTCTGTGTCGTGCATCCCATCCCCTCGCTCTACCTCCTGACAGCAGAAGATGTCAGACGTTTATCTAAAATGCTCCATGCATTTAGACAGAATACATGGAACCAAAAACATATCCAAGAAAGAGAATGCAGAAAAAGGAATGTAAAAAAAAAAAAATAGGGCATTTTCACTAGATACGGATACACAACTCAAATTCTACATGAGAGAGAACATGGTTAAGAGACACAGAAGGAAAGAAGAAATAAAGGATTAATATGCCAACAGATCAGCAGTGAAAAGTAACTGCAATGCGATGTTTCCCCCCAAGTTCACTTTATTTTTTAGAGGAACTGGACTGAAGATAAAAATTCAAGTTCTCTTAGTCCTTCATCTTTATACTACAGCTTGCAACCTGCCACATCTAGGAGTTGCCAGGCCTATTTGTCACCAATAGGTGGAAAGTCACCAGGGCTTCAGCATGTTCCCTAAGAGCACCAGCTCCTTGATGCAGAGCCAGAAAGGTTCCTACCAGATGTACGAGGCACCTGGACTGAATTGGCTTCCCAGATTGTCCTAATGTGAGTTGCAGCCTTCCGGGCTATGAAAGTCAGCTTGCTGGTATAGAGCTCCACAGAAGCTTGGCTGACCACACCATGCTAAGTGCAAGTCAGAACTGCAAACATCCATCCTGACTGCAAAGGGTTCCTGCAAGCACCTGTCTGAAGAGCCAGGTGTACTGCAATCAGGTGAGAAACTAAGCCGACCCTCAGCGGAAGCTTGCTTGGCAGGTGCCTTCAATGTCTGCAGGACAATGCTAGTTAAAATTCACTGTTTTCACGATGCACTTCATTTAAAGAAGAAATTCTCTCCCACGGAGGAGAGTTGCATATAAGGACTCTAGCTGACTGAAGGACAATCAGAGCAAGATCTGTTGCTGCTGAACGGTGATAATCCAAGGTTTTTAGTATTGCAGCTCCAGATTTTCTACAGAGGCCATCTCTTGCTATTCCGTGCAGAGCAGCGTGCTGGGAGCATATTTCTTACAAGCACCAACGATGTCTTGTTGCTCAGCCATTCCCCAATACATTGCTTTTATGACTAAGTGAAAAACCTGCTTTTCCCTTATATTTGGTTTGAATGAGAAACAGCAATGACTGGCACCAGAAACGAGATACTTAAGCTCCTGCCACAAGAACACACTGCCTCAAGGCTATCCTCACAAAACATTTTTTTCAAGCCCACAGCTTATGCCCCTGGACTAACACAGCCAGTCACTGTACTCACTGTGTGCCACTACTGGCACGTAGCTGAACGCACTATCTTGACCTGTAGGAAATGGCTCTCAGAAGAGCGATGAGGGAAAATCCAGACTTCTGGGTATTTGCTACCTATCTCATTCTGGCTGCTGTCATGCCAGGCACTTAGCACGGATGATGTGCCATGCTCTGAATCTGTACCATCTGCTGCTCGTTAGCTGACAAAGGCAGCAACATGCCATCTCTTCACTTGCTGTTGCTCATTAGCTGACAAAAGCCATTTTCAGTGTTCACATTGTTCTTTCTGCAATAATCCAATACAAAGATGTACAAACGCACAAAGAAAAAAGGAAACAAAGATGACATTAGGAGCTTAACTAAGAACATCATTGTACTCTTAAACCTCCATGAGTGAATCTTTCTGGACTTGGCCCTAATGCAATATTTCAGCAGGTAGGTATAAAGGTCAGTATTAAAGATAATCTATTTACTTCAAAATATTTTGAAACATCTTAACATATTTCTCTTTTGTGTTATTTTCCTAACCCTACACCTGCTAACAGACTGAGAATGCAGAGTGGCTGACAGCACACAGCTTCCATCCTGCTGGCTGCAAGCAACACACACCCCACATATAGGTACACCCTGTGTATAAACAGAGCAGGACCCAGGAGCTATGCAATCAACAGCTGTAGGCTCCACAGAAAAGTCACACTGCTAAAAAGGCTCTGCACTTCTCAAGAGGAACCTCAACTACCATTATAAATCATCTACAGAGCTAAAGACCAGTAGTAGCAGTAGTTAAAAGCCCACAGGTGTTCAAAAGCAAACTGCATGACCCATACCTGAGTTCACAGGCTGATTAGCAATCCAGCTGATGAGAATCAGCAGAGCCAGAGGGAATGAGTAACAAAACTGTTCTCCGTTTTGGGAGATGCACTGAAGATAGCAAGTTACTTGCACTACTGAGTGCAGTGGTCAATTAATTACTTTCCAAGCTCAGTTAGTAGTCTGGAAGAAAAGCCAAGGAGACGCTCTTCTTCAAGGAAAATCACTTCTCATCTGCAGCAACGGAAATCCCAGCATCAGCTTCTTCCCTCTCTCTTACACTTTTTCTCCACCCTCCTGCTCAGATAACATCTTTCTGTTGCAGCATCACCATGACATAAGGCGAGACTACAGGAAACCTTCTTTGTGCCAAATAGCATACAGACAGCTGGCATGGGAAGTGTTAAATTGCTCACAGGTCAGAGCAGAGAGGAAGCCAGGAATGCAACAGATGGTATGAATTCTGGCAGATGCAGAAGACGAAGAAAGTGATGTGGTTAAGAGATGGCCTTCCAAAGCAGAAGACAGAAAAAGGAAAAAAGGAACAGAGGAAAAAGGAAACATGAATGGGCAACATGCAGATCATTCTGCTCTTGCATCTCACTTCCTCCTCACAGCCAGAGCAGCACATGTGGGCTCCTCATAGCTTTCCACACATGGGCAGCAGAAAACAAAAAGCAGAACATCTGAGCTGCACGTTTCCATTTTTTAAGGGTAACAGAGAGAATGAAATAGTACAGAACTCATCAGATATTACTGGACATCCACATTTAACCATAAGGCAACACAAAAGGGAAAGACTTTGCACCTGATGGCACACGTGTGAAACTTCCTCTGTGGGCATGCCAAAACAGAGCACATTGCCTTCACAAAGACACCAGTCTGCAGCACTATCTGAATTCAGTAATCACACAAAACACTTTAAGGCAAGGTGAAAGCCTTTAAATGTGAACTAGTTAGTCGATGAGGAATTGCAGACAAAGCAGCTTACAGCACGGCTTAGGGTAGTAACACACTGGGAACTCAGCCATCTCACACTGCTGAAAGAACTCATACAGCTTTGTCTCCACTCTCAACAGCTCAGCTAATGCAAAGCAACATCACAGCAGAAAACAAAGGATGCTGATTTTGCTGCAAGGTAAGCTTTAGTAAGCAGAGCCTTGTTCTGAAAGGAGGAAGGTAACAAAGCCTAGCCAAAAATAATAAATAAAAAACATGTACATACACACCCCACGCACACTGTCAAGCCTTGTCATGCTCTAACAACACATCCAAGCACAGCTGCCCTCCCTTACAGAACCTGACACCAGAACAGTGCTGCTGGTGCAGCGACACAACACACATCTGGAGCGTCAGCTGTTCTCACTTTTCCACCGCTGTTTCTGCACCCAAGAGGATCAATTCCTGGGCTCCTACATCCCTTTCTCCCACACAGTAAGGTGAGCAGACCCAGACATTAATTACACTGCACATCTTTAAAAGCTCTTTGGTTCAGCTTCAATCACTGGAAAGGGATTGCAGAGCAGATACTCAAATACTGGAGCAGGTGTCCAGTGAGGCTGTGAGCAATCCATCCTCAGAGGTACTCAACACTTGACCAGACAAGATCCTGAGCAACCCTGATCACAGCTCATCCCGCTTTGAGCAGGCAGCTGCACCAAATGATAACCAAAGTCCTTTACAGCCTCAATTAATCCATAAGCTTGTCTTTACAGATTGCCACAAGCTGGAAGGGGCAAATAAGTGACTTTTCCTTCCTCCTTCACACTTCCCAGACAAAATGCTAGGGTTGCCTTTCCATGCCTTGGATCTGACCTAGAAACTCTTTCACCATTTCAGGGCTGTTAAGCCAAACCAAATTTTCATCACTTTCTGACATAAATGACTAGCTGGTGACAGATATAACAGTACCTCAGAAGAGTGGGCCCATTTTCAAAATTAATCAAAAGAGCAAAACAAACTTTTTTTTTTTATTATTTTTCAACCTGTATATACTGTATGTCTTTATCAACAAATACACAAGGGCTGGTCTGAAAGTAATGCTTCCTATTTCATTACACTGCCCTATGACATCAAAGGCAGCTGTTGGGGGTATGGCAGTACAGGTTGAACCTTCCCACCAATATTCCATTACATTTTGCTGCTGTGTGACAGGTGGCAGCAGAGGGGCAGACTGACAAAATGGCATCTGACATGAAAGTGCAGATGAAGCAAAGGTGAGGCACTGAATTCTTCCATGCAGAAAAAATGGCAACCTCTGACATACACTGAGGCTTGCTGAATGTTTATGCAGACAAAACAATGAACACAAAAACAGAGAGGCAGTGGCTGGTGCGTTCAGCCAGCCATCAGTTGTGATAGTGGGTCACCTCCACTGGTGCAGGTTTTAATGAGCACAGCATGCAGGCTCTTTTTCACCACTGGCTTTGTGATTACTGACACAAACACACGCCTCGTGCACCTGCATGGAGTGCAAATGCAATGGTTGGTCCACTAGGAGCACAGAGAGTTAAAAGTTGTCTACTGAAATAAATAGGAGGGAGATGCAAAACAGGCAGTTTGAAGCTCTCTAGACATATTACAGAACCTTGTTTGCGTGAGTATTAATTTTTTGTTTGGATATTCAAACAAGCTCTATTTCCATTCTGTTTTGGATTATCTGACCTGTTAACAGCAAGCCAGCACAGGATATGTCTCCCTTGCTCTCCCCGTTGTCTTCAAGTCTGTTATGACAAGAATAACTTTTACGAACTGACATTTTGCAGCTTTTTTATATTTTATTGTCAGCTACTATACTCATTATTGCCTACTGTTCACTATATCCAACTGGTTTGGATAAGGAAGCTTCTCAATACAGTCAAGCAGCACATCTTCCTGTTCATGATTTATGAGCAAATGTCCAGCCCAGTCTTCATTACTTCATTAAAAAAAAAAACAAAAACAAACAACACCTGTCCATAAGATTAATGAAAACCTTTGTTACAATTTTCTAGTCTAACAAGTGGGAGCGAAATTCATGCAAGGCAGAGGATGGCAACATTCTCAGAAAATACACAGAAACTCTGTGCCTTGTAAATACAGAGAAATATCTTCATTCAGCTCATTTTAAGAAGCCATGACTGAACACCAAGAGAAATTCCAGTTGCATACTCAAGAGCTAGGTAACCAGGAACTTGCAAATCACAGAGCTCCTTTTTTCCACACATTTGACTGGAAAATGCATACTGAACTTCGGACATCTTTTACTCTTGTCCAAACTCCCACCAATAGCAATTCTACCAAGGCTTAAACAGACAAGCACAACTCATCAGTCCTTACAACAACACCAACAAATTAACTTGGCTTCAGTGCTACAACATGAGCTCAATGCTTTTATAAAGACTACAATGGATCAGATATTTTGTACAGTTACATTTAAGGCCTTAAAAGTAGGAAAAAAGCTTACTTGCTTAAAGCAGAACTATGCACATGGATTTCCACAGCACAGTTATTAAAGCCCCCACTATTTTAAAAGGAATAGAAAGCTGGATTAAAGATGATGCATAAAGTTAAAGAAACAAGCATTTAACTAAACATGCTACTTTTAGCCAATGAATTTAAGAAAATATTCTTTTATTCTTTATTCTACTCCACAAGTGAGGTTAGCAATGTCCTTGAAGTGTCCTGGGAAAGGCAAGGTGCTCATAAAGAGCTTTAAGACGAATAAAATCTCTATAAAGCACTTACATAAAAAAGAAACATTTGCTGGGCAAAAATCACTCAGTTATCAGAAAGTTCTCAGACACTTCAGAAGGATGTGAAGTTTGTGGCCCTGCTCCCTCCTAAACATGGTCTCATGATATTTTGCCACAGCATAATATTGCTGCCTGGGTACTATGGAGCCTAGAAAGCTTCTTGTTAACTAAAGGTTGGATAACATTAACTAAAACTTACTTAATGCTAACAAAAGCATGACATCACAAAGGAGGAGATAGCCTTCCTAAGCTCCCTAGAAGAGGAGTGCTGTAGGGAGGATTAAGACATGTAAACATTATTAGCCAATTCACTGTTTCTTTTCCAGAAAGTTACTGTTTAAGTTTCAAAAGGCTCAGAATTACAATTTGACAGAAGAGGAAAACAAGCAGCAAGATATAGTTTAAAATATTGAAACAAAAGTGACTAGAGTGAAGGTTGTGGGGATGTTAAGGCCTCTATTACAGAGGCCTGTAAGCTGAGTCAGGGTACGCAGATCCCTGCAATCACACAAAGCATCAGTCTCTCACTACAACAGCCACAGGTCAAGCCTGTCTCACTTTACCCATCTGTGCATTGGGATTTAGGCACCTGCTACCAAGAGCTGAATTATAATTGGCCAATTCGAAGAACCTTAAAGATGTGAAATAATAGGAAGGGACTTCTCTAACAACAGAGAAATCAAGAAATTGGCAGTGGCTTCATTACTTACATAGCACATCGTACAGAACACACCACTAACACTACCAGACAAGCCCTGTGGTAACAGGCACACCGAGGTCATAGCAATGGTCACTTACGGCATTCCTTCTCATCACTGTCATCGAAGCAATCTGGCAGCCCATCACACTGCCAGGCCCCCGGGATACAGCGCCCGTTGCTGCACATGAAGTTTCCAGGTATGTTGCATTCATTTGTGAAATTGTTCCCAGGCAGCAGCTGGCTATCTGCAACAACAACAAAAAACAAGTTTACAGGATATTAAAAAAAAAGCAACCCTCTCCTTCATGAGGTCTAAACACAAGTAAAATAGGTAAGGCCACAGGAACTCAGCTCCATACACTCATGCTTCTTTCAGGCTGGTATTTAGCTCGCAGATCTGTCTTGTTGCAGCTAGGAGCTAGGTAGCACGTGGACTAATTCACACTAGCTTTTCAATGAAGTTCTAAACATAGTGATGCTTGGTGTCAGCTGTGTGCCCTGGCACACACCTGTCCAGGCAAGGAAAGTAGACAGAATGTTACTAAGATCTGCTGTGTGGAGACAGTTTAGCAGGAGGAAATTGGAGATTGAGAAAACAGTAAGAAGGCAAACTATACATTTGCTTTTAAGGTTGTAAGAGCTCTAGCCAGTGATTTCTGTCTACTGCACTTCCATGCCTGTGCACTGTTTTCAGAACACAGGTATTGCAGAAATGTAAACTTCACGGAAGGAAGACAGATAATGGCAATTATTTTAATAAGCAAAGAGATTCAACCACAGGTCTAAAACACAGGTTGGGCTTGGGGGACTGATGCTCCCAACACAGGAGCAGCAAGATAAACGGAATCTCAACCCACCACACTGTGGGAAGCTGCAAGACGAGGCAGAGGATGAGAGAAAAGTTTCATTTCCCATCTTTCTGCCTCGTTTGAGGCGTTATGCTCCAAGTTCATATTCTCCCAAAAACCAAAAACAAAAACCTTCCTGCATAAAGAAGGGGATGTCAGTGCTCCCTTATAACGCTGCAAAGTTTTACATCATTGTTTCAGAACATGCAGGACAGGACTGCTTTGGGAAGTATTTTTATGCCCATTTCTGCCCCAAACAATAAGCTTCCTCTCAATTTTTTTTTTCCTGGCAAATATCTGACTCTCCTGGGATGCTCAAGAGTCTGTCAGCACAGAGTGATTACCTTAATGGAAATTTGCCCTGAGCTGCTGGAAGACAAAATGATTCAGAAACAAAGTTGAAACTGTAACTTCTGAGGCAGATGCGGCAACCTGAGCCACCAGCTGGACAGTAGAGCCATGTGCAACATCCGCAAGGTGTGGATGGTGTGGTAGCACCTTCAAGAAAGGAAGTGACAGCTCACAGAAAGCAAGCCCAGGCAATTTAGCTGGCTATTCAGTCTATGCTTTTACTGGTTTCATTCAAACCTCAGTTTCTTTCCCTGCATCAGTGCTCCTCTGATCAAGGAAGAACAGTCTTGCAAGATGCAACTTCTTGCTGTACACTGGGAACAACTCAGTGCCAGGCCCACGCTGCCATCCCTAGGGAAAGTGCCACTACCAGCAGCCATCCAGGAGAGCTGCAAGGAAACACTGAGCACATACAGTTAGTAATAGTCCCTGAGCTACTGCTGCCTGAAAGCATCACTTTTTTTTGTGCGACCTGCTGTAGGGAACCTGCTTTGGCAGGAGGTTGGACTCTATGATCTCTGGAGGTCCCTTCCAACCCCTATGATTCTATGATTCTGCGATTCTGCGAAGTCCTGCAGTGCTCTGCAGTCTGCAAATGTGGGGTGAGTTAGTTTTTTTTTCCTTAAACCAGCTCTTTGACACAATCACATCATTCTTCATATCACTGACCTGTGTCTGATAAGTGGCGGCCAAGCCAAAAATCACTCCTCCCAACAGCCACATAGAAGTTGCCAACATTGCACAGCCTCCCGTTAGGCAGCAGCCTGCAGCACACCCATAACAGAGCTGCCTTCAACAGGAGGAAGATGACCCCTGCACTACAAACTGATGTTTGCCTTTAACAGACCAAGATATGAAACAGTGATACGGATGTTCTCTGCAGAATCGAGGCATGGCCAATATGCCATCTTCTTGAGCTTCTCAAGAAGCTTCAAGAGCAGACCATAATCCCTTCTCTACAGTCCTCAGAAAAAAAAGAAAGAAAATAAAGCACAACAATCTAAATCTCGTGGTTAAAATTAACTCTCTGCTTCAAAATGATGATACTGCAAGCATCATACAACAACTAGGAATTACCAAGGTTTCAGTTCTCTCAAAGTCTAAGCACTCAGGCAGTACGTTGAGGCAATACCACCAGAAGAAGGTGCCATTCTCATTTGTGCTGCTGCTCTTTGCCACCTTCTCGTCCAGCCCTCCTGCCTGCACCTCTCCCCCAGCCTGTTCCACTTTCACACAGAAGCTGCACCTACTCAGAATGAAACCTTGCTGTCAACACTTCAGCAAGGCCTCCTCCAGGCCCGGGCGAGGTGCCAGCAAAGAACAGACGCGGGGTCTAGACCTGCCCCAAGTAGGGAGCTGCCTTCCCTGCTCTGAGCATCGCGGTGCTCCCCAGACAACGCAGTAACTGATGCACTTCCAAGGACTGTGGCGCCTCCTCCGCAGAGAGGCCCCGGCTTGGCTCCTGGCAGGCTGTATCTGCCTGAAAACATCCACCAGGATCTCTGTGCACCCATAATGAAAAGCTCGGATCGAGCCAAATCATTTATGAATGTTTTAGGCCTCAAAAAGCACAAACTCAAAAACAGTGCCCCCAAAAAGCCATCAAGTCCCTGATGCTTCTAACAACCGTTTTGAATAAAGGCTGTATTTCTACTCTACTGAATTGAAGGAAAATGTCAAGAACAGATATCAGATTTTGTTACCCAGCAAGTGGTTTGTTTATAGGATTTCCTTTGCCATACAATAAATTTATCCTCACTGCTCTTCTAAGTAAGGATGTAGCACTAACCTTTTTACCAAACAGGAAACAAAAGATACGGGCAGATAAAGTTGCCAACAGACCTGTGCGAGTTCTGCTGCAGAATGGGAACAGTGAACTCTGACTCATACTTATTTCAAAGGAAGAAGAGCTCTTTCCCTTAAAATATGACCCCCATCAGCTGCTGGAACAGAGCTGCAGGTTACAGACACCACAATTTCAGAGTCACAGTCAGCACACCTAGAAACGTGTCACGTGTATTACTCCACCTCTGGAAAAAAAAAAAAATAATAATCCACCACTGGGTATGGAACTGTCAAAACTATGCCACACGTGGAACCATTTAAATGGTACAGTCCACTTCATTTCCTTTGCTTTGTAAGCCTCCTCTATCTGATATGAGGGCCATCAAGGCTGCAAGGAAACCCTTGCTGTGGCCACTTGCCCTGCAAGGGAATGTGAGAAGAGCGGTGTTACAGGCACAAGAAGGACCTGTTCCATCACCCATTTTTCTGAAGGATTCAAGCAGTATCCTGACGAAGTCTGTACAGATGTCAGATTTTGTGCAGCCAACTTGCTATACTGCTCGTTGGCAGGGCAGAAATTCCTTCAATCTGGCAGAGCCGCTTTTCCAATCGCTGACATATTTACCCTGCAGCCTCTCTGACTAATTTTGAATTCAACCCAAATGCAAACTGCACGGATGTGTTCAGTTAAGTGAAGGGAGAAGGGAGAAGAAGCAGTCCATTTTCACCGCCACACACTGCTCACTTTAAAAAGCACACCATCTGGGCTGAATAAAAAAGGGAGTCATGTTTCACTTTGAAGGGGACCGAGAAAGGAAACCAATCTGTTTTAGCAGCCCCTTCCAAAAATGCTGGCATCTAAATATTTAATACTCGCTAAAAAGGAATCAGAGGAAAAAATAAATAAAAGGACATGTCATACTGAGCACGTCACACTGTAGTAACAACGCAAGGCTAGGATGCCTTTCACAGAAAAAACTACCTGAAAGCTCTCCAGAGAACTGCACATTACAGAACAGATTGCTGCTGATAGTACTGCTGTGTCTGTATCAGGACACACGATCAGAGGGAACAGCCAGTCATTCTGGCAATGGAGTTTTTAAGGAAGAAATACAGGACACTCGTGAGTTCAAACTTGGTCACCAATAGCGTCCGTAACTTCAGCCTCTTTGCAAAGAGGATCTGTCACCAACGATGAAGCACAAACTCTTCGCTGCCAAACCTCTCATGCCTTTTGTGGGAATTGTCTCTGGATACTGTCAATGATCTCTGTACAACATTTCCCAAATGTGAGGAGATTGATTTAGATCCAGGCTGGTGCGTAGCTGTAGTGCTACTCACGAGGGCTACTCAGGACGTACATGAATGAACGTCTCCTGTTGTCCTTCTTACCTCCCACCTGGCATACAGCCACACCAGCTTTGATTCCTGTGCACCAGGAAGGTGTTCTTGCTCTACTGAAATCTGCAACATATTGTGAACACAAAAGGAGAACGAGAAACTAGAGCAGATCGGCAGCTGGAATTTGCAGCAAGATGGCACCAGAAAGACATACCTCTCATACCTTTTCACCCACAAAGAACTTCACAGCTATAAAGACAGTGATTTAACTCTCCCTTTCATGATTAAAACATCAATTCATGACTTAATGGTATGAATCTTTTCAAAAGATATGATAAAGAAATTTTTAGTTAACATTTTGTTTTTGTTTTTATAGTGAAAGAAACCAGAGGATTTTAAAAGTTTTCAGGAGGATTTAAAAACTTTTCTGTGTACCAGGTAGAATGCTGCGAGACCGTATTTCCACTGCATTGACCTTGGAACAACAGACACAGGGTTTGAATTTTGGGTGGGTTTATGTGAAGCCAGAGTCAGAATTAATGATCCCACTTACAGTGGGTCCCTTCTGACTTGGGATACTGTATAAATCTGTTAACTGCACACTCTCAACATACACTTTTATGTTCTCCTAAGTCAACTTACAGACAGCAAAGAAGCAGTGCAAAGTGCCTGGTAGGACATCACAAGACTTTGTTTCCTCAGAGACTGCAAATATTTAAAAATGTTTACATTCAGGTCCAGTTGCTTCTGTGGATTGAGGTGGGAGGACAGATGCATCTTTTCAGACTTCCTCATGCAGATATGAAGCATCCGATTCACCAAATCCACATCTATTTTACAGATGTTTACTAATGCTGATACAGCCAGAAGAGAAATTCAAAAGCTAAGCATGAAGAAACTCCAAGCATCATGCCTTGCCTAAAAATTTCAGTTTAGCACCGCATCTTCACTGGCAATAAAGGTACATTGTAAGCAAGGCAACACTGGTGGAAATAAGACAGACTTGGCCTAACACTCAGTGCAGTGAAACCAACGGAGCTGGCTATTTATGCCTATGAGATAATGCTGCATTCAGGACTCCAGCAGCCACCCAAAGGCTCTGTGACAACAGAGTTATTCAACATCTTTGCTACAATTTACCCCTTGTTCAAATGAAAACGGGGAGTCAGCTTTGAAGAGGAATGTCCCAGTCAGAATCCAAGTATGCACAGCATAAAAAGATTGTCCATTAACAGCTCCAGCAGATAAAAGATTAGTACGCTGCAGAGGACTAAGTTCACTCTGCATCTCTTTCATTAATTTTGTTTGAGATCACTCAAACAAAGCATCCCAGCGTATGTTCAGGCTGGTTTGGGAAGCCAAGAACAAGACAAGCTCCTTCTTGCTCTGCTGCAAAACCAGTGACATCACCTAAGCATCTGTCACAAGTAAAGGACACCTGCCAGCCATTATCTGACAACTTAAATCCCCTTGAACAATTTTAATCCCTATCCTCCCCTATCCTCATTTAAACTGCCTGATGATTACATTGCTTATACAACATCAGAAGTTATGAGGGTTATTTGTAAAGGCAGATTGACAGCCCCACTGCAACACAAGTTCTTAGAAATGTTTCTTCTCTGAAGCGCAGCTACATTTGTGATTAATTCAAGGAATTGCTCACTGCTGAGCTTCAACTTACCCTCCTCCCATTTTCCAGGTCCGATATATTCTGTAGCTAGCATTCTCAAGACTTAAAAATGAATCAAGCCTAGCCAAAACAGAACAAAATCCCACAGTTACTTCTGATTAAAGCACTAAATGTTACCAAGGCAAACCAAGTCAATAGAAACACCCTTTTTTCTGAAGCGGACAGCTTCTTTCAATTCAAATAGAAAAAACACAATGCTGAGAAGTCAGCCTACTATTGGATAGTCATCCTTGAGCCATTAATTCCTCAGAGCAAAGACACCTTTTATTGAACTGGAGAGCAATTAACACATCACCATCTCCTCTGTAAATAATATAACACACACAGAATAGCGTATCTCTTTCTAAGCAGCCTATGGTATTAGTTTAAGCAATTGGCACACTCTTTGTAGCAGGTGGCTGCCTTTCAGCACTTAGCCATGCACACTCTTGAATTAAATATAATCTTCTAAATCATTCACTAATAAACAGCCACTTGCTTTTTCCTTGAAACACCACGTGCAGAAAGTGAGGTGAGGTGAACAGGTTTCTTTTAATCCTAGAGCCTTTGTGGAGGGACTTGGCATTCCCCTGGAGCCCCCACGTTCGTCTGTCCCTAGCACAGCTGCTTCAACACACCAAAAATAAAAGTGCCTCTCAAATCCACGGGCTTTCAGCACAGCTATATGGTGGAAGAAAAACAGGCCAGCAGCTACTAACAGCACAGAGTGAGCATGGACCACATCCACAGCCTCAAAACAGCACAAGATTGAAAGGAAGAGGAAGAGCAGAAGCAGAAATAACTATTTAAAATTACTGAACCACAACTTGAAGAAGGAGCATTCCCCACAGCAAGATTCCCAGACGTGCATCCAAATTTCAGAGCAAGATCAAAACTCAAAATCTATGATTTCAGCCTTTCCCAGATGCCTTTCTAGTTTCACCTCCCATGATTTTAAGCAAACTATGAAAACCATTACCAGCAAATGAGAGCACGTGCTGACACAGTACCATCTACTTTGGAGGATGTTAATTGCTGGAAATGTTTTCCCTAACGATGTGTTCTTCATATTTTCAGAAGAGCATAGTCATTATCTCTGGGCACTTATAGAGAAAGTTAACACAGTCCAAAAGAATAATCTGAAATACAAGGAATATATTCCACCAACCATCATCTTCAGGGTAAATGAATAATCACTGTCTTATAATAATTTCCTAATCACCACAGGTTATTATTCTCTATCTGATCTTCCAGAAGAGTCGGTGACGCTCACTGACAGACACGAGATTCTAGGGGTGCAGCTGAACAAAAGCAAGTAGCTCCACACAAAGGACAGAGCATCCCCCAAAGAGGAGTCCAGAGAGAACCTACTGTCTGACAGCAGGAAGCTGGCTAGCAAGTATCACCACATCAGCTCCATCTTCCATTTCTTTATCACACAGACACTGTAGAGCTTGATGGGGATGGCAGCAAGAAGAGCAAGGAAGGACAAAAAGTAAAGATGCAATCTCTATATTCAAGCAAGTTAAACGCAAAGCTAATCCTAATGACTGTATCCCTTCTTAACACACTTCCTATATTGCTCGTAATGAAAGACAGAACTTGCATATGTAGAAAAGAATCTAGCTTCTCCTTGAACTGCACATGCAATACATTCATCACTATATATCAGTTGCCTTGCAACAAAGCACAACACGAGGCCACTCAGATACCATATTACAAACTACAAACGCCTACGTAGGACAGAGAAGTTAATTGTTTTTAGCATCTCAGAAGAGAGCATTTTATCTTCTTTTGCTCTGCCTCTGTACTTTGAATAAAGAGACTTGCATGTACTTTGTCATAATTATACAGCCCCACTGCCTGAAGTCACTGCAATTTTTTGCAACACCTCCGTGACACAGCTGGGCGCATTACCTTCCTCTCTGATGGATTCAGACCTTGGTGTGAAGAGACAGTAAATCAAGTTTTACCGTAACCAGTGTCACCTTAATAAAATACCACAAGTGCCTGACACAGTGAAGAACCTCTCAGATAATTCTGCCAGTTATGCCTTAAAAGCTTGGATTTTAAAACAGAAAGGGGCGGTATTAGTGTGCCTTGGAAGATTTATGATCAGTATGGCACCATCTGTCCTGCCAGAGCCCACGCTGCTGCACGTTATCTAACCAGATATGCTGTCTTTATCAGTTCTGCACTACCTGGTCATCCAGCATTAGTCATCCTGAAACCACAGCTGGAATTATTCTCCACAGGGCATGAATGAGAAGGGAGTCTATAGAGTAAGCAAACTCTTGTTTCTGTCTCCAACTACTGTCCACATCAACTCTATATCAAACTCCTCCCTGTATGACTGCAGAAAATCCCCATTAAGTAGACATGCTCAAATGGCTGGCCACCACCTCTTTGGAAGGCAGAGCACACAGGATTTTCATAGTCAACACGTCAGCTTCCTTAGAACAGAGATGCTGGAAGCGCTTCCAAAGAAGCGGAATGGCTGCACCCTGCTCCACCAGCTCTGAAGACTCTCTCACCTCAATGCCTGCTCTGCTGATAAAATATGGCAAGAGAAACGTGCTGGTGGCCCACATCCACTTAGCAATAAGACTTTCAGGCTGGATCTTTTCTCCTTTCTTCCAGAGAAAGAGGTCAGGGGACTCCTCTTTAACGGTCCACTAATGGGAGGAAAATAAGAAAGTTCACTACTGACAGAAGAGCATCTTGGGGGTGGGAGAGATGCTATGACTGAGTTTTGGTTAATGCAAGAATCTTTGCTAAGAGTTTAAACACAAATTTGCCTTTATTTCACAAACTGCTGAGACAACTACATTCTGCTTGCAGAACACAACAGAACATAAAATTTTAAAATACTCTCACAATGTAGGGCCCAATCAGTCACCCATAAAACCATCCTTTAAATATTCATGTGTGATGAAACTAAACTGCTACACACAGGTCTGTATAGAGCTGCTTTCTGCTGTTATGTCTAGGTTTCAGCTGCTCGTTCTCCCAGCAAACACAGTTCTCCTTGTTTAACATTTTCCCTGGCAACAGGACACTTCCGACAGCATCACCCCGTATAAATCATAAGCTTGTGTAAACCGGTAGGAGCAGATGTCAGCGCGGGACAGCAACTCTTGGACAAAGTGAATGCTAAGACTTCATATATATATGTAGTAAGTGAATCAAGAGGTGGTAGAGCAAAAGAAAAGACGAATTTATGATAATGAATTATAATAACAGCATTCCCCTAATATCACTGAGAGAATAATTTATGCACTTAGGATGTGACGGCACTCCAATGCAGCACATCTGCAGGGGAAAGGAAGCAGTGGTCTCTGTAACAAGCAGAGGGCTTTGGCTACATGAGGAGGCTGCAGCTTGGAGACAGTGATGGGAGGCTCTGCAGAGGGCCCACGCCAGGAAGCAGGCCAGGGCTGCAAAACAAAACAGCAACACTGCCCTTAACAAGAAACGAAAGCCCATAACCTCTCACTCAACAGCACTGAGCTAATTTCCAAGTGCAAGGAGATTGATGACAGATAACCAAGATTTTAATCTTGACAGAGAGAGATCTGCAGACTTCCCTACCTTGGGAAAGCATTTCAGCTCTTGCTTTGAAGTCCTGCCCTAAGAATACAAAACAAGGAGTCCAGAAAGTTCTCTCCTGAGGCTCTTAAAATGAAATCTGGAAGAGGAACAAGAATGTTTTTTCAAACAATACATTAAAGCAACAGCTGAAGTTAGGAGATCAATTAGCAGAAGACAACTGGAGTCAAGGAAAGACAACAGCTCAAGAAGGGGAGAATGACTGTACTAAGTGCCAGTGACAGCATGCTATCTATGGGGATAGGATAGCGCTGCCCCTAGCAAAAAGCACTAGCCAGAAACAGATGCTAAACCTCTTCAAACAGGAATGTAAATCCAACAGTGAAAAGAGTTAGACCCAAAAGAATCCAATGCATGAATCTGGAAGCACCACCTGACTTAGGTGCCAAAACACGGTGCAATCAGAACTGTGAGCATCCTTGAAGCTGCAAGTAGAAAAGCAGAACATTCTTCTCCAGGTGCAGTGATAGCACAGAAATGGACACATGCAGAGAAAAAAAAAAAAAAAAAAAAAAAAAAAATAACAATTTCAAAGCCACAAGGAAAAATAAAGCCTTGACTTCAGAGGATCAGGTTGGGTTCTAATCAGCTGGTTTTTAGCCACACTACATTGAAAATGGGACTAGCCATGGCACAGCCAGCAACAGCTCTTCAGCCCACCTCAAGTCCCGCCTGGGACTTTCCTATCATTCTCACATTGGTATTTTGGAGATCACTGCTCATACTGATCTGATTCATCAGATAAAACACCACAGGGCATAGCTTCCTCAAATGTCACGCCCTGGGTCTATCTGAAGAGATTTTGCCATTATTTTAGACTTGAAAGGTTTCTTTTATCAAAGATGGCATGTATTTGCTATTTCTGGTAGCTCTGGTCATGCATCCTGCATCAAGAAACCTCAGACAAAGTTAAATGAGGGCAGAAGACAGGACTTGGCCGTGACAGATGCAAACAACAACTGGTTATTTAAAGTTGGGAATTTCCCACAGACACTACTAGAGATGCAGAGAATAATCACTTCAAGTGAAAAATAACTGTTTTTGTAAGCACCTATCTAAAATGTGATTTTCCCCCATTCAGACCGAGTTCTTTGATATGCTTTATGCAGTAATAATAAAAATATATAAAGAAAATAAAGAGAATCAACATTTGCCGTATGGATTAGATTTCCGCTGCTTTCTGTAAGCAAATCAATAACAGAAAAATAAATGGCATTTGCATTTTGTCAATGGGAAACATGCTGTTAAGAAGATGCACAGCAGGGATTATATTGAAGTGAGAGCTCATCCTTTTCACAGTTCAGTTTTGCCTTATCTATTTCTCTTATTCACTGCATCAGAAGCCCTAACTGAGAGAAATGATGTTTCTCCACCACACTGGAGCCCATACAGAGCCTCCACGTAGATGGGAAGTTAATGTGGGGTGGGCAGAGTGGGTACACAAGGCATCTGGGACTAATGCTTTCCAGCAAATATTGCCACAGCAACATACCACGTATCATGAAGAGCTTTCAAGATTGCAGTAAAGTTGAGTTTGTTTGCAGTATATGCAATCATGGATTTTGGCTCTTTCAAAAGTTGCAGTGTTTTAACACTGTGGCAAAGAGTACTAGGATGAAGTGGGACAGAAGAATATTTAGCAAAAAGCAGGAGAAGTTTTAACATGCACATGAGAAAACTGAACACTTCCCCCAGAGAGACTGAGGCAGCTGGGACAGGGCTCTGGCCTAGAAAGGGCCACAGAAGAAACAGAGCAGGATTTAGTCTACACGATGTACCAGTGTTCTTTCTTTTCCACTTCTTACTTCTTTGATTCCTGCCAATTACATTTCCTTTACTTCTTACAATCCTCTAACCAATTTCCAAGAAAGCAGTAACTACTTTTTAAACACCTATCCTGGACATAAATAAAAAAACAAAAACTACACCACCCACCTCAACATGCTCATTAGGCAAATGGTCTTGAAGAAGTCTTGTGGTGCATTCCAGCCAAGAAAGAATAACCAAACATTCTGGATATCTCACTTAGCCACTTGCAACTTCCGAGCCTTGCTGTGTTTTACTGGACCAAAAATGGGACAGAACACAAATTAACAAGCTTCTGGTTAACTACAAAGCCGCTGTCATCTTTTAAGGCTTCAATTAACAATTTTTCATCAGTTATTCCCAAAATGAGCCAAAGCAAAACTCAAGGGATCTCTAAAGCATTTCTGTAACTTCAGGCATCATTTTGCTGGTTAAATAACCCCTGAAAGCTCCACATTCCTGCTGGCATCTATCACATTTATGCAGGCTACCAGGTGTGCTTTTGGAAGAAGCTGGGGCACAGACACGTCCTGACAGATCGAACCTGCAAAGCTGAGGGGGCTGAGAAGCAAAGAAACGATCCCACAGATTGCTCTGAATTCACACAGATAGGGCCTGGAGGGAACAACTCTCACGGTTTTTCTGAAAACTTTCAATGTAAATGAAGTCAATAACATTCACGGGAACTCAAGATACCTTGGGAAAAGGCAAGGCTTCTAAATGTTCTCAAAACATCAATCTATCTACTTGGTTCCAAAATAGCATACACTTGTTTTCACATAAAACCCAAACTGAGACGTAGGATCTGCTAAATTAACGGATTTCCCAATCTTTTCCCAAGGTTCCAGGGAACCAAACATTACCACTCGCAGAGGCTCATGAGATGGACTACAACCGGGCTTCTTTGAGTGCCTTGGTAAATTCACTAATGAAGAAGCACTTTCAGCATGCTGCCATTAAGGGTTAATTTTGCATCTCATTGGCCTAGCTAGGCATTCCCATAAATACCAACCCAGCGGATATAATTGCAAAGCAGGTATGCTTGGCTCTAGCCACTCTGCCAATTTAGTGGCAATGAATGTCTGAAAATTGCAGGGTGTAAATTTAGCTGCGTGGGTCTCACGCGTTGTGTTTATTTTGCTGGGAGAGAAATGTATTTGATTAATCAGAATTAAAAGAAAGATATTACACTTCATGAAAGGTTGTTTATTTTTTCCCCTGCCTGTAGATAGAAATAATAAGAATAATCACTATATTTACTGCGTAAGGACAACGCCAGCACAGCTTGCGCGTTGCTGAGTTTCAACAGCAATTTCTTTTAGGTCACTGAGCAGTGAACTGCTTTCGCCAAGCAACGCCAAGACTTCTGCAAAGTGCCTATCAGATCCAAGTAAGACGAGGCAAGAAGAAAGAGATGCCTCTGTAATAAAAGGCCGCATATTTTCTCTGTAACAACCATGCTCAGATTTCTTTTGCACCCTCAAGAAATCACCACCTGCTAGCTGTGTGGCACATTTGCAGTTTCCCTCCCACACACTAGAAGAAATTCAGAAGACAATGAAAATTGCAGATGATGGACGCATTAAGGATGAGGGCAGGTAACAGTGTTGGATTAACAGCCACTGCCAAAAAGACAGACCACTAGCACAGCATGCAGAGCCTCCCCCACCCCACTCCAGACATGGAGCAGAGACACCTTTGTTAAGCAGCCTTGAGTCTTTGCATTTTACAAGCTACCAAATCCAAACATAGTGCTGTTACAATAACTAATTCTTACTTGACAGAAATAACCCACTTTCAGATTCACCTGGTCTTGGATTTTCTAAAACCACCTCAGCACAATTGAGAGAAAAGCAACCTTCTTGGTTACCGGTTCAGAGTTTCTCCTTTCCCCTACAGTAACCAAAAACACTTGAAAGCAACAAACCTCTTGATGAAGCACCAGAGATCCTCATGTACCAGTCCCTTTGAGTTGTAGCTACTGCAAGGACTTGTTCTCATCATAAGCAGGCTGACACATTCTGGTTTGCTCTTCTGTCAAAGAGCAGAATTCACAGCTTGCACTTCCCACATGGGAAAGTCCAATAAATTGAAAGCACCCAAATGCTGAGGTTCTCCCTCCTTTCTGCACGTGCTTCATCAGGACCACGGGAACCAGCCTGTACCACAGGTAGGACACAGACCTATTTTAGGCAATGGATTTCTGTGATTGCTCAAAATTAGTTAAAAGATTTAGAAAGAAACTGCACATTCCAGATGAGACGTAAGGCAAATGGGAATAAATTAAAGAGAAGTGAACTTAATCACTGACTATTTTCCTCCCACTAAGAAAGCAGGAAGGGGCTTTCATTCCCCACCATCGGATAGAACGGTCCTGTGTTTTCCGTATCACTTACACTTCCTGACACCAGCACATTATAGAGGTACTTGGCTACTGGTGCTTTGGCACAGAAGTCACTTGCAAAGGCAAAAATAGTTGGCTGGGATGAGGAATCCCACACTTAGATGACACAGACCAGGCATGTCCAACACAGCCTGTGGGCCATATGTAGCCCGGCCCAGCTCACAGCGCAGCCGCCCCCTGCCCTGCGCCATCACAGTAACAAACAGCGGTGTGCTTGGTGTTTTTGTTCTTTTTTTGTTTTAATAAAAATAAATAAAGATTAAAATGAGTTTTGTTATTACATACAATAACTGTGTTATATATTTTACAATGACTGCTCCAAAAGTATTGCTTTCTATTTCATTACACCGGTCCACAGTGTCAGAGGCGGATGCTGGTGGTATGGCAGCAGAGGTTGAACCTTCCCACCAATATTCCATTGCATTCTGTTGTTGTGTGACAGATGGCAGCAAAGGGGCAGTCAGACAAATTGGTGTCTGACACGGAAGCGCACACAAAGCAAAGGTGTGGAACTGAATTTCTCCACAGGGAAAAAAAACGCGGCCATAGACATTCATTGATGCTTCCTGAATGTTTATGGAGACCACAGTACAGTGAGGCAGTGCGTGGTGCATTTCAGCAGTGGTGACAGTGGGTCATCTCCTCTGGTGCAGATTTTCACGAGCACAACACGCAGGCTCTTGCTCATCAATGGTGAGAGTGCGTAGCCACTGGTGGTGACTGTGTTGAAAAACAGTGATTTGCAGCTGAGAATTTGTTCTATGAAACAGCATTATCATGCTCTTTGGATCAGTTGTTACCATGGAAATAAATAAGAGGCATTACTTTCAGAACAACCCAATTCCCATTCACCCAATGTGGTCCACACAAGCCAAAAGGTTGGACACCCATGATAAGGACTGTGAGCTACGGATCTTCTTATTTTTAATATGAACAAAAGATTTCACTGTCCTTCAGCATGCATCTGATAAAAGAGGCGTTCTTCTCCATAAACACTAACACTCCCCGACATCTGTCAGAGGGACTTAGCAGGACAGCTTCTCCAGGCACTGCAGCAGCAGAGCACAACAAGACACACTGCCTAGCACAGGGATGGCCCTGCACCAAGCTTGGCACGCTGCTCCGCTCTCAGCAGCCCCAGCCGGCTCCTTCCCGACAGGCCTTTGCCCACCTGCATCGACAAGGGTGCTCAGCGTTCATCATAATGCGGAGTAAACTCTGTGCACTTCAAGAACTAGAAACAACAAGGTTTGAGAAAGACATCAGCAACCCAGCTGCATTCCCCACTTCAGGCTTGGAAGGAAGCCTTCAGCAGCTCACACTGATTCCACACGGATCTGGGCTCCTCTGACCCAGAGACTGGAGCACATGGAAAGGGGAGAGCCAACCTCAGATGTAGCTTCCTTCAGCAATCAAGCCTCATTAATAATTTCACTGTTAATGGCTACATAAATGAAGTACGTGAAGAAGCAATTAGTTGTACAGTTACCCATTAAACCAAAAGCACTGCTCTTCCACTGTCCTTGCTTCCTGCTTAAGCCACAGGGCTTCCCATTTGTTCGTGGGACTTACACATGAAGGTCAATTAATAAACTGAATTCATTTAAGTTAAATGTATACCAGAAGAAAGGTAGAATGTGATTACTGTAGCTCTTTCCCATCCTCCTAACCTCATATGCAATTAACTTCCACATACTCAAACACAATGTAGTCTGTAACACAGAAAGGAAAAATCTGTGCACCTATTGCTTTGCTGCCAATTATATATATAGATACTTCTGACTCAGGAAGTTAACACAAAAAAATTACTTCTGACATTGATCCATGTTCTGTGGATTAGCTGAAAGAATATAAAGGGAAAACTAAGACACAGAAAATATAATGCAATGATAAATCTCACCCAGGACTCTAGCACCAAACACATCATGGGCCTGAAGTGCCCTACACCACGTTCACATCCTTTACATATGAAGCACAAGATATAGCACAGCCAGCAACATAAACCATCCACTAGCTCTTTACATTTTGGCTGTACATTCTCCAGATTTCCCCAGGAACTAAAAGGAAATATCTTAAGTATTGACTACAACAGAGCTGATAACTGTGTGGGGGAAAAAAAAATAATAATAAACTTTAACTGAAGTGTTATCAGCACCAAAACAACGGAGGTTAATTCCATATGCAAATCCAGTGAGGCAGGAAGGATGCCTCAACATGTCTGCAATACAACATTAACCCAAACATAGAAGTCCTTAACTGATGATAGATGTTCTTCCTTTCCACTGAGGCTATTCATTTGATCAGCATCTTCCCTGTGGGATGCAACATGCTAATCCCAAAGCCGATAACAGGAAAGATTCACCCCATCAGTCAGATTTCAAGTGAGCCAACATGAGTTTCCATAGTTGGTTGGAGGGTATGAAGTTAATACAAACAGAAATCCAGTGCCTACAGTGTTGTCTGGTGAAAATTAGTTTCTTACTTCCTCTAAAAATCCGATCCCAGTGATAAACATCCCTTTAGCAGCCACAAAGGCTCATTCCAAAGGCAGGAAGACCATTATGTCACCAAGACCACTATCAACAAGGCAGCTTTGCAGCTTCATTACTGTCACTATTTGACATCCATCAGAAGTTTGTCAGTACATTCCAGATAACCATGTAATCAACACACTTCAGGAAGGGCCAGAACACAGCGACAGCATGGGCTCAGGTACTCAGAATGGTATTTCTCATGAGGCCCAGGCAGAGCAAATTGTCACATCATCCACTATGACTGCTGGAGGTGAGCGACTCCACAGCTTCTCTGGTATGTCAACAACGGTGGTTTGTTTTAGAAGCACTCTGTCAGCAGGAAGCACATGCTACCAGCGATGTTCTGGGATCAAACACTTACTTAGTGCCAACAAATCCGCATGGCAAGATGAAAATTAAGCTTCCTTCCACCAAATCACCCTCAACCAGAGCACAAAACTTGCCACTGGGAACAGAAATTAAACTATTCCATCTCCACATACATCAGCCCTACTCATCCAGCATCTTCTCTCAATATCTTCTCCTGTTGCAAAGTTGCTAGAATCACAGTGGTAAAAACCAGCACAGAATCAAACATTGTGCACATGAAAAATGAAGGTTTAAGCCATAGTTGCTCAGGCCTTCTCAATTTCCTACCTACAGGAACACACAATAAATCTTTCTGTGATTCTTTAAAAAAAGAACAACACAGCTTTAAGAACATACTGCACGGGTACATGGCTGCTTTCGATATCATAGCTGCAAGAAATTCAAGTCAAAACTCCCAGTTTTAACAAGTTCACTCGAAGTAAAAGCACCTTTTATGTCCAATTATTCTCTCCTTCCTCGGAAGAGAGGTGAGACTGACACTGTATGAACAGAACAAATTACAGCTGGCTAAAATGATTAACTTCTTTCCATTTCAATGAAATTTCATCTTTTGAAATTTGGGTTTAGAAACCTACATTTTTAAAGGAAACTTGCTGACTGGAAATGGAAGAAATGAAGTGATCTTGAGGAAATCCTGCAAAGCAGCTTAGTGACACTGATGTTCTTTCCAACCTTGTCATTTCAATGAAATTTAAAGACACAAGAACACCTGAAGAAAAAAAGATTCACCTCTGAGAATCAGGCTGTGAATACACCCTCATACTCGCACACAGCAGCTTAAAACAGAGCAAATCTAATGAAATATATCCACATATTCATTCAAAGAAAAGGAGAATCCAAGCCCCCCAAAAAGTAGAAAAAAAGTAACACAATAATTCTCAACACGCTTAATTTAGAGCTAAATCTATTTGGAATCTATGGACACTCATGGGAAAAAAAAAAACAACCAACTAAAATTAAAAAAAAAAAAGTAACATATTCCTTTCTAATCTGCTGGGTAATCCAGACTCAGAACACGTGCTCCTGGAGACGTGTGCTATTTATTAGGACTTAGCAGCACCTCTGAGAAGGATTCATACGGCTGAACTGTGCACATTCTCAGGTAAAGACAATGTCCTGAACTAAAACTGATCAGAAGACGCTACGATCGAAGTCCTGTTGTACTCACCTATCTTTGAAATGTACAACACAATCATAAAAGGGAGAAAAGCTTACAGTAGCACTTGGGGATAAACAGTCTTTCCCCTTTCCCATGTCTCATTCCTAGGCCTGTAAAATTGTCGTGTTGCACTGTTTCCCTATCTTTATTTTATCTCCTATCCTACACAGTATATTTCCTCATGTTTATTTTATTCCATATCCTACACAGCACAGAGACTATCCTGTGCTAATAAAAGCAAGAACCACCTATTTTCCCAGACGTCTAGTTTAAAGTTCCCCCCTCCAGTGTCTGAATTGGTGCCAGAAAAAGAACTTGCCACTCTCCACACTGGGTGACTGGAAGCACTTG
Source organism: Centrocercus urophasianus (assembly GCF_019232065.1). Classification (NCBI taxonomy): domain Eukaryota; kingdom Metazoa; phylum Chordata; class Aves; order Galliformes; family Phasianidae; genus Centrocercus; species Centrocercus urophasianus. The sequence continues at coordinate 12,519,234 of NW_024884586.1, read as the reverse complement.
CTGTCTGGCTCATAGGAAATGCTGACCGCAAGGAAGGAGAACCTGCATCATTCCAAATGCTCATGATGGACGCTATGATGATATGAGCAAAATGAAACTACCACCGACATCCACTCCCAAATGAAGAATTTCCACTTTGATGGAAAACCATCAGAAACTACAGGATTCAAAGGAGTGATGTTCAAGCGACCAGTGAAGCAGCCTTCACAGACAAGCTTATCAATACAACAGCATCAGATCAAAACAGGAGACCTTTAGTCACTCAGAGCACCAGCAGGAAGAAGTCTCTCTACCCGAACAAGACAGGAAGCAGAAGTGGCTGACAGCAAAGGTGTGTGCTACTCACACAGGCCTGAGCCTCCCACTCCAGCCCTTCAAGAACACATTGTAAGCGACACAAAAAAATCCACAACTCCATTTCATGCTGTTTGCCTCATTCTTTCTGCAAGCTCCCTTGGCTTTATTGTTGCCCGGGGCAAAGAATCCCTGGAAGAAGGCAGCATGGGCACAACTCTCCATGAGGCATCAGCCAAAGCAGCTAAGTGCAGCTGACAGGGGAAGCGTACCATTTCCTAGTGTCCTACTTACCAAATCAATCAGAAACCAACTCCAGCAAATAAGTAGTAATGAATTATTGATACCACTCACTTCAGGGAACTGAGCACTTACCAGCATTTATGAAACTAAAGAAACTGAGGTGGTATCACCATTTTGAGCTAGGCAGAAAGGCCAACAGCAAACAATCTACTTAATGTCAAGCACTGTCAAGGATCACCATTATCTCCAGGACGTTGTCTCAGCCCTGTCTGTAAGTGAGCACAGACCACCTTGATTTATATTCCACTCTACCCATTTGTAAAAAAAAAGCTTGCTCCACGTACAGAATTGAGTCATTTCAGTAACCACCACTTCTTACTACTTTTTCAGAGAAAAAAAAAAAAGGAAAAAGATGACTGTGTTCAAAGGAAAGGGCAGTAGGAAGGAAGCTAGGGGAAAAAAAAAAAAAAAAAAGAAAAAAAACCACATAAAAAATATGATCTACAACATGTGCTCAGTGGCAGGATTTGCCCTGAGGAAGCAAAGGTGGTCTTGAAACCTTACTGCTTTAAGACACTTAAAGTCTACACGTAGCTTGCCTCCCAGTTAGCTAACCTTTTTGCCAATGCAAATAAATTCAACTACAAGCTCAGTAGAAAGCCAAGGAATCCAGTCATGATTCAAAACACTCTTACAGTCACTTCAGGTTGTCAGTAGTACCACCAAGGAACATTTCCATCACTGATGCATAGGAGTAATCTAGGAAACAGAACTCTCTACTCCTACCACACTTCCCACCTGTATTTTCCACTGATGCCATTGTTTACTTGCTATTAGAAAACAGACAGGGTGTCATGCACATTCATCTCACATCGTGCTCTCCAACCTGCCCCTTACCAATCCTACACCAGGCACGCTAAGCCAACAGCCCTACATGCTGCCTACACACAGTTACTGCAGTCTCACGCTTCTGGAGCCTTCACCACCACCAGCAGTTGCTACAGTCGGGGCAGACACAGACTCAGCTGTCAAACTGGCAGCCGTATCTCATCTGACCCAGGTTAAACAACACACGGTGTAATGTCAGCAAGTCAGCTCCTAATCCTTTCCCTGGCAGGAATGCCAGTGATTGTGAGCTTCAGGAGGAGGAAGATGAATGTCGGTGCTTGTGACACAGCCCAGCCTCACCAACAGGATCCTTTACAGGAAAGGGCAGCTTTTAGGGTGGAATCTGAGAAGACCAGAGAGAGGATTCAGCCCTACCACAGATGTCTCATATGATCACATTACTCTGCTTTCCTTGGCTTCAGTTTTCTTTATCTGTTAATGATTACTAATGCTCTCCAATCCCACGGGAATGCTGCAGGCATCCATAATTTATGTTTCCGTGCTGCTCAGATTCTAAGGAGATGGGTACCTGAAGACATATACTGATCAGTAGCTTTCCAAATATATAAACTGCTTTTTAGAGAACATCATTAAAAAAACAAAAAAAAAAAAAAAAGCAAAGTATCAGTATCAAAGGCCCACAGCCATATCTTGAATAATTCATTCATCAGTAGTAAACAAGCAAAGACATATGCAGAAATCTTTGAGCAAGTATGCAGCTAATACCCCGTTCAGGGACTCTGATTAGAACGGAGGCAGGCCCAGCTGTAACAGAACAGATCAGGGAGGAAAGGCTGGTAAGGTTGCATCTTAAGGACTGTGCTCAGTTTTTGGCCACTCTCTATTAAACATTGAGAATCTGAAGTATGTCAACAAAGAGCAACAAAGCTGGTGAGGTGTCTGGAGCACAAGTCTTATGGGTAGCAGCTGAGGGAATTGGGATTGTTCAGTCTGGAGAAAAGGAGGCTCAGGGGTGACATTATTGCTCTCTACACAGATCTGAAAGGAGGTTGTGGTGAGGTGAGGGTCGGCCTCTTCTCCTCTGTAATATTGATAGCATGAGAAGGAATGGTTTTAAGTTGCACCACCAGAGGTTCAGGTTGGATATGAAGAAAAATTTCCTCTCAAACGATGATACTTTGGAACAGGCTGCTCAGGGAGATGGTGGCATCATCATCCCTTAAGGTTTTCATAGAAAGGGTAGATACAGTATGCAGGGACGTGCTTTGGTGAGCATGGTGGTACAACAGGTTCATAGCTGGACTGGGAAATCTTTGTGGCTTTTTCCCCTCCTTATATGATTCCATGAATGACACGTCCCCAAAGCCCTGCTGCTCAACATCCAACCAAACTCAGCTCACAGCAACTCTAGAGGCAAACCCCGGAATCTAGCCATTTCAAAGCACTGTTGGTATGGAAATCAACTATCCTCTTTTACTTGCCCTCAAAGGGGCTCAGGGCTCAACAGGAACTCCTGGTATGGTGTTCATTTTTGTTTTTCTCTTGTATGCATACACTGACCTTTGTTTAATGCTGAGAGTGCTTCATGGGAGGAGAAGAAAGGAACAACTTAGGAAACTTGCTTAAAAACAGACTAGGAATCTGTATGTTTCATCTTCTCCAAAATGATTTTGCCTTGGAAACATGCAATGACAAGCTCTTGGTATAGCTGCTTATTATACCAAGGGTTGAATTTCGACAGCTGAGCTTGCTCTCACTCAAAGCATTCTCTAACCAAAACAGACACTACAGCATTTCAATAATACACTTTTTCCAAAACAAAAGGCCAATGCACTCCTTCCAGAATGAGCTAAACAACGCTGGAATACCTACCAAGTCTATGCCTAGTTTTCCTACAGTGAAGAAGCAGCTTGGAGTTCTTGAGCCTGCAAATCTTGCCCTCAATAGTACAGTCAGCTGGGTGTTTGGAAGGAGTGCTCTGTGTCTCAAAAGCCACTTTCCCTTTGAGGTATCTCTTATCAGGCATGTTTCCTGTCCAAAACAGAGATAACCACCAGATACCTCAGAAATTACATAGGTTTAATTTTTACAGGAGCTGACAGCTCTCACGGAGGTCTCTTCAGGCTCCACACAGATCTAGAGGAAGTTACACTGATTGCTTCTCAAAACAAGAAAGTCTGTTCACCAAGGTGGGCTGCCCAACTTTGCACCTGTTGATGAGCAAACAAATGAAGCAGGGAGAAAAAAAGAAAAAAAAAAAAAAAAAAAAAAAAAAAAAAATCAGCCAAATTGTGCTCTGCAGGCTGAACAGTTTCCCCATAGGACTGTTTACGGCAGTCAACAGGCAAGATTCAGCCTCAGTTAGGACAAGAATATCCTGCCAGTGAACAAAACTGCTTTTTATATTTTCAGATATTATTTCTTTCAGCTAATTGGCTATTAAGCTCCGATAAGGTGGACATTTATCTCCAGATAACACAAGAAAATTGGAAAGTAAGCAGCCTGAAGCTACCCTGAAGACTGTTAACCAAATAGCAAGCCAGAGCTCCATTAAAACAATTCATTAGAAAACCTATGTCATCCCTTGGCAGATTTTCAAGGATCCCATTAGAAATTTTAAGGATACCCTATCTGATTAGTCACTGAAGTCTACTACTGAACTCATTTGTAAATAGAGAGTCCTTAACATTGAAAGCCTGAAAGTATTCCAAAGCTGCTTCAAAAAATTAGAACAGAAATGTCCACTGTCTCTAATATGCAGAATTTTGTAGAAGAAAGGCAGAAACTTTCTATACCATCTACAAGGCGAGACTGATGGCAAGGTATAGCTGTGCAAAACAACATCATCAAGTGCCACGAAACCTGGGTGGTCTCTGCTAGTGTAACTAAGAGACAAACACCGGGATAAGTCATCTCGGAAGAGCAAACACTCAGGAGCCCTGAATCACTGGCTCTCCACGAAGCATCTACTTCTACCTCAGTTGTTGAAAACGACAAGCGTTTCACAGAAAGGTCCCTTAAAGTTGCAGTGCAAAGAGGAAATTATATGATTTATAATATCTACGTTTTATAACATTTTGTTTCTCCATTTAAGGAAAATTGGAAGGAGGAAGACAAACTGCTGTCATGCTCTTCTCCTTAATGGACAGATAATTCAAGTGTTAAAAAAATCCCTGCAACTATTCTTTTTGGAAGACAAAGGTTGCAATCAAAAACGCTTAAAAAGGCAATGTGTGACACTGTCAGCAATCCTGGTATGAAAAAAGGAGCTGGCATCACTCTACCTCAAGCTTGTAATACAGAAATTAACATCCTTCATCAAAGATTTTTTAGGGCAAAATTGATACTGCTTACTGATTTGCAAGATTGTGAAGTTTATGAGTAATGCTAGAAAGTCTCCTAGCATTGTCATTTTTATCTCACTGGTACTCAATCAATGCTCCAGTCACATCTCATTGATCTTTGGTCATAAGTGCACTCCTGACTGGTTCATGGTGCTTTCTGGTCCTTCCTCAGAGAAGTGAAAAGAAATCAATTCCTGAAGCTCACTTACTGCCTGCAGATCTGTGGAGGGGCTGCTGGTCAAACTGACTGCAGAAGGACCAATACTTGTCGTTTGCTTTACAGTTAATAGGCTGAAAAATTTCAGGGCATGCTTCTCTCACACCTTCATGCTTACTGACATCCAAAGCCACTGCAACCCCAAGAGAGAACACGCGAAACAAGTGGAGGTAGATCTGCCTTCAGAAATGCTTAGGAAAGAGAAATTTCTTAGAGAATGTAAATTAGGATTACACCAGGACTTCATTAAATACAAGGCAGGTTTAACACGCCAGACCTCAGTTACACGGTACAGTGAATGGTCTATTTAAAAGTTCAGCATGCTTTTGGATTTGTTTTTGTTTTTCACACAATTCTACCTGCTGTTCCACACAGGCTTTGATTTCACCCACAATCCTGGGTTTTAAATTCAGCCAGCACTTCATTAAGGCATGTAACCAGCATCAGCCCATGGATTTTTTTCTGTCCCTCTCCACTTTCTTTCCACCTTTCAAAAGGTCGTCTTCAAAGAAAGAAACAGAACTATTTTGAGTCTGAATAGGCTGCAATCAACACAAACACACTGCCGTTGCTCCTGTTAGCCAATTCTGAATTACCTCTAATTAGTTTAATGACATAGTCTTTTAAAACTGATTAAGCAGTAAGTACAGTTCTTCCAGACTCTGGGATTTGCCAAGCGCCCTTCCCATTCTGCCAGCCTGAGCAAATCTTGATCTCTACATCTGTATTGTGTTTTTCCAGTTACCCAAACAAGCAAAGCTGCAGACTCTGTTTCATATGACGCCAAGTCCTTGGTAAGACATGTTTCTTATCAGGGCTCTTGTCGTGGAAGGTTTCAGTCTCCCACCCTCAAGACCAGCATCCTGACAAGCTATGAAGAACCCTGAACCTCTCAGGTAGATAGCTGCTCTCCTCAAGGCAAGAAGTGTGTGCACTTCAGGCTCCAGTCAGACCATCTATTCACCTTAGTGGTCCCCACTCCTACCCAGCTCTTGATCTGCATGTTTTCAGCCATAGCCACAAAAGCAGCAACTTGTGCCACGGACAGGAGCTGGGACAGCCAGCCACAAGAGCTGCTTTCCTTTGAAGCTCATTGCCATTGCTGCAACGTATTTCTTTTGGAGCTTTTAAGTGGTGAGTCTATTAACGTACCTGTCCATGAAGAACTGATGTGCTTTGGCACCTCCAGCAAAGTAGGGCTACTACACAAATTTAACAATGTAAGGAACTGTTCTGGCACATTTTGTATTGATCTCCCCAGCGGTGAGGTGCCAACACTGACAACACCTTTAGCCATCTGTGCACACACACCCCACATTGGGGGCAAGTAAATATTAACTGAACTTCTTATATGATCACTAAGAAATTCAAAAGTTTGCTCAAGAGGCACAGTGCACATGTAAAACTGCATCAAGAACCCATTGAGACCCCAAGACCTCAGCAACCTGCTCTAGCCAAACAGCACCTTCCAAGCTCAGTCACAGCAGTAAGCCACACAGCCCACGGCTGGGCCTTACCATGGCACAGCTGAGCAGTAGGTAAGGGAAAAATAGATAAAAAAGGGCAAGTTTAGCAGCACAAGGGCATCCTACATGTCTAAATTTCCTTTATCAAGTGATGTCACTTTCCACCAAATACACAAGAAGTGATCCAAGCCTAAGGAAAAAAAAGATGAAGTGGACCACAAGGTTCAGTAAAAAAAGAGGTGTAAGCAACAGGACTAAAGGTTGCCAGCTCTTTCCTTTGCCTCGTAAGAGGAGAAAAAAAAAGTGCAACTTGCCAATTACATTGATTTTTATTATTATGTCTATTTGTGTCTTTATTACATTTCATGTTTTGCTAAACCTGAAACTCCTCTGTTTGAAGAATCTTAATGACAAACGAAAAATCTTCACTGTAACAAGAAGTATTGAACAAAAAGAACAGAAAGGAAAAACAGGGATGAATAGCCAAGAAGAATTCATAGTGTCAAGAGAATGTTACCTTGTACCCAGCTCTTCCCAGCAAAACAGAACATTTCAAAGACATGAGGAATTCTGAACCTTGGAAACATGCCTGTAGTTACCTGTAAGATATCGCTCCTGACTAAAACAGGGATCCACAGTACTAACAGCATAAATGAAAGCTGCTAGGGAGAGTTGGTGTCCAGAAGAACTCCAAATCCAACTGTTTATATTGGTAAAAGGGAAAAAAAATCCAGAACAGCACACTCCAACCATCTTCAGTGCAAGCACTTCCTAATCTTTAATAAACTAAGCCTCACAGGCTGCAACACTCATTTTAGGTGGGAACACCACACAGGGTGAGGACCTCCCCAAACCAACCCCTAATCCGAAAAGATCCTGCCCACGGGTTCAAGCTTCACTCATTTTAAGAGTTTTGCTGCCACATCCCCTTCCACTCATCAGGTCAGGTCCCTGACCACTACAGAATGTATCACACAGCAACTTGTGCAACTGTCTACTCACACCCAAAAGCAACTTTACTGAATGTGTTCTGATCATGCCCAGGTCCACAGCTGCTCAGGTGACTGCAGGAGGAAGGCTTAAGAACCACAAAAGAGGCCGCTCTGACCAGCAGCCCTCCTGCAGGATCCTTCCATTTCTATTTCACTCAGCCAGGCCATTCTGGTTACCTGCCCACATCGCTCCCATCCTGCAGCAGACCTCTCACGCTAATAGGAAGTACCTTCCACTTCTCAAACTTTTGAGGACATGGTTTTGTGGGCTGCAGCTAAATTAGACACCTAACTTCACGAGTTTCTTTGCAGTCAAGAGATGGCTATCTGTGGTGGCAGCTGAGAACAAGAAAGAACAGAGACCAGTGGCTCTTTTCAGATACCTCCTGTCGTTTCACATGTGCAAATCAAAATACAAACACACACCAGAAACAACCAGCATTTCAGCACCTTCTCCCTTTAAAGTGCTTTTCAGTCTCAGTGGCCAACTCTGCACGCAGCATAAGGCTGGCTTGAACTCATCTCTCCTCTGACAGTTGTACATCTGTGTGAGAGGCTTCCAGAGGAAAAAGCCAACATAGCAGACTCAAGCAGGAAGACCAAGCTACCGCAGTGTAGCAAGTTTTTACATGTCCTACAAGCATCTGGATACACACTTGCAGCCCACGCCAAATGCAGTGCAAAATTCACAGCCCATATCTCTCATTGACCATATATTTAAGCTAAAAGTTTCATTGCAAGAGAGGCTAATTTAGTTAAATGTGCTCCAGCAGAACTCTTTGCCTTTTTTTTTTTTTTAAACACATACAAGCTCTCTCTTGAAAATTCTTCAGCATCCAGTAAATTCAGGATAAACTGATTACACTAATGGCTGACTATAAAATTACCCTCAGCCATGATCTACTTACATTGCAGGCAAAAGGCAGTCCGTCATTCAGCGTTTCATTTTAGAGACACCTTAAAATGCATCTCATCATTAAAACTGGTTTCACTTGAAATACTTCATTCTGTATCTTAGCATATCCTATTAGGAGATCTTGCCTGAGCAAGAGTTTTGCTTTAATACTAAAAAAAAAAAAAAAAAAAGAAAGAAAGAAAGAAAGAAAGGAAGAAAACAAAACCCACTAAAACAAAAACAACTGCGAAGACATCAGATCTTTCTCATTTCTCATCTTCCAAACCTACCCACTGACAATGGCATGGTTTCCACATCAAGGCTCAGAAAACACCAGCTTCAGTACCCCTGGCAGTGCCTCCCTACCAAAGGTAGGACATCACAGCCTGCCTGCAACAGACAGGGCGACCTAACAACAACAGCCTGCAAGGCTTCCCACCACTTCATTAAAATCATCGTCAGCTTCCACAACATTGAGGATGCTGAAAATGAGAGCACTGCCATCATCACTGAGGACCTCATGCTATGGATTTTTCAGGCCCGTTACATGACTGCCTTCTGCCTGCGCAGACAGAGGGCAACCACAGGACAGAACAACATCACAGAAGCTGTTCTGTGAGATTTACTGGCTTTAAAAAACAAAGCCTGTGTGTAGGTGATAAAACCTTGCCTCAGCCCTTCCTGGCCAAACAGGGTTGTTTGAACCTCTGCTCATCCCATCCTGCTGTCTGAGAAGCCATCAGCTCTGTAAGCAGCCTCCCAGATTTATGACAAGTGAAGCTGTTTTACTCCTCACCTGGGAGATAATCAACAAACAAATGGAAGCAGGATGCTGGATTGCTGTTGTCACAATAAACATGTTATACTACCACCACAAAATCCTTTCATCCAAAGAGCATGCTAGTCTCTTGGTGTATCAGATACTGCAGGCTGATGGTAGGCTTCAGACATTTTATTTCACATTTGTACAAGGGGTGCATTTTGACAGTCTACTTTATAGCTAACAATCTCCACTTCCTACCACGATACGTGACTGCGAGACTGCAATCAGGCCGTTACCCCCAACTGGGTGTTGGCAGCACCCAATGTTTCTGATAGCAAACGGTACCAACCACCTAAAAAGGAAGTCTTGAGCAAACAAACATCAAATGCCCTGTAGCCAGATGTGGAGCTTTTCCTTGACGCAGCACCCCTCAGCTGCTCTCACTACAGCAAATATCCAGCACCTCTCGCATATCGCTTCTCTCTCCTATTGGTTTGCTGAGATGGGAGCTTCCTCACTTGCCAAAGCTGCTACAGGAATCCTTGTTCATCACCCACACATCAAAGCGCTACAACAGTCTGCAGTTTGCACACGTAATGGAACAGGAAAAATTGTGGTTGTTGAAGCAACAGACCTGGTTTAGAAGTTTTTAAGAGGTTGCATCAAGAATACAAAACAAGCATGCTGTATACACACGACAGACATGCCTCCAAGTAGAGTGCTTTCCTTGTTCCCTTTATTTATACAGCAGTGGAGCAGAATGGTACTCAACAGCACTCCTCAGCTCCCATGCAGAACATGAGGGTTTTCAGCAAAGAAATCCAACGGAAGCAATACCTCAACATCAGTACAAATGAAGACCAGCACAGGGAAATCTTAGGTATTCCCTTTGCAGTGTACCAAAGCTTTAAGCTAGCAAGGATTACACCACGCAGATTATTAATGCAGTAACATAACCCTTCGAGCAGCTTCCATCCCTGCTCAGTTTTGGGGACGTTATGGTTTTTTCAGACTTTTGAAATGTAGTAGCAAATTGTGATGATAGCACACATGTGGTCCTGCATGTTTATGCTTTCTGTGAAACAAGGTCTTGATCCCAACAGCGCAAGTGCGAAAGACAGGAGGGAGCAGACACAAACCTTCCCCCTAAAACTGAGCTAGCTGAGTGTATTTTAGGAAGTATAATATCTATACATCATATACTGCTTATACATCAGAACAATCTTTACACTGGACTGTGATATCCTAGAGACCACGTGTAGGAATTCCAGCTATGCACTGCACTCTGACTCTCCAGCAGGTTGAAGACTGACATTTTTAAGACCTACTTCAGATCTAAAACAGGAACAAGTTTTGTAGTTGTCAGAAAAAAAGCAATCTTCCTTAACCTGATGATGTTCTTACAGCCCGAGATGGTAACTGCAACCCCTGAAGGGCCTAACCCGCATTCACGAACCCTTGAGCTGCCTTGGAGCCATGAGAAGTGCTGGGAACAGGGTCAGAGCATGGCAGAGTGGAGTGCTAGCTGGGCACGTGAAGGTGTGAGCGCTCAGTGGGACCTGAAATGAGGCATAGCTTGAAAAAAAGAAAGGAATAAAATTGGGGAGCTCTTTTACTGGGAGCAGAGGTTATAGCTGGAGATAAGACAGTCTCCTTCTGATCAGCTGTCAGCCTCGTATACATTCACCCTGTACATAGCATAGGTAAAACCTTTCCCGTTCAGATAAGGTCTTTCAGGATCAAAAGTGACATTTGATCTATTAAGAAAAGATGTAAATAAAATATCAAACTTTGCCTTGCAAATCTCCACTAATGCAATCCCAGCTATTTCTGCAACAGGAACAACTGTTAGACGCAGACTTGAATCACTGTTTATTTTCTGTTAGCTGACACTGACCCCCAGGGCTTCAAAGTTTCCGATCCATACCCAAAAAAGACTCAAAAGGAAAGAAATTCTTTCAGGAGTTATCAAAACTAAAAGGCCAGGCAAAGACAAGCCAGTTCTCCCTGTGGGAAGGTTATGGGGCTGCCAAAATATACAGGGGAAGGAACATTTTAAACAAAAATCCCAAAGATCCAATACATGAATGTTCAAAATAGAAAACGCATTAAAAATAACAATAAAAAAAGTTTCAGAAAGCTCTTTGCATCGGCTCCAAAGCAAGCCAGAGTCACCGGTTAAATAACTGCAGCGGAACTCTTGTGCAAGAAGGGCAGAGCTCAGCGTGCAAGGCTCCCAGATGGGAAACAGGCCTGTGAGGGGTGGGCTGGGGACTGCCGTGCTCAGGTGGGTGGCTGGCAGCTCCAAGGCCCCACACTAAGCCCGGTGTGTTCACTCACGTACACACGGCACATGGAAACGCGTGCCTTGCTAGGAACACTTTGGTGAAGTGCAGGCCACGTTACTGTGTTATGGAACTTAATGAGGAAGAAAGCATCACAACACAGATAAACAAACTCAGGCTTTGCCTGAAGGTTTCCAAATAAAGAACAGCTGAAATAATTTCGAAAAGCATACACAAACCTACAGAGCAGCCACACACGCTGCACACGCAGCTGGCAGGTACGTGACTCTGAAACACTGCAGGTCCCACTGCACCTCTCCTTCTTCCTGCCCATAGAACCAAAGTTATATCGTGGAATCTGTGAAACTTAAAAGACCTTAATGACAACAAATACTCTTCAATAACAAGAAAAAAGAATATCCCGCTTTACAATCCAAACTCTGCTACTGCGTGCCATCGCTCCATCTGCACGGAGCGATTCCCGTGCCGGCAGCAGTACGAAGTCGGCTACCCTCCTTTCCGGGCAAGAGTCCGCTAGGACCGAGCAGCAGCACCAATTACGCCCGCAGCACGGCCGCACGGCACGCCGGCAGCTCGCTGACTTTGACAGCCACTGACCGCGGGGGTGTAAAAGTTTACCGAAGGAAGAGTTAGCGGCGCAGCCCACCCAGCAGCTCAGACGAGGCGGGGCAGCTCGGCGGGGCCCGGGCCGCTCCCGAACGGCTCCACGCCCGGCGCCGAGCAAGGCACCGCCTCGCCCACCCGCTGGCCGCCCCCAGCCCGAGCCCGCCCCAAGGGGAGGCCGGGACGGGCGCGCGGCCCGCCGCGGGCGGCCCCCACCGCCTCGGCCCGCCCGGAGGTGGGGAAGCGTAGGGGAGGGGAAAGGAGGGGAGAGGAAGGGAGGGAAGGGGAGGCCGGAGGCCCCCGGCTCACCGGGCGCCGCCGGGAGGCGGGGGCGGACGCGAGGCCCCGCGCCCTCCCCCGCCGCGCCGAGCACGCCCCCTCGCCGCCGGGCAGCGCCCCGGGACGGCCCGCGCCCGCACTCACCCGCCGAGCCCAGCAGCAGCCACAGCAGCCACATGGCCTCGGCGCCGGCCGCTCCGCAAACTTCGGGGCTGCTCCGCCGGCC